>NC_086322.1:24440078-25040078 GCF_036172605.1 Pelobates fuscus
CCCGGGGTTCACACAGGAGCCGCACGAATTGAGATCAGTCGGGAAATGCACGCTGTGGGGGTTCTGGAGGTTGGTGGGGACACTTCTGGGGCACTGGCCAGTTTGGTGGTCTTTCTGCACCTGGGGGACAAAGAGACTGGGTCCCTTTGTCTAGCACCCGGGCTCCCAGGCGCGGGGGATCCTGGGATGAAGACCCCTGTCGTTGGGTGTGGGAGACCCCCTTGGTATGTGAGGTGTGCTTTCTGTACCTGGAAGACAAAGAGACTATGTCCCCTTTTCTATGCGCGGGCTCACAGGTACAGAGGATCCTGGGTAGAAGACCCCTTGCACAGGGTTATGCATAAAAGCTGGAGTGTTTGGCCTTTTTTGAGACTTTTTGAGACCAATTAAAGTTGATCTGTTATGAACCATCTTGTCAGGCCTTCTCCTTTAAAATCTAATAATAATAATAATTATTATTATTAGTTGTAGATGTTTTTGGACTGAGGTTGCAGCTCTGTAAATCATGTGTGATTCATATAAAAATAGTAATACAGAGCTTAAAGTAAACTTCCTCATGTGCAATAACATATTTTACATTTTATCAATGTGAGAAAAAATATATAACTACGTACAACATAAAAAATGTTAACAATGTATAAATAATAATATGACTCAACAAAGGTAAAAAAAATGGACTTTCTCTTGGATTATTTTTGTTTTCATAGTAATAAAGAAGCCTGCTCTCCCTGCATTAGATTTTTATGCACAATTCTTCAGTAACATGCAGCGGCCGTCTCCCGATAGGAGGTTGTTTGTGCGTTGTCCCCAAGCTAGTAGGGGTTAGCAAGAGATGGCGCATGATCATTACAAATGTTATAGTTGGCCGGCTCACCTTTATTTCACAAAACTTCACTGAGATCCTACACCATACAATGTGTCAGACAGATAAAGTATGAGCTTTTGCTGCAAAATATTTCCCTAATCTCCAAAGCCAAAGTCTATATCCTCTACATTATAGGCGTGCATATTTTATAAGGGTTACGCACTCCATCATTTTTTATTTTATTTTAATAAAATTCAAAATGTTTCCTCGAACCTTGTTCTTTAGATTGTGACATATATAAATTAAAATGATTAAAACATACTTGGTGTATGTGTGTATGTACATACTTCAGCATAAACTTTGATTTAATACCTTATAAAGTAAGTTGTCTACATGGGTCTGTGTACACGGTTGGGGTAATGTTCTTCTGGTGGAGGTTACAATGTGTCCACCAGGCCAAGTCTCAGGTCTTAAGTGTTACTCCAAGTACAGTGCTTTTAAGTATTGATGGTGTAAAGACTCTGCATGAAACATTATAAATGCAAACATATTTAATGTTGCTATCAGATGTATAATGCCACCTCCACCAACTTTTATTAGCCATCCCTAAATGAGAGGTAACAGGTAATTTAGACTAGTCAAGTTCAGAGTAGGAAAATAGATAACGAAAACACGAGAAGGCCACCCAAGGTTAGATTGAGATAAACAGGTAAGGGCCATGAACTGGCAATGGACCAGACTTTATAAAAGCTGAGACCTCACAAGTGAAATTACGTGACTAACGACATTAAAGGATGCAAGAGTCAAACTTCTGCTGATGACATGAAGATGATGCTGGACTCACAGTGTATCAGACAAACATAACTGTTTGTTATGAGTGCCAGCCCTCTCAGGCATATAATCACTGCCAAGTCACTGTCATTATGCAGCAATAGATAACTACACAGCTCTGAATAAAGGATAGCCCATACCCAGCTGTGACAACCCAACCCTACTAGGATGGCATCCACTCATTTTCCTTTAGATTTCCTCAGCTAATTTTTATGCCATTCATTTTGATTGTCTTATTAATATCTTTGCTCATTTTGTTCTATATTTCAGTGTGCATTTTAAAAAAAGATTGAAGATTAAATAAAATCGGTAAAGATAAAAAAAAGTGCCTTCTCCAACTCTACTCATATATACGCACGTGTGAGATTGCACATCCAGCTCATTTACCAGATGCTTGGTGTATGGTTAATTTTTCCATTACGGACTTACCTTCTAATTACTAACCACAGGAATGACATTCACCTAAATACAGACCTACAAACTCGTGAATAATTTGCTTGGGGCTAATGTATTCTTGATGAAAAACATGCATTCATGTCATAAAATGTACCATATGTTCGATTCAGATGGATGTGACAGACATACACAAGAGATACATAGAAACATAGAATGTGACGGCAGATAAGAACCATTCGCCCCATCTAGCCTGCTCAATAGTTTGAAATACACACTTACTAAGCACACACATACACGTATACTTATACATACACTCATGTACACACATATACAAATGTGTGAATACATAAATATATACATGCATGGATTCCAAACTGGAAAAATTCTCCTGAACCTTCATATGTAAGTTTAGCAGATCCAAATGGATTTTAATACAATTTAATTGACAGGCATACAGTGGACATGTGAAATTCGTTTTGTTACGAATGTGTCAGGGTACCTGAAGCCTCTACCTCCGAAAGAGGTAGAGACTTAGTAGTTTACTCCTCCAGCAGGTCGGCTTCCTCCATCCCTCGCGGCTCTCCTAGACACTCTCACGCCGGCCGCGAGGGATCCATCTCCTTTTATGACGTCACGCACGCTGCCCGACGTCATGACGTCAGTCCGGACCGACCTGTCACTCAAGTGACTGGAAGCCACTCAGGACTCGTCGGAGGCGGGTATACTCACTGTAACCAGGGTTTTTAAACCTGTTTCTCCCATTCACTCATTGCCCTGTCGTGGTTCTAGCCTGTCTAGTCACACAGTGCTCTGGCGATTTCAGTTATTCCTTTGGTTCCGACCCGGCTAGTTTGACTTACTCTGTTTCCCTCTGGTATCCTTGACCCGGCTTGTTCCTCGCTCACCTGTCCTCTCGTTCCCTCGACCTCGGCTTGTTTATGACCATTCTATTTACTCTCCGTACGTTAGTCCGGCCATTCTAAGGTCCGGTATACGTACCCTGTCCTGTTTGTACTTTGCGTGTTGGATCCCTGTCCCGATCCTGACATTACGACAGGGCCAATGGATCCTGCAGGTACAAACAGTCAGGTTGGTCCCTCTGATTCCAGGTTTGACGCCATGGAACACAGAATGGATCAGATGGCACTAGCACTACAGGCGCTATTATCTCGTGCCAATAACCCACCTGAGGAGATCCGTACTACTTCCATCTCTCCTGTAAGTTCTGGTCTAGAGGTAGCCACTGTAGGTGCCTCTTCCCGTATTACCCCACCTGTACGTTATGGTGGTTCACCGGAGAAGTGTCGTGGTTTTTTGAACCAGATTAGTATCCACTTCGAACTACAACCTCGCTCCTATCCCACAGATAGGGCGAAAGTTGGATTTATTATCACCCTACTCATTGAGAAAGCTCTGAGATGGGCCAACCCACTATGGGAGAATGATAACCCATTGGTATATAATTATAATGCCTTTGTAGCTGCATTTAGAAGAACTTTTGACCCTCCTGGTAGGAAGGTTAATGCAGCCAGATTACTGTTGCGCCTGAGACAGGAGAACCGAACACTTGTGGATTATGCACTAGAGTTCAGGTCTCTGGCGGCAGAAGTCAAGTGGAATGAGCAGGCTTATATAGATGTATTTTTGAACGGGCTATCAGATATTATCCTTGATGAGGTTGCTACTAGGGAGCTTCCTGAGAATTTAGAGGACTTAATTTCGTTCATTTCTCGTATTGATGAGCGTTTAAGAGAGAGACAGAATACTAGAGAGAGGAACTTCAGACCTGTCTTTAAATTAGCCCCTACATTTCAAAGTCCTGATTCCAATACCTCACTGTATCCTGAACCTATGCAGATAGGCAATACTCGCCTCTCTGAAGAGGAGAGGCAGTACAGGAGAAGGGAGGGTTTATGTATGTATTGTGGAGCCAGAGGTCATTTGCGTCTGAATTGTCCTACTCGCTCGGGAAACGCCCGCACCTAAGTTTCTCTAGAGGACAGGCCTTGGGTGTTTCTATTTTGTCCTCTATGCATAATTATAAAGATCACAGGCTTCTGCTACCAATTTCTTTAACGTGGGAGAAGGGAATGCTAAAGACCATGGCCTTGATAGATTCCGGAGCTGCTGAGAATTTTATCGACCAAGTCTTTGCTACTAAACACACTATCCCATCCCAGTTAAGGGATACACCCTTGGCCGTTGAGGCCATAGATGGTAGACCTTTACTTGAGCCTGTTATCTCTCGTGAGACTATACCCATTAACTTAACTATTGGTATCTTACACGAGGAGAACTTATCACTTATGCTCATTTCATCTCCTTCTGTTCCCATAGTCCTGGGCTACCCATGGTTAAAGAGACATAACCCTATTATCGATTGGGAATTAGGGGAGATAATCTCATGGGGCCAGGGTTGTCAGGAGAGGTGTTTACGCAGGGTGTCTCCATTGGCTATGATTAACACACCAGATAGTTCTACCCAGTCTACAGGGAGACAGATACCTCCTCTGTACATAGACTTGAAAGCAGTGTTCGATAAGAAGAACGCTGATACACTACCCCCACACAGGACCTTTGATTGTAAAATTAATCTTTTGCCCGGCACCATGCCCCCCAGGGGTAATGTATATCCTCTATCCATTAAAGAGAATTCTGTTTTAGAGGAATATATTCAGGAGAATTTAGACAAGGGATTCATTAGGAGATCCACTTCTCCCGCCGGGGCTGGATTTTTTTTTGTTAAAAAGAAGGATGGCTCACTCAGACCATGTATTGATTACCGAGGTTTGAATAAAATAACCATTAGGAATGCCTATCCGATCCCCTTGATTACCGAGCTCTTTGATCGGCTAAAAGGTTCTAAGATTTTCACCAAGTTGGACCTCAGAGGGGCATATAACTTGGTGAGAATTCAACAAGGTCACGAGTGGAAGACGGCGTTTAATACCCGCTACGGGCATTATGAGTACACGGTCATGCCTTTTGGCCTTTGTAACGCACCGGCAGTATTCCAGGATCTAATTAACGAAGTTCTTAGGGAATTTCAACAGGATTGTGTTATTGTATACCTGGATGACATTCTCATACACTCTAGAGAGATTGAGACCCACCATAGACAAGTCAGAAAGGTATTACACAAACTTCTACAACACGGCTTATACTGCAAATTGGAGAAATGCAGCTTTGACCAGACCCAGATAGATTTTCTTGGATACGTGATTTCTGGGGAAGGCTTTAAGATGGATCCTGACAAACTCCAGTCTATTCTAGATTGGCCATTGCCTAAGGGACTCAAGGCTATCCAGAGGTTTATTGGGTTCTCCAATTATTATAGGCGCTTCATTAAG
Organism: Pelobates fuscus; assembly: GCF_036172605.1. Taxonomy (NCBI): domain Eukaryota; kingdom Metazoa; phylum Chordata; class Amphibia; order Anura; family Pelobatidae; genus Pelobates; species Pelobates fuscus. Next base: position 24,445,461 of record NC_086322.1, read on the forward strand.
GGTTACTCTTCTATTATTGCACCTATTACCAATATGACCAAACAAGGGGCTGATACTAAGACTTGGTCTACTGAAGCTCTCGTTGCTTTCAAAAATCTCAAAGAACTTTTTGCTTCTGCTCCAATATTAGTCCATCCTGATACATCCTTGCCGTTCCTACTTGAGGTCGATGCCTCTGAGACAGGAGTAGGTGCCGTTCTCTCACAAAGGTTGGGGGTGGATAAACCGTTACATCCTTGTGTTTTTTTTTCCAAGAAACTTTCTGGGCCTGAGAGCAGGTATGACATCGGAGACAGGGAATTGTTAGCAGTCATTAAAGCCTTGAAAGAGTGGAGACATCTATTGGAGGGCACCTTACATCCGGTTACTATTTTGACGGACCACAAGAACTTGTCCTATATTGGGGAGGCTAAGCGTTTGTCCTCTAGGCAAGCTCGTTGGTCCTTATTCCTGACTCATTTCAATTATGTACTTACTTACAGACCTGGCTCTAAGAACTCTAAGGCCGATGCTTTGTCTCGACAATATGAACCTTTCACTGTATCTGAACCGATTCTTTCTTCTATAGTTCCTAAATGCAAGATTGTTGCTAATACGAATCTCAGGATTCATTCCCCGTTACTGGCCGAGATCATTAAGCTGCAACATCTAGCACCTAAACAGACTCCTGAGGGTCGACATTTCGTTCCTCCTACTCTTCAACTGGAGCTGTTGCAATGTTTCCATAACAGCAAGATGGCGGGACATCCTGGTATCCGCAAGACGTATGCTTTGATTTCTAAAGACTTCTGGTGGCCTGCTTTACGTAAAGATACTAAAGATTTCATCGCTGCGTGTGAAGTGTGTACTAAGACCAAACAACCTCATACGCTCCCAAGTGGATTCCTGCATCCCTTAGAGGTACCAGAGAAACCATGGTCTTGTTTGGCCATGGACTTTATTGTCGATCTACCTATCTCTAAAAAACAGACTGTTATCCTCACTGTGGTTGACAGATTCACCAAGATGGCCCACTTCATTCCCTTGCCTAAACTTCCATCCTCCCAAGAGTTGGCAGAGATATTCGCGAGGGAGATTTTTCGCTTACATGGGATACCTTCCCAAATCGTATCTGACAGAGGGTCCCAATTTGTTTCCCGTTTTTGGAGATCCTTTTGTTCTCAACTAGGTATTAAATTAAATTTCTCTTCTGCCTATCATCCCCAGTCTAACGGAGCTGCTGAACGTACTAACCAAAAGATTGAGCAATATCTACGTTGTTTTGTTTCCGAACACCAGGACGATTGGGTCGGTTTGATTCCTTGGGCGGAGTTTGCGCACAACAATCTCGTTTGTGACTCTACTCATTCAAGCCCCTTCTTCATGAACTATGGCTTTCATCCATCTATTCTTCCCTCGGTTTCTCCTTCCCAAGGTGTACCGTCGGTTGATGTACATGTTGCCAATTTGAGGAAGTTGTGGGATCAGACTCGACAAATTCTTCTACACAATTCTATGCTGGTTAAGAAACACGCCGATAAACGTAGAAGGGCGGCTCCGATTTTCGTTCCAGGCGATAGAGTATGGTTAAGCACTAGGAATATTCGGCTTAAAGTTCCTTCCATGAAATTCGCTCCTCGATATATTGGCCCTTACAGGATCTTGACTCGAATTAACCCAGTGGCGTATCGTCTAGCTCTCCCAGCTGCCTTATGCATCCCTAACTCCTTTCACGTTTCATTGTTGAAACCCCTAGTTTGTAACAGATTCTCCTCCAGGATCGCCCCTCCTCGCTCTGTTCAGGTGGAGGGTCAGGAGGAGTATGAGGTTAACTCCATCATTGATTCTCGTATCTCTCGGGGGAGAGTACAATATTTGGTCGACTGGAAGGGATATGGTCCTGAGGAGAGAAGTTGGGTACCACAAGAGGATGTTCATGCTCCTCGCCTTCGCAGGGCGTTTCACTCACGCTTTCCGTCTCGTCCCGGTTCCTTCCGCCCGGTGGGCGTATCTGAGAGGGGGGTACTGTCAGGGTACCTGAAGCCTCTACCTCCGAAAGAGGTAGAGACTTAGTAGTTTACTCCTCCAGCAGGTCGGCTTCCTCCATCCCTCGCGGCTCTCCTAGACACTCTCACGCCGGCCGCGAGGGATCCGTCTCATTTTATGACGTCACGCACGCTGCCCGACGTCATGACGTCAGTCCGGACCGACCTGTCACTCAAGTGACTGGAAGCCACTCAGGACTCGTCGGAGGCGGGTATACTCACTGTAACCAGGGTTTTTAAACCTGTTTCTCCCATTCACTCATTGCCCTGTCGTGGTTCTAGCCTGTCTAGTCACACAGTGCTCTGGCGATTTCAGTTATTCCTTTGGTTCCGACCCGGCTAGTTTGACTTACTCTGTTTCCCTCTGGTATCCTTGACCCGGCTTGTTCCTCGCTCACCTGTCCTCTCGTTCCCTCGACCTCGGCTTGTTTCTGACCATTCTCTTTACTCTCCGTACGTTAGTCCGGCCATTCTAAGGTCCGGTATACGTACCCTGTCCTGTTTGTACTTTGCGTGTTGGATCCCTGTCCCGATCCTGACAGAATGTGAATTCGGATGAATTTCAGGCAATTCGGACATTCGGATGCTTCTGAATATCCGAAGTGCCGAATTGATGCATTTCCGAAGTGCCGAACGGAATTGCCGAAGTGCCGAAGTGCCGATTTGCCGTAGAGCAATTACGTGAATGATGACAGGGGTAGGGCTAGGGGTAGGGTTAAGGTTAGGGGTACGGTTAAGGTTAGGGGTTGGGGTAGGGATAGGGATAGGGGTAGGGTTAGGGAGCCCTACAGATTTTTCTGAATTCCGAAGTTCCAAATTGTCGAAGTTCCGAATTGCCGAATTCCAAAGTCCCCCAAAAATTTTCTTACCCAAATTTCCAAACCAAATGTTTTGCCTATGCACATCCCAAGCATACAGTACTGAAACAACTGTAATTTACTAAATATTGTAAATAATTAACACAGACAATTGTAGGTGCATACACTCACAGTAGTGATTTTATGTTTTCTTTAAAGTGGAACTGTTGCCGCCTGGGGACTTAACATTTTTCGCAAAAACCTCCGACAGTGATATCGCCGCTGGGGGTTTGGTGACCGGAGGGGGCAGGGACAATAAGTTTAACTTACCTGAACCTGTCTCTTGCAGGTGCCGCCATCCTCTTCTGGCTGGTCCTCTTCTGCAAGAGCGAGTGTACCAAATGCAGCATTGACCGCAGGATCTTCCTTAGACATAGCCAATTACATTCAGCCATAAGTGGTGACGGCTGAGGGATTGACACTTCTAGACAGCGGTAGCTTCACCCAGTGTCAAGAAGTGTTAGGTATAGGAAAAATACTTAAACAAAAAAGTCCCTACTTGGTATATCTTTACACTGGGTTGGAATTTCAGTGAATGTGCAGGTGTATTTGTGTGTTGCGTGAATGCAGATGTGTGCGTGATGTGAGTGTATGTGTGAGTTAATGTAGGGTTGGAGATGTTGAAAAAGGGTAAAAAGGGTATTTGGCACTTGGCACTTGGCACATGCATATATAAATACATATTACGTATTAAAAACACATTTACAGAAAATAGAAAAAAAAACATTTATTTGGATATTTTATTGAACAGTTTCACATAGCGAGATCACACAATAACGCGGGTAACTTGGGTACCAATCAGAAAAGCCTACTGTCAATCTTTGCATGTCATGTGTCCTTAAGGGGTTAAGCCTACTGGCAAAGATTGACAGTAGGCTTTTCTGATTGGTACCCAAGTTACCCGCGTTATTGTGTGATCTCGCTATGTGAAACTGTTCAATAAAATATCCAAATAAATGTTTTTTTTTCTATTTTCTGTAAATGTGTTTTTAATAAAAATGTTTTCTCCATGGAAAAATAAGTAATCTCTGCGCACAGTAAAATGCATTGCAGATGGTGATGTATTGGACTGACCTCGCTTTCCTGCTGGAAGGTTCGGACGGGCAGGTTTAGTTCAGAGTATACAATGCAATTAATATTTGTGAGCCAAAAACTGGGTTATGACACAAGAAGCCAACACCAGTTCAAATTTCTGGTCTTTTAAGATTATACTTTATTTATTTACTGTATGAAATGTTTAAAAAGTATTTTTAGTTTTAGTCATTAATATTTTGTTAAAAGGAGACTCTAGGATTGCGGAATATATAAGACTAATACACTTTTAACAATAAAATAAGATAAAGACGCACTCTAAGCACCATAACCACTACAAATTATGGTGCAAGAAATTTATCTCCTACTGGTAATTGTGTGAGAAGTTGTCTGTACCCTGTGACTCTTGCACTTTTCCAGACTCTATCAATAAATCCACCTCTTCAAAATAATCTACATGTCTTGGTCCTCTTGGTTCTGAGTTTTCATAGTTTATATACAGGTGAAGGTTTTCCTATGATGTCCTCCTAACTATTTGTTAAAAAGAAACAGAGAATATAAGAAACACATAAATACTTAAGCACTTCATAACTTAGCCCTTCAGTTAGCCCATGCTGGATTTTCAAAAAAGACTTGCTTTCATGTAACATTACACAAAGAAACCTGGGTCTATCATGTATCAAACTGGTCCACGCACTAGGCGGGTGCAGATCCAAAATGCTGACACATTTCCTCTGTACTAGAGTATATCTCCTAACATTGGAATGTATGAGATCAGGAAAGATGGATGGGCCCTGCATGGAGAGTTGCCAGTGAGGTGACTACAACAATTGGCGGGTCCACCCACTGAAGAGGCCTGTCTTGTAGCTCCCCAACCTACATGAACTTTCAGAGAGTGCTGCTGAAGGGCTCTCTGCAGGGTCAATGTGCTTGTTCACAATGTGAGTGTGTCTAATGATGCATTTGGTCTGTGTTAAGTTGCAGTTAGACAGGACACAAAAATCAGGATTGTCCTGCTAAAGTCAGGACTGTTGGGGGGCCTATGAGAGAGATAGCAAAACCAACTGTTTCATTTCAACCTTCTTCGAACCTTGTCAGTAAAGTTTAGTGGATACACCTCTAGGCACACAGAACTTGGGTTCCATTTTAACATAGAAAAACACTACAACACTACAACAATAAGCAAATGTATTGAAACAAGAACAGACAGAAAACACCATAACACTGAGAACAGACACGATCTGTACCACCAACAGCATGCTAACCATTAGCCAACCTTTTTCTCAGTAGGCACGTCCGTAATAAACCATACATTAACTTCACTGGCTAGGGGAGGGATCAGACTTACTTTCCTTCACACCAGTTGGACTGCCCCAGTCCAACCCATGATTGGCAAGGACAACTACCCACCTGCTGTAATGAAAGGCAAGTGAGAAAAACAGTGAAACATAAACAAACAAATAAATAAATAAATAAATAAACAACCTAACTAAATGGAGGGAGGGGAACAATTCCTAGCCGATTATAAAATGGCAGGGGGGAAGTACCAAACATGTCTCCTATTTATACCCCCTACCCTGCCAATTACTTCCTGCTAACCACACCCAGCCCCACCTTTTCACTCTTTTCCTACACACCCCCCACACTCACACATGCTCCTTGATCCGGCTAGCTTTGCCTGCCTCCTCAGGGCCTTAACATGGGTGGAAACGACAAATTAGGCCATGAAAGCAAATTTCAAGTGCCTAGTTCTAAAATGGCTGCCTATTAATACTAAGACAACCCCCTAACAATCCAACTTCCAATCCCTGGGGGCCTTCCCCCTATGCCCGTCTCCTAACTCTGTCATGCCCCTTTCCACTAAACTGTGTTTTGTTACATACCAGGCTGATCCCACCCACAAGGATGGTCCAAATTACAAATGCCAGCAACTTATTTGCTACTTTTTAACATTGATTTACTATAGTCTGAGCACTTTTTAATACTCAGAGTATAGTAATAGTAGTAGTAAAAGCAGGGCCGCCATCAGGGGGTGACAACCATAATGGTTGTCACGGGCCCGGTGGCCCATGTGGAGCAGCAAAACTGCTGCAGGTGCATCTGCACTGGGGCCCATCAGGTGGCAGAAGCATTTAGGGCCATCCGATGGGCCCTATATCTTCAGAGGCCCGGTCAGCGCTGCGGCCGGGTAATAGCGCGACCGGGCCCCTTTAAAAAAAAATAATTGCGGCTAAACTGCAAGGGCTGCTGGGAGGAAGTGACGGCCGGTCACTTCCTCCCAGCTTACTGTGCGCGGGAGGAGACCGGAGGGAGAGCAGAGGAGAGGCATCCGCTCACTCCCATCATCCCCAGCCACCCTCCTGCAACTTAAAGGTAAGATTAGGGTGGCTGATAAATGAGGTGTATGTGTCTGCATATATGTATGTATGTCTGTGTGTATGTCAGTCTGTGTGTGTGTGTGTGTGTATGTGTGTCTGTGTGTGTATGTCTGTGTGTATGTCTGTATGTGTATGTTTGTGTGTGTATGTTTGTGTGTGTATGTCTGTGTGTGTATGTCTGTGTGTGTATGTCTGTGTGTATGTCTGTATCTGTATGTCTGTATGTGTATGTCTGTGTGTATGTGTGTATGTGTGTATGTCTGTGTGTATGTCTGTGTGTATGTATGTCTGTGTGTATGTCTGTATGTGTATGTATGTATGTATGTGTATGTCTGTATGTGTATGTCTGTGTGTATGTCAGTATGCGTGTATGTATGTATGTGTGTATGTCAGTATGTGTGTGTATGTATGTATGTGTGTATGTATGTCTGTGTGCATGTCTGTGTGCATGTCTGTGTGTATGTATGTATGTGTGCATGTCTGTGTGTATGTATGTCTGTGTGTATGTCTGTATGTATGTGTATGTATGTATGTGTATGTCTGTATGTGTATGTCTGTGTGTATGTCTGTATGTGTTTATCTGTGTGTATGTCAGTATGTGTGTGTATGTATGTCTGTGTGTATGTCAGTATGCGTGTGTATGTATGTCTGTATGTATGTATGTATGTCTGTGTGTATGTCTGTATGCATGTATGTCAGTGTGTATGTCAGTGTGTATGTCTGTGTGTATGTATGTGTGTGTATGTATGTCAGTATGTGTGTGTATGTATGTCAGTATGTATGTATGTCTGTGAGTGTGTATGTCAGTATGTCTGTATGTATCTGTGTATGTATATATCTATCTGTGTGTGTGTGTATGTCTGCATGTATGTATATCAGTATGTATGTGTATGTATGCCATTATGTATGTATGTCTGTTTGTATATCTGTATGTCAGTTTGTATGCATGTCTGTTTGTCAGTATGTATGTATGTGTGTCTGCCAGTATGTGAGTATGTATGCACGTCAGTGTGTGTGTCTGTATATCAGTGTGTGTGTGTGTGTGTGTATGTGTATCTGTATCTGTGTGTGTGTCTATATGTGTGTGTATCTTTCTGTGTTTGTGTCCTTTTGTGTCTGTGCGTGTGTATTCCTGTGGGCGGGTTTTGGAGGCGGGCACACCGGGGCCCAGACCTTGATCTGTGTTAGGGGCCCCACAATTTCTGATGGCAGCTCTGAGTAAAAGTATAGTATAGTAATACTGTGACAGCACATTCATGTCTGTCAATCAATTTCATTGTGCTCTAGGCAGTCTCTGTGCAGTTGTTCTATCAGATTTCCCTACCCATGAAGATCCCCTACCCTCATCACTTCCAGTGAGGGGAATCAGCTGGACCCTGTGCTGCACATGTGTGTTATCACGCCTGCTGGGGCAGGGAAAACTCAAAGAGGCTCTGAGAATACCGAGCCTCTTTTAGTCCCGAGAGCTCCTCCACAGCAAGGTCCTAGAAGGTAAGTAAAGCTAGCTTTAAAATGTCATAGTTAGTGCATTCACTATGCTCAGGACATGGGCATTTAGAGTTGATGTTAGGGTCCAATTCATAGTCCAATCCATAGTCTCAGCAGGCCAAATTTTGCAAAGATTTAACTTTAGAAACCAAACTCACTCCTTGCAATATATATCACACAGCAGCTAAATGTATTTTTAGACAGTGTTCCATAAGTTCCTCTGCATATGCAGAGGACCTGCATGGGGGCATAATCTGATATTCTTCCATCACAATGCATGGGAAAATGCATGAGAACTTGATACATAAATATCAGTCTGGTATGAAGAGGAGAATGTGATACAGGAGACATAGAACACATATCAGGGCATATTAGCAGGGTGCAACTACAGCCTGCAAAGCCCTTGCAAGAGAAATACCTGGTATTAGGTAATTAAATAAAATGCCACAGTATGCATTCATGAGCTACTACCACTGAGCAGAGATAACTCATGTAAGGATGTCGTCACTGGAAAAATGGCTGGCTACAACTAGACTAAAATGAAGAAAGAGCTAGATCCAATTTAGTTTAAATAGGTATTGTCACTTGCATTGTGTTTAGGAGTCCCGTACTTGTGCACATACTTGTACGCCACTGCAGGGGGTATTCTCGTTTTCAAACATTGTCAAGTGTGTCCAGCAAAGAATGCAAATAAAAAAATCTATGAAGCTTTAAAAACAAATTGCACAGTTAACATTTAGTTATCTATTTGGTTGTGCTTATATTTCAGAAGTGACAGTGACTCGTTAATGGGTTAATGGGTTTTGAAGCCCAATGACATCTGGAGATTCTCCTACTTACACCCTTCTGTTTGTGTGCTATGGAGTGCCTTCAATACAATTAACTTCAGGAAAAATCAAACTGTGTTCATGAGTTTGTCCTTATGACCTCTTCCATTTTATCTGCGTTTAAATGCATTTCAGAACTTCTTCAAGGAAGCGTGAGAAAGAATTGGCTCATCGACCACATGTGACTCTGCTGGTATGTTAACCTTACTTCTTGGGAATTTAAACAGCAGGGGGGTATTTTTACAAAACCATTTCCTCAATTATAAGCACTGACACATGTAAGAGATTGATTGGAATATGGGTTTTAAGGGACAGATCCTTAAACCAAAATTACACAATTTGGAATTTTATATATGTTCCATGGAAACATTTCCTGGGACACTTGTGCCCTCTTCTGCACTGTGAACATCAGAGTGAATCACTGCACACTCATCCCGAACATCAAATACTTTTCTTAATAAAAAGTAGAACTTTTTAATAAAATAATTGTTTTCGCATGCCGTGACCTTTTTATTTGCTGCTTTCTTTTTCCAATCACTGCTTTTAAGTTATTCCTTTAAATACTCCATAGTTCTTTAATCAAAACCATGAAAATATCACCCACAAAGATATATTTGTCGTATTTGCTGAGCCAGAATTAATTTGTTTCAGACAACTTACAGAAAAGAGTACGACAATAACTATTCTTTGGAAATTAAGTTGAAGGAATGTATTAACTGATTTCAAATGATTTGATGAGTCAGATATCAGGTTGTCATAGAATGTACAGGAGAAGGTCCATGGAAGCATTGCCTTCAGGGTTCTCAGATTTGTATAGTGGTGAGTCAATATAGAAAATAGGAGAACAGAAATGGAATATAGTGTAATATTTAGATTGTTTTTAAAAGGCTCTTTTTTTTTAGCACAACCTTCATATGTTCACCTACTGTTTCTCTATGTCCTACGGGTTTTGTTAGAATTACCTGTTTGTTTTGCTTGTCTAATGTCTATTGTATTGTGCTGCATAATATGTTGGTGCCATGTAAATAATTGTAATTTTAATTCATACAATAGAAATCATGGGTGACTTTAAAATGATGTTCAGAAGAGCTTGGCCCATTCTCTTTAATGTGTTATCTGCAGAGTGCATAAAGAATGAATTATACATTATCATAGAAGATAGTCCCATTTGATATGCAAGACTTACAAGGAGCTTTTGATAGACCCGGAAGGGAATGACCCTTACTATTCAATCAGTAGTTCATCATTTTTTTCCAAAACAATGGCTCATGGGCAGAGCGAGGGTTCTGTGAGTTCTAGTTCAGTTGTCAAGTGTCTGCTGTAGAAAGCAAATAGTTGGACCATAGCTCCACGTGCAGCAACAATATTGGAGTAAAAATTGCAAACACTGAGATGGAAGAAAAGTACCCATGGTGATAACTTATAGCCTTACATCATGCACCTAGTGCATGTAAAAGCCTGGAGTGTCCCCTTAATAATATAACAGGAACAGGGCAAGATTCTGCAGCTTTAATGGTGGTTTTTGAGAGCCATTTTTGCCAGGTATTGTGAATTCTCCTTCTCAGAGGATTAGGAGGGAGAAGAGAAGTCACTAGAGGCTCTTCTAAGTTTCCCTCTCCTTAAAGTGCCCATTAGACATGCACTTTTCATTGGAGGTTAAAGCGAATATAGTAAGGGTTGAATAAGTGTGACGCTGTTGATGGTGAAAGGTGGCAGCAACTGCCATGGAAGTTTTGAAACAGGTTACAATGAGAGCCACCTGCAGATTTCAACATGGGTGCCCCCATTGTTATGGGGCACACCCCACAATTCGATGATATGAAAGAGCAACCAGCTTCCAAAACATGAGGGCAAGCATGACTCATCTAAGGGGGAGCACCTAACTGAATGCTTTAGGATAAGCCCCTGGCTAGGGTATACCCCAATCGTAAGGCAGCAGTTACTTTATGGGAAGGGGTTAACAGCAGATTTTGGATTCTGTTTGTTCCATCAGAGTTTCCATTTTTTCAGATATGTTGTGTTCATTTGTAGGAAATGAAGAAGTTTTAGTGGCTAACTTGTCTAAAGAAGTAGAGGTAGTCCTTCCAAGGTATTGAGATTGATACTGAGATGATTGTTTTTTGTTTAAAAGCGAAAAAGCTGTTGGCTTCACTGAACATGGTGGACAAGGTTCGTGGTGCAAGGAAGGTTCAGTTCAGACAAATGCAATCCCTTTTGGATGTTTTTGCATTGTGAGTTCTATGGTGAAAGCATTCTGTCGGTGCCTGTCATTGACGACAATGGGTATGTGATAGTCTTTCTCTTGCACAGAGCACTTATGACCTTGCGTTCAAAGCCTGGAGTACTGCTGTCTGCCTGATCAAGTGTGTCATATTCTCAAAGAAAAGAGGAGGCTTGCTACTGATAAAGCATTAGGGTGATTGCAAAACATGTCCAGAACCTATCTAGGGTATTTACCTATCCTTCATTACTTCCCCCCTTCTCACAGGTACATGGATCTAGTACCTAGTATTTTTGGTAAATTTTGATATGCATTTGATCTAGATCACATGACACTTCTGAGGTCTGACCAGTGGCGTATATACTGCGGTTGCAGAGGTCGCAGCTGCGAATGGGCGCCCACCACCATGTGTTACGGCCCCAGCCCGCACGGCAAACCGCTTGGCTGTCTTTGTGTATTTATGTGTCTCTGTATGTATGTGTGTCTGTGTGCATGTGTCTGTATGTATGTGTCTGCCTGTATGTATGTGTCTGTGTGTCTGTGTGTCTGTATGTATGTGTCTGTGTGTATGTGTGTGTGTGTGTCTGTATGTATGTGTCTGTGTGTCTGTGTGTATGTATGTATGCGTTTCTCTATGTATGTGTGTCTGTATGTATGTGTCTGTGGGTGTGTATTTTTTTCACCATGTTGCTTATTATTTAATAAATGGAGTACGTTTATGGATCCACCTTGTGGAGATAGTTTGAAGCGGTCCTCTGCAAACTATAGTATCTCAGAGTGTTTTTTTTTTTTTTATCAGGTGAAAAAAAAAATGAAAAAATAAAACCATAGCTAAAACATATTACTAATGGGTTCCAGATGCATCAAAGATTGCTACACAAGAGTAACTCTTTAATATGGTATTCCGGGTGGATGCCATGAGTTCAATAATATTCTCTGTTTAGTATTTATATAACAAAATGAAACAGAATGATGTATTTCTTATATTAATCTTACACGCAAATGTTTGATGTGAAAGAGCATTTGGTAACATTCACAAATCTATATGTAAATGGTTCCATACATTCAAAGCAATTAAAGGGACACATATGTGCATTAAATACTTAATGCATTAAAAAAAAAAAAGTAATAATTGAATTAGCATATATTAATTAACCTCCTAAGAACGTAGCAATTTTCCAAGTTCTGAACGAATACAGTAGGTGTGAACAAAATGTAAAAAAAATTGGAAGAAATGGGGGGGGGGGGGGAGGGATCACATTTTTACCTAAAGTAATTTTTAAGTTCTAACACTAACCCTACTGCAAACCCTAACTCTAAGCCTACCATAACCCTAACCCTACCACTAACTCTAACCTGTAGTTCTGGTATCGGTGGATTGGTATCCTAGTTAAACCAGTACAGAGTCCTATGTTGCCACCATCTACTTGTTTTTTTAGCATTACAGGTTCCTTTTAATGTATTACTGAATCAAGCATGCTTTTTCCAGTAGATAACACTGTGATTGGTGTGGAGAAGTTGGCAAAAACCAGCACAAATTACAATCGGATTGGGGTCGTGCAATGACACTCTGAGTGTGTTCAGACCTTGGGGGCTATGGCCCTAAAATCACACATCTGAATGGATTTAAAGGGCTGTATTAGTCTGGTGTAACAGGGATGTAACACTGCTAACACCACATTGCAGTAATAGGCATTTATATGCCTATTGAGAGAGCTGTGTGTGCTGCTTAGTTTGAACAGTGCATACATCTGATCTGTCAGGCTATGGCCACTAAAATGGCCTCAGCTGACAGATGGAGCCCCATGCAGTGGTGTATCCTGGTTTTGTGCTGCCCTATGCATGACAAAACTGGGCTGCTGGGCGGGCGGCGCTGGCGAGGGAGCACTGATTAGTGAGCTCTCTTCTCAGCTCCCTCGCGCGCCGCAGAGTGATGCCGGGAGCTGGAATATGATGTCATATTTTGACTCCTGGCATCATTCTGCGGCGCGCGAGGGAGCTGAGCAGAGAGCTCAGGTGAAAGTGCTCCCTCGCCAGCGCCACCCGCCCAACCGGATTTTTTGTTAGCCGTGAGGCTAACAAGACATTTGCCCTGGGCATTTGGGGAGGCTTTTTTTGCCGCCCCCTGGAAAATGATGCCCAAGGCAAATGCCTTGTTTGCGTCGCAGCTAATACGTCCCTAGCCCCATGTATCAATTGATACCTGTGACTCCCTGGTGTGAACAGGGGTTTAACACTGCTCACACCAAAACTTTTGGACATCAACATTTTGAAAAAAGAAGTCCCAAATACAAAATGTATTGAGGCTCCAAAAGGTTGACTGAGTAATTTTAAGGCCTATAACCTTAATTGATTTTGACAACTAATAAAGGCAAGCTTGATAACTAATAAAGGCAAGGCAGGGAGGTTTCTTCCTGCTTCCATTAGCTACACGGAGCTAACAGTGATACCGGAGAAACTGACGGAAGCCAAGCACAGAGAGATGGACACAGGTTTCTTCAGGAAGGAAGAGATTCTTTATTGGATCACCGATCGGGACTCAGAGGGACTAGCGTCACCAAAATACAGCAAAGTCTGAGCCCCGGACAATAGTGCAGGCTCCTTATATAGGCATATAACTCCTCCCATATTAAGCTCCACCCGCACATTCCCTTGACCAATCAACACAAATAAGAATTAACTTCCTGTTTGACCGCATGGCTTGTCCAGCACAATGGAGGAGGGGGAATACTATATCCTGTATTCTTGCACATGCTCCGTACACTACTGATCGTATCTTGCCTCGTGCAACCAACTGATCGATACGTCAGCATATGCACGTACACATGCCACGTGGTAATCTCGGCCTACTAAATTTATTTTTACCGAGATTCCACCACATTCCCCCCTTTGATGCCTCTTGATATTTTACAATTACTTGAGGCATCACATAACCTTAGTTTTGCTTACACCGCAAGTTACCTTGAACCAGACCAGACTTATCTTATGATGTGAATCTTTTAACACTCATCTTCCTGCATTGGTTCTCCCTGATCTAAAGCCTTATATTTATATATCGCCATTATCTGTGCAGCAGCCTTCCTCTCTGCTATACTTCCTATCAGGCTTTGCACAGACCTAACTACTAAGGGTATAAGACACGGTAGGAGTAGACACAACAGTAAAATCAGTAGGACTCCACCTACCACTGCCTTAAGCCCTCCAAACCACTCATACCAGCTACCAAACCAACTACTTGGATTATACCCTTTCCATACCTGAGTAGGCACATGCGCTAGTTTAACCATATGGCTAGTAAGCTCAGCTATTGCTTGCCCTTCGTCGTCTATTTGAAGACAGCAATTGCTTAGGTTAAACTTCCCACATACACCTCCCTCTACTGCCAAAAGGTAATCCAAGGCTAATCTATTTTGGTAGACTGCTGTCCTCATCCTGGTGTTATGCTTCGCTAGAAGATTGAGCGCTTGTGATGTCTCATTTGTGATAATCTCAACCACCGCCTGTAATCTTATAATACGGTTGAGCATATAAATAGGGGTTCTATAACCAAAGGTACCATCCTCAGCCCACGTGGCTGGCCCATAATAGTCTATGATACGCTGGGGAGGCCATTCATTATCTTCCCAGGTACCTATCTCTATGGGTCCCCTTTTCTTCCTATGATTCACATCATACACTTTAACACCTAAAGTCTCACCTGTTTCAATTGGTAACAAGAAGAAGGATGGTTTGAGCATACCCAACACACATGCCCCTTCCCAGTCCTGTGGCAACTCCGAATAGGCTTTCTTACCACAGATCCAGTACAAATTTGCTGGGGCTCTCCAGGTAGATGTGATGGATAGATCAAACCACACGTCCTTTAAATTGGCGTATCTAGCAAACGGGTTAGATGGTTCTGAGACATTTGAAGCCGACCACCAAGTTGTATTCTTTGTATCATCATCATAAGCTTTTTGCCCTAGACAAGTTAATTCTCCTACAGAAGTGTTATACATTATTCCTTTCCTTGCTATGCAAACATAACCTATGATGGAGGTCTTTAATCTCCACTCAGATTTACCTCTAACACTCATATGATAATCGGCTTGTGTAGATATTAATTGGTCAACTGCCTCAGAACCGGACATTACCTCCTTTGCTTCCCAAGGCCATTGGTCTCCCATGTTAGTACCTCCACACACATAGCAGTTGGTAACATTAAGACTACCGGCAATACTTTCAGCTAGATCGATGAACAGGTTTTTAGCATTATGGGGGATCTTATTATCTATACTCATCTCTTCGTAAAAGGAATGGTATACTTGATGAGTCTGGGAGGATACCGTATCAGTCTCTATTCCTATAAACAATAATGTCCCAGGATCTAAACCCGTCCCGTATATTTGAAACCCAAATAAATTTCCATACTTATCTAAGAACTTGTCGGGGTTATTAATAAGTATATGGACTGGGTTGCATTCCATAGACTTACAATAAGGGCTAGTCGGCAACTTAGTCACTATCATGTCTTTGTCTACTGTCTGTCCCCAAGTCGCCCACCCCACACAAGACCAATATGGACAAAAGTTATAGTCTTTATTTGGGCATCTAGGACTCACATATTTATTTTTACTACTGGGACAAATATATTTATCATTAGACCCATACGTCCTCTCCCATCTAAGATCCCCACATACATTCCACGGCTTTCTACCACTCGATATCGCTTTACACGCATCAAATAGCAGAACACCCGAAGAATGTACGGATTCTAACACTGTCTTATTAATTAGAGTCCCCTGAGGATCTCCATTCCTGAGAGTCAACCAAATTGTACGAGGTTGATACTCCGGACTGAAGCACTTAGGTTCTCCTACTCCTAAATGGCACACACTATAGTCTATATTTAGGTATCTACATCTCGATACATCTCCTTTACACTCGTATTGTGAATGCCAAATTAGGGTTTGGGAAATATGGTTACCTGTTCTCGTAGTCTTAATGCATACCTCACAGCTAGGAGTGTCGGTACCTCTACCTTCCTGAATATAAAAACACATGTAAATAAACACAATTAAAAGCACATCTTTCGCCGTCATCCTCAGTCTTCGTCCGTGCGATGGAACCTCAGCTTCCAGGATGTGAGGGCTGCAGGGAATGGAGTTCTGCTCGTCTTCACAGGTGTCCCTTCGAGACTTTCCTGGCTTATACACTATGTGATGGTAAGCGGACAGGCTTTATTATGGCCTTCTCACTCACACCTGTAACAATAAAATTTGTAATCCACAATAATTCCTCGTTACTCCGACTGAGTAGTGCGTTTCAACCGGATCTTGCAGGGATTCTCTGGATCTGCTGTAACTTGCCAAGAATCGACTGCTGCTGGTTTAACCCTGGAGTGATGTATCCACGGAGTCACTTCTGCTACTTTTATTGCTGTAGGGGTAGACAAAAGAACAACATAAGGACCTCTCCACTTGGGCCCTAACGGTACATTATTCCACTCTTTAATCCACACTTGGTCTCCTGGATGATAACTATGAACAGGGGGATAAATATTCACAGGTAATCTATCTTGTACCCATTTCTGTACCTCCTCCATAGTCTTACCCAACTCTACAACCTGCTGCCGGGTAATTCCTTCTCCCAACTGACTCAAATCCCCCCTTAAGTTACCAAGTACGGGAGGTGGTCGCCCATACATAATTTCAAAAGGAGAGAGGCCCATCCTTCTGGTAGGGGTACTGCGGATTCGCAATAGAGCTATAGGTAAGAGAACGTTCCACTTAAGTTGGGTTTCCTGACACATTTTAGCCAACTGGTTCTTTATAGTTCTATTCATTCTCTCTACCTTACCAGAACTCTGGGGTCTATATGCAGTATGAAGCCTCCACTTTATACCAAGCATATGAGTCAGTTGTTGTAGGCACTGGTGAACAAAAGCTGGACCATTGTCTGATCCTATAGAACAGGGTAGTCCATATCGGGGTATTATTTCTCGTAGCAGGAATCTTACAACTTCTCCTGCTTTCTCTGTACGAGTAGGACATGCTTCTACCCAGCCTGAATAGGTGCACACAATTACCAGCAGGTAACGATGTCCACCCGATTTAGGCATCACTGTAAAGTCTATTTGTAGATCGGACATGGGGAGTCCCCCCATAAACTGGACTCCTGGTGGCTTTACTGGTCCTTGTCTTGCATTATTCTTAGCACACGTTACACATCTGCGTACAATGGCCTGAGTCAAGTTGGACAATCTTGGTATGTAGAAATGTTTCCTGAGAGATTCTTCAGTACTGTCTCTCCCAGAATGTGTCCCGTTATGATAATTTTGGACAATTTCTACCGCTAGCGATGCTGGTATAACTATTCTTCCATCTTCTAGCTGATACCACTTGTTCTCCAAATACTTTCCCGGTTCAGTCTTTAACCACTCCTCTTCTTGAGCTGTATAAACTGGAGTCCATTGGGACAGTGGAGTTGGTATAAGAGCAGCTATATGCCCCACATACTCCTGTCTTCCTGATTCAGCAGCACGCTTAGCTGCACTATCTGCCATCCGATTTCCTTTGGTTACATCACCATCTCCTCTCAGATGCGCTCGACAATGTATGATACCGACTTCTTTCGGCTCCCACACTGCTTCCAATAGTTGTAGGATTTCAGCTGCGTACTTGATTTCTTTGCCTTCTGAATTCAGTAGTCCTCTTTCTTTATACAAAGCTCCGTGGGCATGAGTGGTTAAGAACGCATACTTAGAGTCCGTATAGATATTCACTCTTAAACCTTCAGCCAATTGTAACGCTCGTGTTAGTGCTATTAATTCTGCCTTTTGTGCTGATGTTCCTTTCGCCAGTGGCCGAGCTTCTATCACCTTGTCTATTGTTGTCACTGCATATCCTGCATAGCGGATCCCTTCTTTCACATAACTACTGCCGTCGGTGTAATATTGAACATCGGGGTTCTGGATGGGAAAATCACGAAGATCTGGTCTACTTGAAAATACTTCATCCATTACTTCCAAACAATCATGTTGACTTTCAGTAGGTTGTGGCAAAAGGGTAGCTGGATTTAAGGTGTTTACAGTCTCTAAATGCACTCTTGGGTTTTCACACAACATTGCTTGATACTTGGTCATACGGCTGTTACTAAACCAATGATTTCCTTTGTAATCCAACAACGTCTGTACTGCATGTGGGACTCGTACATAAAGTTCTTGACCCAGAGTGAGTTTATCGGCTTCAGCTACTAGCAGGGCGGCTGCAGCTACGGCTCTTAGACAAGGTGGAAGTCCGCTGGCCACTGCATCCAATTGCTTAGACATGTAGGCAACAGGTCTTTGCCATGATCCCAAATACTGTGTCAATACTCCCACAGCCATTCTTCTTTGCTCGTGTACATATAAGTAGAATGGTCGTGTGTGATCAGGTAGACCTAATGCTGGGGCACTCATCAAAGCCTTCTTCACATCTTCAAATGCCGTTTGCTGTTCTTGGGTCCATAAGAAGGGGTCGTGCTCTGTACCTTTGATAGCTGCGTACAGAGGTTTTGCCAGTATCGCATAGCTGGGAATCCATATCCTACAGAAGCCTGCTGCCCCCAAGAATTCTCGCACTTGTCTTCTATTCTTGGGTATTGGTATTTGGCAGACAGCTTCTTTTCTCTCTGGCCCCATAATCCTTTGACCTTCAGAGATATGGAATCCCAGATACTTGACAGTTGGCAAACACAACTGAGCCTTCTTTCTGGACACCTTGTATCCTGCCTTCCAGAGAATATGTAGTAGATCGTGCGTTGCTTGCTGACATTTTTCTTTTGTAACTGCTGCTATCAACAAGTCATCTACATATTGTAACAAGACACACTCTCCTGGGATGGACTCGAAATCCAGTAGATCTTGACTTAGGGCTGAGCCAAATAGGGTAGGTGAATTTTTAAACCCTTGGGGCAGTCTTGTCCAAGTCATTTGGCGTTTTGAGCCCGTTACAGCGTTCTCCCATTGGAAAGCGAAAATACATTGACTTTCTGCGGCAATTCGGAGGCAAAAGAAGGCATCTTTGAGGTCTAAGACTGTAAAGTAAGTAGCCCCGCCCGGAATTAAAGCAAGCAGGTTATATGGATTGGGTACAACTGGATGTATACTAACAACCGCATCATTGACTGCTCTTAAGTCCTGCACAGGTCGATACTCATCTGTACCGGGCTTTTGAACAGGCAGCAATGGGGTGTTCCAGGGGGAAGTACAGAATTTTAGGATACCATACCGTATGAACTTATCCAGATAGGATTGGATGTTCTTCTTAGCCTTCTGTGGGATGTGGTATTGTCTTAGGCTCACTGGATAAACCCCAAGTTTCAGTTCAATTTTTATAGGTGGAATATTGCGGGCCAGTCCTGGTGGGTTGTTCTCTGCCCAAACTCCTGGTATGTTAAACAATGTCTCATCACTCCTAGGGTTTTGGCTAGTCAACACTGTATAAGTCGCCACTCTTCTTCCTTTGGTACGGATAAAGTCATAATACCTGAAGGTCCATTAAACTTTAAAGATGTTGTTCCATTTGGTAGGAACGTAATCTGCGCTTGTAATTTGGATAGCATATCACGTCCCAGCAATTGGACTGGACATTCAGGCATATAAAGGAATTGGTGTTTTACTACGTGGCCTCCCAATGTACAGAGTCGACTTTTAAGAACCGGTCTTTCAGCACTTCTTCCAGTTGCTCCTATCACAGTAATAGTCCTTCCAGATGGAGGAGCAACTAGATTAGTCACCACTGAATGTTCAGCACCAGTGTCGATCATGAACGCACTCCTTTTTCCCCCTATTGATACATCGACCATAGGCTCCGCTCGACCAAGGGGGATGGAGCCCGGTCGGTATCAATAGTCCTCCATGACCGTGTCAGCCAATCCTACGAAGTCCCTACCTTCTCTATCGCGGGACCTTTGCGCTGCTGGAATATACCTGTCTTCCCTAACACTTCCTCTGTTCCCATTACTCCCTCTATAACCATTACTCCCTCCGGGGCCTCCTCTACCTCTCGCTCTGCCTCTAAAGTTTCCGTAGCCTGCCCTGGGTTGGTCTCTCTCGTACTGCTCTCTTTGCGGACATTCGTTCCTCCAATGCCCTTCTTCCTTGCAATACGCGCACTGATCCCTACTCAAAGGCTCCCTACTCCATCTATTATTGCCTCTATCTGGGCCCCGTTTATCTACGCCTGCGATCGCTACCGCTAGCATATCAGCCTTTTTACGCATCTTGCGCTCTTCCTCTTTCTTACTTTCTGTATCCCTGTTCATATAGACCTTATTTGCTACCTCCATTAGTTGGGTGATGGACATACCTGCAAACCCTTCTAACTTTTGTAGCTTGCGCTTAATATCTCCGTATGCTTGGCTGACAAAGGCGGAGTTAACCATTCGGGAATTGTCTGCGTCTTCCGGATTAAAGGGGGTGTACAAGCGGTACGCCTCCAATAATCGGTCATAAAAGACACTGGGCGCTTCATCGCTTTTCTGAATCACCTCAACTGTCTTCGACATATTAATAGCCTTCTTTCCTCCAGCTTTCATGCCAGCAATTATAGCGTCTCTATAGGCTCTGAGTTGAACCATATCAGCACCATTTACGTTCCAATCGGGATCAGTGTTGGGATAATGTGTTGCGGCCCATGCTGCTGGATTAGCTTGGTTCAAAGCACGGGCTCTATCCTCTAGTGCTTTAATGGCTGCTTGATTTATTCTTGTCCTTTCCTCATTGTTAAATAAAGTCATTAATAACTGCTGGCAATCAGCCCATGTCGGATTATGCGTCTGTACTATTGAGGTGAACAGATCAGTCATGGCTTGTGGTTTCTCAGTATACGAGGAATTATGGGTCTTCCAGTTTAAAAGGTCGGTAGTGGTAAATGGGACATATACGAAGACTGGGTCAGCGTGTGCCATTTGACCTGCGGCATCGATATAGGCTGACCCGGGATTTAGGCGAAGAGGCATCTGATAGTGCTTTAATTGTTGGGCACCAGTCAACTGTCGGGTTTGGATGGGGCTACGTAGAGAGGCGTCAGTCATGGGTTCCGGTCGGGGAGAGATAGGGTATGGGGATGTGGGAGGTTGGTTTTGGGAAAAGGTCGTAAATAAAACACTTCGGGCCGAGCTAGATGAAGCTTGACCGGAAGTCTGAAGTGGCGCCAAATCAGGATATTCGTTTTTAATGGGGGTGGGTTCTGGTTCCGGAAGGGGAGATTTAGTACGAGGGGGGGTGGATCCTGTACTGGAGGAGGAAGCGGAAGTGGATGAGGGTAATGAGGGGAGGGGTGCAGGACTTCCTGCGTTTACGTCACTTCTTCTTAACGGAAAGTAAGGGGGCGGCAAAGGGATCTCGGACTCAGGGGGCGTGTCCAAAATGGGCCTAACACCAGTCCTAGTGGACGAACAAGTCCTAGCTACCATGAGGCGACACTGCTCCTCGTGGCATGTCTGGAGCCATTTTGGCGAGTCATTTACGGCCTGTCTCCAACAGTCAATATAAGGAAACTGGCCGTAAAGTTCAGGCCTACCTGATACAGCCACGTGTAAGCGCTGTACCAGAGTTGGATCCAAACTGCCACGTGGCGGCCATGCCGCAACCAAAGTAGGCCACTCCCTAGTGCACAAAGTGACCAAACGTACAGGAGACATCTTAACCCCAAAGTCACAAACCTTGAATCCCTTTTTAAAATTCTTAACCATACATCCTAAGGGATCCGGAATCGTTGACTGCGACGCACCCATATTTAACAATGGAACGTCGTCGACAACGATTACTATACACGCGTACTATTCAACAGTCACACCCGTTTCCTCTGGCAACAGCACCACGTGGTACGGTTACCAAGTGAAACGTACACAATAACAATAAACACTCAGGGAATTCCCGTACACACACAGCTGTTACACCAGTCACTATATAATCAATATTATGCCCTTTGGCGTAACTGTACAGTCACCCACGCTATAATTCTCTATATACGAATTACCCGTCTATAACACACCCCAGTAACATCGTCTTTTACAAATAGCGGTTACAGTACGGTTAGCATAGGTCAAAGCACAAGTTAAGGTCACAATACAATTATTAGTGGTTATGGTGTTAAAACATGCAATGAACGACAGTGATTAGTACTTATATACAGTGTCAGTAAATATACAGGGTTATGGTACCGTGCACTATAATACAGCAACACACTATTAACATTCTCGCTAGACGGCTGAGCTCGCGCTATCTAACAAGATATACACTTTACTAAAACAATCGTTAACACATTTACAATTCCCAACTAAACTATTGGCCAGTACCTTGAATGGACTACCTAAAACTATATACACACCCGTTTTGGTTAGCCACACTGCCCAATCACCACATATATAGCGAGCTAGAGAACCGAATTTACACAGGCGCCTCTTAGTCGCACTATACAACGAGCTAGAGAACCGAATTTACACAGGCGCCTCTTAGTCGTACTATCAAAAGTCTAGTGGGTTCCAAATTTACACGCCTTCCCACTTAGCCCAGATAGGATGAGAACTAGCGAACCGAATTTACACAGGCGCCGCTTAGTCTCCCGGTCCCTCCGACCTAGCGAACGTAATATACACCCTAGAACGCTAGTCTAGACAAGACACCGGTGTCCGGCTAGGGCTATTTACACCAGGACCCCGCCTGACTAACCAAATCAAACGGTCTGACTAAAGAGCGTTCGATCGAGCGGTGCGCCTTCGCTCCTTCCCTCCGACAGAGGGGGCAGATACAGATTCAAAAACCCCTTTGGGCCTACCGCACAATCGGTATACCCCTAGCGGGTCCTGCCGTCTAAAACAGCAGTTGTCTTACCTCCTCGTTCCTGAACCTGAGTTCACACTCATCGACGGGGACACCCCAGCACTTCTCACGTAGAGGCCGATGATCTCCTGGACAACAGACCAGTGGCGCCGAGACGAAGGGAGGTCCACGCAGAAGTTCAGGGGTGCAGCCGTAGAGAACGTGGGCAAAGATAGACCGTCTCACGCCTCTGCCTCTCAGCTACCGTTGAACGATGAGCTTCCCGGCCAATGCACCAAATGATACCGGAGAAACTGACGGAAGCCAAGCACAGAGAGATGGACACAGGTTTCTTCAGGAAGGAAGAGATTCTTTATTGGATCACCGATCGGGACTCAGAGGGACTAGCGTCACCAAAATACAGCAAAGTCTGAGCCCCGGACAATAGTGCAGGCTCCTTATATAGGCATATAACTCCTCCCATATTAAGCTCCACCCGCACATTCCCTTGACCAATCAACACAAATAAGAATTAACTTCCTGTTTGACCGCATGGCTTGTCCAGCACAATGGAGGAGGGGGAATACTATATCCTGTATTCTTGCACATGCTCCGTACACTACTGATCGTATCTTGCCTCGTGCAACCAACTGATCGATACGTCAGCATATGCACGTACACATGCCACGTGGTAATCTCGGCCTACTAAATTTATTTTTACCGAGATTCCACCACAACAGGAGTGACAGGCATGCTCTAATTGCGCTTGCCGGCCTCCACCTCCTTCTTAGACCTCAGAGCAGAACGGTGTGCATGGAGTGCTTCTGATCGGCTGTTAGACTCTCACAGGGAAAAAGGAGAGGACTTGCAAAGGCCACAGTCCATAAAAAGCATTGGAAGGTCTTCTGAGATATAACCCTGATGAATAAATATTCACTGGGGTTATATCTATTAAACATTGATTTTGTTTCCTTTTCTCCACAGTGGAGTGTAATGCGCCTTCTTAAGGAACTAACCGTACAACAAATGTACAACTATTAGAATTCACCATAACTTCTTATTCAGTTCCTTTTTAATGGACATGATGAATTTTAGTCTCGTGCAAAATCAGATAATATGTATTGGGTTTACATGAGAGCTGTATCACTTTTCGTGAACCTTATCCACATTGGCCACTGAGCTATGAGTAACGGGAGCAACGTTTTGTAAACCCAAATAGAAGAGACTCACAGTGCAGTCACATGTGCGATCTTATGCAATAGAGCGCTCAGCCAGCATCTTTACCCCACAGTGGCTGTAAATAGTTGTAAGCATATTGCAAACAGATGTACTTAATTTCTGACATTGTTTAAAAACAGCCTCGCAATGTGTTTGCATGTCAGGAAGTCATATTACGGATTGCACTGTCTGCTGTGTATCTTACAGCAATTGGGGTCACAGATATGTCACTTGTGTGTTATAAAAGTTTAAATTGCTCATTATTATTCATTGAGGCTGACATACTGTTTCTCGCAATGGACATAACGTACGTGGAATATAATGCAGAGATGCATAAACTATGGCAAACCTTGTGTTACAGGGATAAATGAATAGGAAATATTGCTTCTACTGTCAGCAGTATAAAGATATCTCAAACATTGTTCAAAGCAACTTTACATTCTAATACTTTTCTGCATACCACTCATTATGATAGCAAATACATTATTAAACACAGATCTGCACACCAGGCAAGCATAAGACTTGCTTTTCCCACAGAAATCTCACATTTGCAGTGCTGTTACTACGGCGAGGGATTCTGGGGGGTCTTATGTTGAACTCATTTGGATATGTCAAACTCAAATTATCATACACCATGGCATGCTTTGTTCCTGTAACTTATCTGCTGAGTGCTGGTGGAGAGTTCTAAAAAATAGCCCTCCTACCCCCACCTCACAAAATGATAAAGTATCCCATTCACTATATGCCCAAACAAAAATGATGCCCAAATTCCTATTCCTTATGTTACTTGCCCTTGCAAATGATGTGGAGTCTAACCCTGGTCCCCCAGCTAATTCTAGTCCTAATCTCCCCACTAAAAAAGGCCTCTCTTTTGTGCACTGCAACATCCGTAGTTTACTCCCTAAACTGGATGCACTGCAAGCCTGGTGTTCCCATTATAAACCAAAAATCATTGTGCTCTCAGAATCTTGGTTAACGACTAAAATACCAGACACCGCCATTGCAATTCAGGGGTATTCATGTTTTAGAAATGACAGAGCAAAGAGAGGAGGAGGCATTGTTATTTATGTTGACAATTCCATAAAGTCTACCCCTTTACAAAACCTTAGTCCTCCTGCCACCTTTGATTTCCTCTCTGGCACAATTGAGATCCCGTGCAGTAATTCAATCATTGTTGCAGGAATCTACCGCCCACCTAGCTCCCCTGTGCATTCCCTTTCTGACATAGCCCATCTCCTTAGTGAAACCATTGCTCAAAACCCTAAAAGTGAACTGTTGGTCTTTGGAGATTTTAATATTGATTGGCTGAATCCTAAAAATAATAGTTCTTGCACGCTGTTTAAGACTTTGCAGCTAACGCAATTAATCTCCTCCCCAACTCGCATAAACATTAAAAGCCTTAACCATACCCTGCTAGATTGGATTTTCTCCACTTCTCCTGATAGAATCCAGGAGGCCGGTGTTCTCCCAAACACTTTCAGTGATCACTGTTTAGTGTACTGTATGTGCAAAATAAAGGCTATTAAATCCTCTCCCAAGGTTAAAATAACTAGGTCCTTCAAAAAATGTAATCTTGAATCCTTTCTAAAGGACATCAAGAACCTCCCATGGCACAGATTAAACATTATCCCAGATCTAGACTGTGTTGTTGAATTCTTTCAAATTTGGAATCTGCATGCCCCGCTGCGTTAGGTGAGGGTAAAAGGAGCACATATGAACTGGATCACAGCTGACTTCATCCAAATGTACCAGTTTTGGGATTCTTTGTGGTCAAAGTTTAAGCGTACTGGCTCTATGAATGATCACTGTGCGTATAGACAATGGCGAAATATATGCACAAAACAAACAACATTGGCCAAGGCCCAATATTTCGATGAAAATCTGAACAATAACATCTCAAACCCTAGAAACTTTTGGAAAGTCATAAATAAACTACAAACTCCCCCAATCCACTCCCAACCCTCCACTGTCAAAGTGGATAACCAAACCCTGCAACTTCCCTTAGATGTAACAAATGCCTTTAACAATTATATTAACTATGTGAGTATTACCAACAATCAAACTATCTGACCCCTGATCAATCGGGCTTTCGTCAGAATCACTCCACTACAACTGCCCTCTTAAAAGTTTGCAATGACATCCAAACTGGCATGGAACAAGGAGACCTAACTGGAGCTATTTTCCTTGATTTTGCTAAGGCCTTTGACACAGTAGACCACAACATTCTACTGCACAAACTCAAAAACTCAGGTATTGGTGATCATTCGCTAAACTGGTTTCGATCGTATGTATTGGATCGCTCGCAATATGTGTCCATTTCTGTATATTTTTATAAATGATCTGACTAATGTCTGCAAATCCTCAAATGTACACATGTACGCAGATGACACGGTAATCTATGCGAACAAATCCGATCTACCGCAGCTTGAGGCTGTGCTCCAAGACCAGTTTACAGAGGTAGAAAAGTGGATCGCAAAAAACAAACTCTTCCTGAACACTGACAAAACTGTCACAATGATCTTTGGAACAGTACCTAAATTACTCAAATTACACAAGTCCCACCTATCCATCAAAGCAATTTCAAATGGCACACTGACCGCAGTCCACTCTTTCAAATACTTGGGTATGATGTTAGACCCCAATCTATCTTTTGGCCTGCACATAGACAAGCTTGCATCTAAACTTTATCCAAAACTAGGTGCCCTGTACAGAAACAAATCCTGCCTAAGCCCTTCAGTAAAGGAAAAGATTGTACAGCAAATGCTGATGCCAATCATTGATTATGGGGATGTAGTATATGCATCTGCATCGCAATCCCACATTAATAAACTCAATACATTGTATAACTCGTTCTGCCTATTTGTGTTACAATGTAATTACAGGACCCACCACTGTGACATGCTAAAAGAACTAAACTGGCTGTTGCTGGAATCCAGACGCACCCTCCATCTTTCCAGCCTTGTGTTTAAGAGCTTTTCTGGGAAACTCCCACCCTACCTGAACGCAAAGCTTTCCCCAGCTGTTCCCACTTCCTATAACCTCCGATCCAGTACCAACACTTTACTTAGTCTACCTCAATATAAAAAGAAAGCGTCCCGATCCTCCTTCTCCTACAGAGCACCGCATTTGTGGAACGATCTCCCGCACAAATTAAAATCTTCCCTAAGCTTAAAGTCCTTTAAGAGATCCCTCTCTACATACCTCAAAACAGAATGCACCTGTCATGGTTGATTATATATTTCCTACCTGTTCTATGTTAAATTTTGTATATATTGTATATTAATATTGTTTTTGTATTTTATTGTACACTAACTGTAACAATGCAATGATTTGTGGACCCAGGACATACTTGAAAATGAGAGAAATCTCAATGTATCTTTCCTGGTAAAATATTTTATAAATAAAATAAATTATAAATAAATAAATAATAATGTATTTGCTATCATAATGAGTGGTATGCAGATCTGTGTTTAACAATGTATTGACTATCCAATGACTTCAGGTGGAAGGGGTTTTCAATCACTGTTTTCCCCACCATAACTATATGTGTGTACTCATTATGTCTAGCCATGTGGAGAGCGGGAGGGCGGAGTAATGATCTTAAAGGGAAATTGTCACTTTAGAGAGTTTTTAGTTTTATGTTAACTTATCTCCTACATTTGACAATATGTAGGTGTGAGGTGTGAAAACTAAAATTACTTGTAGTAATCCACATTTTTATCCTGCAACTGGGCGTCTCCATCTTGGCTCCATGTCAGCCATTGTTATACGCTCTGTCCTGTAACTGGGCGTCTCCATCTTAGCTCCCTGTCAGCCATTGTTATACGCTCTGTCCTGTAACTGGCCATCTCCATCTTAGCTCCCTGTCAGCCATTGTTATACGCTCTGTCCTGTAACTGGGCATCTCCATCTTGGCTCCCTGTCAGCCATTGTTATATGCTCTGTCCTGTAACTGGGCATCTCCATCTTGGCTCCCTGTCAGCCATTGTTATATGCTCTGTCCTGTAACTGGGCGTCTCCATCTTAGCTCCCTGTCAGCCATTGTTATACGCTCTGTCCTGTAACTGGCCATCTCCATCTTAGCTCCCTGTCAGCCATTGTTATACGCTCTGTCCTGTAACTGGGCGTCTCCATCTTAGCTCCCTGTCGGCCATTGTTATACGCTCTGTCCTGTAACTGGCCATCTCCATCTTAGCTCCCTGTCAGCCATTGTTATACGCTCTGTCCTGTAACTGGGCATCTCCATCTTGGCTCCCTGTCAGCCATTGTTATACGCTCTGTCCTGTAACTGGGCGTCTCCATGTTAGCTCCCTGTCGGCCATTGTTATGCGCTCTGTCCTGTAACTGGCCATCTCCATCTTAGCTCCCTGTCAGCCATTGTTATACGCTCTGTCCTGTAACTGGGCGTCTCCATCTTGGCTCCTTGTCAGCCATTGTTATACGCTCTGTCCTGTAACTGGGCGTCTCCATGTTAGCTCCCTGTCGGCCATTGTTATACACTCTGTCCTGTAACTGGGCGTCTCCATCTTGGCTCCTTGTCAGCCATTGTTATACGCTCTGTCCTGTAACTGGGCGTCTCCATCTTAGCTCCCTGTCAGCCATTGTTATACGCTCTGTCCTGTAACTGGGCGTCTCCATGTTAGCTCCCTGTCGGACATTGTTATACACTCTGTCCTGTAACTGGCCATCTCCATCTTAGCTCCCTGTCAGCCATTGTTATACGCTCTGTCCTGTAACTGGACGTCTCCATCTTGGTTCCCTCTCAGCCATTGTTATACGCTCTGTCCTGTAACTGGGCGTCTCCATGTTAGCTCCCTGTCGGCCATTGTTATACGCTCTGTCCTGTAACTGGCCATCTCCATCTTAGCTCCCTGTCAGCCATTGTTATACGCTCTGTCCTGTAACTGGACGTCTCCATCTTGGTTCCCTCTCAGCCATTGTTATACGCTCTGTCCTGTAACTGGGCGTCTCCATCTTGGTTCCCTCTCAGCCATTGTTATACACTCTGTCCTGTAACTGGGCGTCTCCATGTTAGCTCCCTGTCGGCCATTGTTATACGCTCTGTCCTGTAACTGGGCATCTCCATGTTAGCTCCCTGTCGGCCATTGTTATACGCTCTGTCCTGTAACTGGGCGTCTCCATCTTGGCTCCTTGTCAGCCGTTGTTATACGCTCTGTCCTCTAAATGAAAATAAAGCATTGCATGAAAAAACAAAAAAACAGGTTAACGCTAGTCATAGGTGATTTTGTTTTATTAAATGGTGTCATTTCCAGAGAATTGTCAGTTCCCCTTTAAAATCAGGTGTGGTATTTGCCGCTGAACTGACATACAAAGTGCAGACCAGTACGTAAGGCCAGAGTAACTAAACAGAAATCATAGCTGTCTTAGAGATTTTTTTATTTTGACGTTACATTTGGAATTCACCTTTTAGTGAATAGCCCTCTTGCAGTTAGTACAGTCAGCTTTGTTGCAGAGGGTTGTGATGCAGGTCCTCTGTGAGACAGACAGGTTTTAAATTAGGCAGAAAAGGCACCTGCTTACAGGTGTGTGCCTGATAGTGGTGCACCAGGTGCCCAATAAAAAACGCCATCCACAGTTCCATGAATCAAGTCAGCTGGAGATCATTGTGTTAAGTCTGTGTGATTTCTGTCTGACCCCATCTCCACAGATTTAACTCAGACTCTGGAACCAGAGATGTGTAAAGAGAGTATTATGTACAGCAAATACAGACACACATACACACAACATTGCTAACACAGACATACTATCACATAGACATACACATATACAGTGTGTTTATAATATTTTTATTGCATTTCATTTTTTTTGTTGTAGGGGTGTTTGTGAGTTCTGTTCTGAGGTGCTCACAATGTGAATCTAGCTCTGGTAAAATTATTAGAGACAAGTGAGTCCTTCAAACATTAAATGGCTATTCATATAATTGTCATGCATTTCTGAGGGTGATGGATTTCCACTACTATCGAACATAACCCTGCTGTTAAAAATATGCATTCTGTTATATCAGATCATCCAAAAATGCATCAAACTGTGAACAAATGAAGATCAAACCGCGATCAGTCCAAGACACGATATTTAACTCTTTTTGGTAAGAATGCACCTGACTCTGGAACTGCGGCCAGGTATGAATAGTAGACTACAATCCCATTACACACCTTTTCCAGTCTACAAACCAATTCATAATAATTCTCATACAGAGGTTTTAGCTCTTCCACACACTACGTAGTTGGTGAACTCTTCTCCTGTAGAACATGAGGTTTTACATGTCCATCAAACTATATACCCATCCTCTTTGCAATTGGGTTACCTTAAAGTAAACAGCTTGCTACTGCCTCGTAATTAGGCCAGTGAGATATAGTTTGGAGAGCCAGTCTAAGTACCACAGTCCATTGTATTGATTATAAGGCTGTGAAGGTGAGGGAGCAATTCTCTGGATTTGTGTCAAACTGTTTTTTTAAGTGGTTTGGCAAAACACCTGTGTGTTAGTCCTTCATTTGTCATATTGTGAATGGAAAACTTACACTTTCCCATGAGCAAGGTCAATTGCATCCATATTTAGAAGGTAGTAATGGGCTAAGAGCATCAGAAGATATTATGATGTCTAATGGCTAGTGTGCTTCTTTATAATTCATACACTAGAGTAACTCTTCTCTCTGACCTTACTCAACATGCTGGAATTAGTTTGTTTTGTTCGTACATGTCCTTCATTTATAGCACTCTGATGTCTGTTATGGTAATATGACCAATGTTATGAACTGTTCTCAGTAATCCCCAGATGAACTTCAGAAATACTATGGCCCCTAATTCTTAGCTATGGAAGCACATTGGTTTCATTGAGGAGAGTCACGCATGTTAATGTTTTGGAAAGAGATCCAGAGCAACACATGTATTCTGTGCTATTGTTGTCTGGTTCTTTATCTTGAAGTCCAATCTGGATTTAATAGTAAGTTCCACTTCAGCCCAGAGTGGCCTCTTCTCAAAACCAAAGAGCATGGAGGGAAGAGCCTGTGCGCATACTATTGGCAGCAGAATGGAGCAACGTTTCCAGGTCTGTCTGCTATCATAATTATAAACTTTACATAATTCTAGTATGTTGAGATCTAAAATAAAAATTAGAGAGAATAACCATGCATAACAAAATGCATAAATCTTCTAGAACAGGAGTAAGCAACTTTTTAACACTCCAGCTGTTGTTGACTAGGTAATTCTGGCAAAGATAAAACACAAGAGTGTAGGAGATGGGTATATGTTAGGGAGTGGATGGCAAGCAGGTCACCTGAAAACTAACTACTATGCCTGAGCACCTGCCAGTAATTTATGCATGCCAAGAGCAGGTATCCAGGCAAGCTTTAATATGGATCCCTCTAAAATAGCCACAACTGACGGTTCCTAAACATTGCAAACATTGCAAATGCACAATCAGCATACATCCAAAACATGACGATAAGATCATGGTAATCAATGTTTTACATTTGCATGATCCATACAAAGTGCAACCACTTTGAAAGTTTTTCATGTCTTCCTTTTGGCTTTATTTTTGTTAGATAAATCATGACTTGGTGTAATGTCATGTGTTGTTCATCTGAGATAGTATTTACCTAATTGTAGACCTGCTAAGGATCATATTATTGTTATTATAGCGTGATATGAAAAACCATAGAATACAAAGAGGATGTGCTTTCTATTTCCCATTACTGTATATAATAATATATATTTAATTTTGACCATTATTTAAGCTGATTAGAATATGGTCCACCGCTAGTAAAATAAAATAAAAAAGATTAACACCAGTAATCGAGCCATGATGAACTCCATTGATCAGCCACTTTGTCTCTTAGGTCATCACAAAACTTTCAGACACACACTAGAGGTGTACGTTAGGAAAAATGTAAACATCCCCATTTCTCTGAAATGGCAATGTGTTACATGGCGAAGCAAACGGGACAGAGTCTATTCAACAAAATCCCTCCATCAAGATAAAGTATCTTTGGTACGTACAGAGTCCCTTTAAAGATTTGGTGATATATATATATATATATATATATATGAAACCAAGAGGGCTGCAATCACCTGAACATGCATACATTATAGGGTGCTGCTGGGGCCAAAATATACAAAATACAGAATCCAGCGCACTCGCTTATTCACTAAACAATGATTTCAAATCTTAGAAATTGTAATGGTTTTATCTAAAAACACATATATTGCATAAGCCTGCCACACCGTCAATGTACTCCATTCTTGGCAGGTCCTATCCTAGCAGCCTAATGCTTGCTCTTATGAGATTAATCCACTTACTTGGGAAATACTTCCTTACTGGGACTCTCTGCAAGTCACGGCTAAATAGGGTCCTGGAATGAGGCACCTGTGACAGGGAGGGGTGAAAAACCAAGGCGTTGGCCTGGACTCCCAAATATATAAGAGGGCTGCACTCACCTGAACAGGCTTTTGCAATGTATGATCATATAATTTAACTAAACCCCCATTATTTTTTGCCTAGGTGAGGTGTTTTTAAATAAAACTATTACAATCTCTAAGATTTGAAATCATTGTTTAGTGAATAAGCGAGTGCGCTGGATTCTGTATTTTGTGTGTATATATATATATATATATAAATCCAAATAGGTCATGGTGTGGAAAAATTGTGATTGAAAACCCCTTCCACCTGAAGTCTGTGGATAATTAATAAAATGTTAAGCAAAAATCTGCACACCAGTCAAGCCATAAGACTTCCATAACCTATTTGGATTTTGTTTCCCAAGCACTACCAAGCCTCAATAAGCAAACCAGTAACCAACCTCATGCTGACGAGTTGCATTAACAACGAAACAGCTGTCCATGAGTGCTTCACTGGCTTTGATCTTTTCCTATATTGTGTTCCAAGCAGTTGTATACAGCAAACACAGATTAAAAGGAATCCATGTTTAAAATGGAATGAGGCAAAAATGTGATTCTTTGTTAAACTAATTTGCATATGCCCACCCAGAATCCTTTGCGGTTGTAACATCGCTGTAGTTATGGGATTTCTGTGGGAAAAGCAAGTCTTATGGCTTGACTGGTGTGCAGATTTTTTTTTTTTTTTTAAATTCTTTATTTTTGTTCCAGCATCCGTAACGGCATCAAAAAAAAAAGTACAGTAGATGACCCACGCAGGGGTCTTTCATGCACATGTAATACAGTGTTTTAACAAGATGTATATCGTGCCATTATACATGAGTAGAAAGGGTTATGCCGCTTGGCGCTGGTTTTCCATAATCCGGGCGTTGGTAGCCCAAGTATCAAAATTAAACATACCATAAAAGAAAAAATAAAACTAAGTGACTATTAACATGGTTATGAAAGTTCAGTACTACATTTCGTATCATGTTTACCAGTTATCTTTATATGGGACTGGCAATCTGTTGGTGGGCGTGGAGTTTCTGTGTTTACGAGGTAGTTCTCTGTATACTAACACAGTTACTTTTCGCCTTTTGCGTCGTAGTGTGTTATTCTACCCAGTTGAGATTGTCGTACCTGTCTGGTATGTCAAGCCCTCTGAGGTACTGATCGGTCGTTCCGGAAGGGGGTAGGATAGGGTAGGGTGGGAGTTACAATTGAGGGGGGGGGGAGGAGGTTATGGGAGGTGGAGGTACTGTGCCCGTTGGGGCGCCCGGCAGGCGGAAGCACGCCGAGCCGCAGCCCGCGACTCACGGTTATTTTGTAATTATTCATTGGCATAAATTTCCCATGGTTGCCAGATTTTTTGGAATGATTTTTCTGTATGTCTTACTTGGGCAGTCAGTTTGTCCATCAGATAAGTGTCTTTGATTTTAACTATAACGTCGTTGTCAGTGGGGACCGTGGGCTGTAGCCACTTTTGTGCCAGTGCCCTTCTAGACGCCAGCGTAAGTTTATTTAGTAGTTGTTGTTCTTTTTTAGAAAGGCAGTCATGAGGTCTGGATAGGAGGATCGCCCAGGGATCTAGGTCTATGTGCCGTGCGAGGACCTCTTGAAGTAGAGTTTGGATACTTTTCCAAAATTTAGTCACCTCTGGGCATTCCCACCACATGTGGATGAAGGTGCCCTTGCCACCGCATCCCTTCCAACATGTGTCTGTCGTTGTTTTTCCCATTTTATAGAGTTGAGCAGGTGTGGTGTACCACCTCATGAGCATTTTATATGCTTGCTCCTGCTGTAGTACACATATTGACGTCTTTGCTGTTGCTTCCCATATGTCTACCCAGTCCTCTCCTTCTATTGCTCCCCCTAGATCTGTTTCCCACTGGTGTATGTAGTTTGGATCTGCGGCTCCTCTGTCTGGGGCACTGAGCTGGGCATAAATTGTGGTAATCATCCCTTTTTGGATTGTTTCGGCGTCGCATAGTCGTTCGTAAAATGTCATAGGGGTTTGGGCTGCTTTCTTTATGTTCGGGAGTCTGGCAAAGTCACGTAACTGCATGTGGCGGAAGACGTCCTTGGTCGTTAGGGGTGCTGTAGTTTGTAGGGTTTCAAAGGATTTGAAGGAATCCCCTATGTACATGTGTTTATATCTTTGCCTTCCTGTGCTTTCTAACCCCCTGAAGTCTCGTGCGCTCAGCCCGGGCCCAAACGCTTTGTTCCGTAGGTACGGAGTCAGCGGTGAGGGTGTATGTTTCAGGGCGAATTTGGTGGCTGTTAAGTCCCAGATCCTAACGGAGTTGAGGATCGCTGGGCAAGATGTTTGTAGTGAAGGTCGGTCCTGTTTTGGCACCCAAATCCAAAATTGAGGGAGGTCAGTGTGCATTAGTTTTGTCTCGAGGTCGACCCATCTATGTGCGCCCTCCGGTGTATGCCATGCTACTATCTGGGCCAATTGGGCTGCGAGGTAGTAATGATAGAGGTTCGGGAGTCCCAGTCCTCCCTTCGCTTTAGGTCGGTATAGAGTCTGTCGAGCTATCCTGTGTCTTTTTTGTGCCCAGATGAAGTTGTCTATGTGTGTTTGTAGTATTTGTAGGTTTTGTTTGGTGACTTTAGTTGGAAGGGCTTGAAATAGGAACAAAATACGTGGGAGCAGCGTCATTTTGACTGCGTGCATCCTGCCAATCCACGATATGGGCCTCTCATGCCATTTTTCTAGGCCCCTACAGAGCGCCTGGATGGTGGGCGTGTAATTGGCGCTGAATAGCCTCTCAGGGTCTGCCGTGAGTTTTACCCCAAGGTATTTGAAGTCTGTTCGTGTGAGTTTGAAGGGGTAGGTGTTTTTTATGTTGTCCGTCCCTGCCTTGTCCATTTCTATAGGCATGGCTACCGTTTTATCTAGATTAATTTTGTAGCCTGAGACGCTGCCATAGTCCTCTAGTATTGTCACCAGTCGAGGCAGGGATTGAGCAGGTTTGGTTAGTGTGACCAGGACGTCATCCGCATATGCAGAGACTTTGAACTCCTCCCCTCCTACCTGTATACCCGAGATGTTCTCATCCTCTCTTATCCTCTGCAGGAGAGGCTCTAACGAGAGGACGAAGAGTAGGGGGGAGAGGGGGCAGCCCTGTCTCGTGCCGTTGGTTGTCGCGAACGGGGTCGGGGTCGCTCCCGGCACTTTGGTTTGCGCCCTCGGTTGGGCATAAAGGGCTTTAATGCCCTTTATGAAGGTTTCTGGCATCCGTAGTTGTTCGAGAAGTGTAAATAGGTAGTGCCATTGCACTCTATCGAACGCCTTCTCCGCGTCCAGGGAAAGGATCAGAGAAGGCGTTCGAGATCTCACAGCCCACCATATGATGTCTGCCCCCCTCCTGGTGTTTTCGTACAATTGTCTTGTTGGCACAAAACCGACCTGGTCCGGGTGGACTAGCATGCCCAGAAGTTGGTTAAGTCTTGTGGCCAAGATCTTCGCGAAGATCTTAACGTCAAAGTTAATCAGGGAAATGGGTCTATAGTTGGAGGGTTCTATTGGGTCTCTCCCTGGTTTAGGTATAAGCGCTATGTCAGCCGTGAGCATGTCTGAATTGGGGCACCCACCCTCCATCCATTCTGCGTACATTTTCACTAGATTGGGCGTCAATACGTCCCTAAAGATCTTATAGTATGAGCCGTCAAAGCCGTCTGGTCCTGGGGCCTTGTTACCCTTAAGGTCTGTAATCGCCTTATTAATTTCCTCCTCATCTATTGGGGTCCCTAAGGTGTTTAGAGCTTCCGGGGCCAGT
The DNA here is from genome assembly GCF_036172605.1 of Pelobates fuscus. Classification (NCBI taxonomy): domain Eukaryota; kingdom Metazoa; phylum Chordata; class Amphibia; order Anura; family Pelobatidae; genus Pelobates; species Pelobates fuscus. The sequence continues at coordinate 24,481,467 of NC_086322.1, forward strand.
CTCGGCATGTTAGTCCTCGCTACGTAGTCTGCTACTTCTTTTGTATGGTCCGCGTTGTCGCTGTTGAGTGTTGGTGAATGGTTGTAGATGTTTGCGAAGAAATCTGTGAATATCTGATTAATCTCCGCTGGGTGTTGGGTTATTTGACCCTGTCTATTTTTAATGGCCGAAATGGTATGGTAGGTGGGCTTGGGGTTCAGCGCCCTAGCTAGCAAGGTGTCCATCTTATTAGAGCGTTCGTAGAAGAAGCGTTTTTTGCGAACTAAGTCTTTCCCCAAATCCTCTACTGCTATTGACCTGATTTCATGTCGAAGTTCCCTGAGGTCGTGTAGTCCCTGAGGTGTGGGATCTTGTTTATGTTTGGCCTCTGCCCCCCTCAGCGCCTTTTGGAGCCCGAAGAGGGTTTCAGCTCTCTGTTTCTTTCTGCGGGTAGCTATTTTTATAAGGGTACCTCTCAGTACCGCCTTATGTGCGGCCCATATCGTGGATTGGGTCAGCTCTGGGTGATCGTTCTCATTAAAGTATGTCAGGATTTCCTCCCGAAGGAGCGTCTCTGTTTCTGGGTCTTTTAAAAGTGCGCTGTTAAGTCGCCATTTCCAGGGTGGTTTAGGTCCTGGGATCCTGAGGGTGAGTTCTATGTCGGCATGGTCCGACCATGTGATGAGGTTAATACGTGCAGTCTGCACCCACGGGATCCCGGTTTGGTTCACCAGGAACATGTCAATACGAGAGTATGTGGAGTGTGCGGCCGAGAAGAACGTGTAATCTTTCACGCCTGGGTTCCGCAGCCTCCAGGGGTCAAATAGTGTTGCCTGCTGTATAAATTGTGTTAGGAGTTTGTCCTGTCCCCTCGTGCTTTGCGCCCTCTGTCCCCCAGTAGGGGTGCTACGGTCCACTGTTGGGCAGTGAGTGGCGTTCATGTCGCCCCCTAGGATTAGGATATCATGTGACAGGGCCTGAATTAAAGCTTGTATTTGGTCCCAGAAACCTGGGTCCGGCTGGTTGGGTGCATAAATATTAATGAGGTGGTATGTGGTAGCATGGATCGTCCCTGAGACGATTATATATCTTCCCGACGTGTCCGCTTTTGTCGACTGTACTATAAAGGGGCAATTTTTGTGTAGGAGGATTTCTACCCCATTCTTTTTTACTAGGGCCCTGGAGGAATACACCCTGGTGTATATGTGGTCCCTCAACTGGATCCGGGCTGAGCGCAGGAGGTGGGATTCTTGTACGAAGGCTATGTCCGTTTTTTGTCTTTTCAGTTCCCTCATTAGCAAGCGTCTTTTGGTCGGTGTGTTTAACCCGTTTACGTTAAGGGAGGTAAATTTTAGCGTCGTCATGTTGTGGAGCCTTTGAGGTTACCCTGAGTCGCTAGCGCAGCAAGACTATGCCCCGCCCGCCGAGCGCCCCCCCCGAGCCCTGCTGTTCCCCGGGTATTACCCGTTGGGCCCACCAGACTCGAGCCCGGACGGGGGTCGGGCCGGAAAGGGGGATGGGGGGTAGAAAGGTGGAAGGATGGGGGGGGGGGGGAGTAGGGGAAGGTAGCTTGAGGAGGGAGGGGGGAGGTAGTTGGAGAAAACTCCGGGGAAGTACCCCGGTCTTATCAAATAGTGCCGGGTGTCTCGGGGGGTGACTACCCGCCCCGCGGTACCTTGTGTTAGCGCGGAGGGGGCAATCAATCGCCGAGCACCCCGGTGTCGGTCCTTGTTGTACTGTTATTCGTCACCCGTTCCCTGGTCATACCTGCGTACGTAAGTCAGGTCGTCTATGTGTTTCCCGTCACGTGTAACATGTATAAACAACATTATATGCAACAGTTATTAACCCAGAAAGTTTTAACGTAATCAGGTTAAGAGCGAGAGCGAGAAAAATAAGAAAAATACAAAATTTAGGGCATCCACCCCTTATCCATTCTGTGGGGCTGCCTAATCTTCCTGTCCCTGTTCGCCCCTACTGAGTGTTTTACATAGAGGTACGATACATGTGGGATTCCTGCTAGTGGCTACCCAAGCTACCCTCTAACCCCAGCTTACTGGTTTATCCTGAAATAATGAGGGGATGGTTCTTCCGCACAATGTTATGTCGATTACTCTCCAGTCCTGCCGGTTCCCACGTCCCCCTATGGTGGGTGGCTCTATCTACTTAGTCTTGATGGTATACTGTTTCTAATGTGGGTTGGGTGGGAGTGAGGGGGTGTATGGTTGGTGATCCTTTCCCTGGGCCCACTGACCCTACTTCTCGCCTGAACTGCTCCCTCCCTCCCCGTTGATATGGAAGTAAACATAAATACACATAAATACACAACACAGGGTGAAACTTGCGTGTCCAGTTGGATGTGAGGCGGATATAATAGTCCGTATTACACTCCGGCAGGGGCCGTATTCATCAGGGAGTATATGGTCAGGTAGTGCTTTAAGTCCATCTGACGGTACTGCCGGTATAGGCTCGTGTTTCATTACGATCAATGCACCGCCCTTGATTGCCTCAGTTCGTAGTAGGCATAGGTAAAGTCTTTTCGCCCTATGTCATCGACCCATGGCGGTCAGCTTCTTCCTTAGGTGGTTCTTTCTTGGGCGGTATTTCGGAGAGTTCCGATGAAAGGCGCCTTTAGGAAATTGTCTCTTTCCTTCTCTTTCCTTGTTCCCTCTTTACTTTCTTCTTCCGAGTTGTCGTTTCGTCAGGTTTCCAAACAAATATTTACAGCAAAAAATAGGAAGAAGGGAGAAAAAAAAAACAGTGGGGGGCATCTTTGTTGCTGCTCTAATGTCCATTCTTGTTTAGATAAAGTCAATATATACCATCAATGGTGGAGCATGTGAAAATCCGGCTCCGGCCTGCGTGATAAATTTACTTTGCAGGTCGTGGTGGGGTTGCCTGGGTAGCAGTTGGTCTTCAAGAAGTCTCTGGTTATTTATACTGTATGGGACAACTTTGTTTGTGATGCTGAGTTGGGGAGCCACCTGGGGGGGGTTACGGTCATTTGAGTGTACAATGGGGGCGATGTGGTGGGAGGGGGTTTGTTAGTATTCGTTAAGGTGCAATACCGTCTAGTGCTTCGCCTTCCCTGGGTAACAGTCCTAGCGCCTGGATACCCCTCTGGGGGAGGTGAAAGTCTGCCGGGACCTCAATTCCTAGTTCCCTCAAGAAGGCTCTGGGGTCCGCCGAGGGCAGGAGCACGGTTGGCCGAGGCCCGTTAAACACAAGCATTTTGAAGGGGTGTCCCCAGGCGAAATTTAGCCCCTTGGCTCTGACTAGGTCAGCTATAGGTTTCCACTCTCTGCGCCTGGCAAGCGTTGCTGGTGTTATGTCTTGGTATAAGTGGAGTGCGGTGCCGTCTAGGGTATACGTGTGACGTCTGGCGCTTTTGATGATGGCCTCTTTGGTGGAAAAGAAGTGCCACCTCATAATCACGTCCCTGGGTGGGCCATTGGGGGGTCCTCTGGCCCTAAGTGCCCGGTGCGCCCTGTCTATCACCCACATGTGGTCAGGGATAGCTGGCAGCTGTGTTTTAAACATGTCTGTGAGTACCTTCTGGATGTCTGTGTCTTTAATATTTTCAGACAGGCCCTTTATCCTCAGGTTGTTCCTTCTCGATCTGTTGGAAGCATCTTCAACTTCTGCCTCCAATTCAGCTACTCTGGACAGTAGGGTGTTGGTGGTAGTGGCAGTCTCGTTATGGGCCGTTATTACCTGGTCCATCCGCCATTCCAGGGCTTCAGTACGTTGCCCCACAGTCTGTATTTCGGCCTTCACTTCTCTTGCCGATCTTTCGATCTCCCCGGCTAAAAAGTGTTTCACTTCTGCCAGTGACCGCATTATGTCCGATATGGTGGCCTGCTGCGTCGGGGCATTCAGGTCCCTGGTGCCCGGTGAGCTAGGGGAGTCCGCGCTCGCGTGGCCGCCGCCATCTTTATGCGCTTGTGGCCTAGGCGTTGTGAGGAGGTCGGCTACAGATGGAGTACCGTCTCTCCGTTTGTTTCCAGATTTTTTGTATTGGGCCATCTCCTGAACCTTCTCCTTTGCTCTGCTATCAATTTTAGGTGTTGGTGAGCGGGTGTTTCGCGTCTGGCGTGGTTTTTGGACCGGTCGGGGTGCAGAGCTCTCTGCCTAAGCGGCCATCACTTTCAGCGGTCAAGCCACGCCCCCTGGTGTGCAGATTTTTGTTTAACATTGTATTAATTATTACATATATATATGTAGATTTTGGTAAATTAGGCGCTCACTATATATTGTAGGATGATATGGCAGCAGTAACCAATACAAGGAACCCCAACCTTAAAAAACCTTAAATACATGTGAAAAAGAGAAGGAAGGAAACCGCGCCCTGAATATATGAATACGTAAAAAATATATATAGAAAAATATACGTACACAGATATAGTGGTTTATAGTCTTCTTATACAATTGACCTCAAAGAAAACATAAAACATAGAAACAATAATAGTGTAGTATATCAAGTATGGGTGGATAAGTATTGTGAATAATCCACACTCACATGGCCCAGAGCTAACTTAGAGCTCAGCTGTTAACACGCCTGGACGGAACAATCCCCGTCTAAGGATATGTAGGTGTCTTCACAGTCTCAGGTGGGCGATATGTAAAAAGATAAAAGAACTCCAAATAGTGCAGTATGTACTGGTACAATACGTGAATAAATAATAAAATATTATACTCACATTTGCTAGAGCAGAACTTGCTCTAGTCTCAATAGCGTAGGTGGTATGGTCCCCACCAAGGAACAAGTTGGTAACCAGGAGTGAAAAATAAATTCCAAATATAATAAATGAGTATAATTTATTAAACAGAAATATATTAAAAGAGTATAAAGATATATGTATATAGTCTCTAAAACTCCACTTAACGCGTTTCACCTGTAAAAGACTTCCTCAGAATATATATACACACAGCACTGAAGACTATGCAGACATAATAGTACACCAATTCTATTAAAAAATACAGGTTTCTAACTTCTAACACATGGGAAAGGCAAAGATAACCAGATGTAATTGCATTTTATGGCTGCCTTGGCAATTGCAGTTATTTGCATATTGAAATTATGTACATCAGAGCATTTCTGGTCAACCAGCATGAGGTGCTGTATTTTACAGGGTCCCGTAAACTATTTAACAAAATACTACTACATGAATAAACATAATAATTAACAATCATGGGAAGTGACAGTCCTTAATAGCAATCATTCCCTAAGTGTAATTTTTTTGCAAAACAGGGTTTCACCCCTCTGTTATTTCTCCAGTATCTTATCTACTACCGGGTATATTTTGGGAAATGTTAAGATCCTGTGATGTGACAAGTAATAGTAGGAAGCTATGAAATCTGCTCACAAGGAAAGTTCAGCTTCAATTGTCAGAGGGAGCCGGTACACCAGCCAATTAATGATCACTAAATTCCTGGCTCTCAGACTCTGATTTTCATTTAATGCACTTTGGCTGTGATTGTATTATGAGTATAACAGCTGAATAAATAACAACAAAACACAGAATGTAATAATGAAACCTCTTATTTGCATGACAGAGAACTGAATGGCAGAGGGGATGCTGGGAAACAAAGGGGATGCTGGGAAACAAAGGGGATGCTGGGAAACAAAGTTAAACTCTATGCAGAGCTGCAAACACATTGATGATATCAAACATTAGCTCAGATCCCTTTATACAGCTCGCTGTGAGTAACCCAGCTCCATGACTATCGCCATGTCTGTGTCATTATATTGCTTGTATACATAGTTAGATCAATGTTATCTGAGATCGATAGACAGTTAGATGGATTGTAAGCTCACGGGATATCTACCTATGAACTTTATATAAAAAGCTTTAATAACTAGACCTTAGCTCACCGACATGACCCTCTATACCTTTTATATTGGTCAGTGAATGTTGCACATTCTCCCATAATTGTGACAGCGTTTCGGAAAATTTTGGCACTTTATAAATGCCAATAATAATAAATAGATAGAGCAGTAGTTAGTGTTACGGGCGCTCTACAGATAGTTACTGGATTACCCTGTTTTAATTTACCATATACACTGTTTCGGTAGTATTACTGTATAAACACATTACACGAACAGTCAGGACTATGTATTCGTGCATACGAACAAAGACCACCCTGCCCTTGGCGTGTGCCACCACTTAACCTCTTTCACCTTCGAAACAACCGAACGGCCGACCACCTTACAAGCGGAGTGTGCTTCCAATTGACCACCGGAAAGCTGCGGTCTGCGGTTAACCACAAGCCTAATTGACTGCCTCAGGGTGGCCTCGTTCGGATAATAATTCACCGAACTGAAACTCCCGAAAGACTCCCGAACGAGGACCACCTACACTCAGGCGTGTGGCTCCAATTAGAATGTTGGGTCTGCGGTTAACCGCAAGCTAAGTACCCCCCTTCATGGCGGTCTCTGTTCGGCTCACGAAGGGCTGGGACAACCGTCCACTGAGCGGTATTCGCGCAACTGTTTATCCGTTACTCGCTCCAGGGGTTTCAGGGCCAGGTTCCGCTCTCTATTCACCCGCCAGAAAACATGTCCGTCATCTCGTGTTCAGGACAAAAAGGCACGAGAGGACTTTGTATTGAAGAGACTGGCTATACCGTTCGTGAGATCTGAGCGCTATTCGCCTATCTGCTGTGCTCAGATCTGAGCTATCCAATGAATGGTAGAACACTAAATGTGTCTATTAAAATGTTACAATGATGTATTTTTATACTGTTTTACCTGTTATAATAACACATGGGATTTTGGGCGCTTGGAGATAATTAAATTGCCATAACCATTAGAGTCATTATCTCCAAGCTGGGCGGTGACCATTTCAAACGATACAATATAATGCCATTGGTCAACTGTTTGTATTGTCTCTGTATCCCATCAGGTCCAGAGGGGGCTGTCCCTGGACCTGGGGTTTTGCATAAATAGCGATGTCTGTGTGCCATTAAAGCGAGTTCGTTTTGACCCTCAAATCGCAGCCTCGACTCGTTTTGTGGGAACAAGGGGTATCCTAGCTGTACTATAGCTAGTGGGATTGCTTTATATTCGCAGAGTCTTATGTTATGCTGAAAGGAATGGCACTTCCCTCTCTCCACACTCGGGAACCAGGACATCCAAGCGGTCCAGCCTTCAGCTAGCTTGGAGGTAACCGTTAATTACCCAAACCTTGGTGGAATTAGATGTATGCTTGGGTTCTTGTTGGAAGGTCCAATGACGCCAAGCTTCAGCTTCCTCACAGACGGCATGAAGTTTTTTCCTAGGATTTACTGATACTTCAATGAATCCATCTTGCTTTCTACAGGTTTCCAGTGTCAGAGGATGCAAAGCATCACCAAGCCACCCCCCATGCTTAGCTGTAGGCAGAGTGTTCTTTTCAATGTATGCAGTTTTGCAGTTTTGTTTCATCATTTCACAGAACAGAATCCCAAAACATATGTATCTTTATATGATTTTGAGCATATTGGAGCTGACGTTTCTTGCTCTTTTGGGCTAGTAATGGAGCACGTGTTGGAGTTCTCGCATGGAAACCTTCTGTTTTAGTATGCACCTTGCTGTGCTCACTGAAACCTCAGTGCCTGTGACCCCCAAGTCTTGTTGCATGTTTTTTACCGTTACTCAGGGGTTTTTCACAACATGCCTTCTCAGAAATCTGGTTGCAGCCACTGATCGCTTGATTTTTCTGCCCCATCCAGGTATCCATGTACCTTCAACTTATGAACTATGCTTCCAACCTTTTCTCTAGGAACATTCAGTGCCTTTGCTAAGTTATTGCATCCTGTTCCTTGTTTGTGAAAGGTAATGATCTCTTTTCTTAATTTTGGGGACCGTTATCTTGACTTAGCCATATTTCTAACAGGCAGTCAAACGTGACACTCAACAAACCCCTAGCCAGTTCAGGAATTTCAAGTGTTCCAAGTCAAGCACACCTGGTGCAGCTGATGAAGCCCTTGATTAGTTGCATTAGGTGTTCTTGAGATAAAACCTGTTTTGCATATTTGTGCTGTTGTGAGGCATTCTATACTGGAGGCTGAAACGTTTTCATACTGAGCAAGTAAATCAAGTTGCATTTTCAGTTGAAGTTGGGAAAACAACTTAAAGCATTCATTCTTTTCAGCTATTTCAATTGATTTAGCTTGATTTGTTCATTGCAAACAGCTGAACGTCTGTGCATTTTGATAATAAACCTGATTTTCCATGGGGGTTCAATACTTTTTGATTACAATTGGTTATATATACTGCAATTTTCTGTTTTATATTGCAATTCTCAAACTCCTTAAATTATAAACTAACCGAATCATTGTGCAATGCCAAAAACGTTTGTTGGGAGTGTCAATATTCAGAATTCTGCCTGTGACACCAAAAAAAAAAAAAAAGGAGATGAAATGAAATCAAACATGGCTTGGTACAGGCTGATACTTTGCTTAACCCTATCCAATAAATCTGCCGTGTACCTTTTACCTGTGCACAGTGCTTTGTGATATATTTTATCCTGAAGAGTTTTGTCATCTCCGGATTGGAGGCACAGTTTGCTTTATTGTGCATCTCCTATATTCTTTCTCCTTTGCAAAATAAAAAGAGGATTGATGTTTAGGGGACAGACACTTAATGCTTTTATTCAGAGGCCAAGTGATAATTAATCAATACATGTAAAAACAGGATGAAAAAAAAAATACAAATAAATATATATATATATCTAATTTTTACAGCTCGTCTTGTTTTTCCTTCTATTGGTTACTTTATCTCAGCTGATCTATGAACCAAACTGCAGGAAAATGCTCCAAAATTAGTTATATTATTATATATTTACAATTTGTATATATTGTTAAATATGTATATAGTGTTATACGTATATATAGTAGCACACTGAATGACCCCTTAGTGCTTGATTCCCTTGTCGGAATTCTATTTAATGAACCGACATCCGGATGAAATTTGGGTGTACCTAACTTTTTTTCTGTATTTAGACTCACCACGCACAGATTTAATATGCCACTACATGCTACCAGAACAAGAACCGGTCTCCATCAAGGTACGAGACATGGTCAGCAGTAGGGCCCGACATGATCCAAACCTACTGAATAAACTATCAACTCTGCATGAATGCTGAATGTCACAAACGAACCAGCTACTAGCAACAGGCTCCCACCCTGACTGGCTCTACCTAAGGTAAAACAATAGGACCCTTACACGAGAACACAATCGAACTACCGACTAATCACCTGCCTCATCACAACAAATGTGAAACGTCCTGTTACCCTTAAATGCCCATAGATGTATGAGTCATTACATGAGCATTTCTAGTAACAGGATGGTCACACCAAATATTGGTCAGATTTAGATTTTTCTTCTATTTCTACACTTTGCATTTTGTTAATTGATACAAAATAAACTATTAACATTTCTATTTTTCACACCTGCCGTAAACGCTTGTACAGTAGCGTGTGCGCGCTGGTTTTTAAGTTCTGTCTGCAGATGTTACAGTAAAGCACATTCTGCTCCATTATTCTAAATTTGGTACAATTGTAATTATTTGGTTCTGTTTGATTTATTCATTTTATTTGTTTGCTTGTTTGTTTGTTTTATGACAAGATTGAAAATGAGAGAAATCTTAGTGGTACAATATGTTCTACATCAATAAATATTAAAGGTCAGAGTGCTATTGTGATTCACTTCAACGTGACTGATGTTGGTAAATAACACATGATGTTTATTCTTATGTTTTATGACTTGTAGTCACACATGCTACTAATTGGATGTCCCATTCCCCACCCTGTTATACAGCCCTGATTTTGTTTTTAATAAAGGGGCTTGTATTTGAACATCTGTGTGGCCTCACCTCTCTGTCCACTGTATTATTGTCTTTGTTACTGAATTAACTATGATTTATTTATAAAATATTTTACCAGGATGGATATATTGAGATTTCTCTCGTTTTCAAGTAGGTCCTGGGTCCACAAAACAGTGCAATATTACAATTGGATACAATATTACAAAAATACAATATACAAACTATATACACATATATATTTTACATAACAGGTTATAATATATTAAACCATGACAGGTGCATTCTGTATTGAGGTATGTGGCCATAGATCTCTTAAAAGATTTTAGATTGAATGAAGATTTGACTGTGTCCCTGAGGTTATTCCATAATTCAGGTGCTCTGTAGGAAAATGAGGATCGAGCCAAACATTGATGGTGTTTGGCTATAAACTACCTCAAAAATCATTATAGGACCAAAAAAGCATTTCCATATTGAAAAAAAACAGTATGGAAGATACATTTTACCTTTTTTATTTTTCTATACGTTAAAACTTTTAAATCGGCTACATGATTATTCCTGGTTGATGAGATCCTAGTTAAATTATGGGTTACTGAATGTTCAGAAGAAGTGCTCCATAATTAGGATTCACCAAATATCTGAGTGATGGAGTTTTTAATAGTTAGATGATAGATGCATGGTTTTTGATATCTATATAGAGAGCTGCTAAAACTCCTGAATAGCTAGACTAAGAGATCCTGAACATCTACATGATGAACTGTTGGGTATGTATATTATGAGTTACTTAAAATGCCACTGTCACCCCTACCACCCCAAATGAGACATGGACTGTGTTGGAATTTCCCACCTTCCCCTGCACCCACGGGTGACTGCACTGAAAGTGGTCCTTGCAAATTATCATGATGAGCTACTTAACATCTAGATGGTAAATTATTGAATATCTAGATGTTGAGTTACTGATGATATATGTACTACCAACATTACTGAAGTTAAGGCATCATAAACCTGGAAATAAAAATGTGATAGGCCTAATGAGAAGTTCAATTAACACTTTAATTGCCCTGGCAGATGTTATGCATTATATGTGACATTTAAACCAAAGACTGATGTAAGAGAACTCTGAGTTTTCCCACTGGTGTGAATGCACATTTTCATTATCTGAATTTGAGGATGCACACACAATACGAGTACTAGTGACTGGGAAACAATTAATACATTAAAAAGATAATTCCAATTCCACATAATTAGTGGAGTGTGCAACAAATAAAAAAAACAAAAAAAACTACAGTTTAATTGTGCATGTTTATGGCCGAGAATCAGGAACTTTAGCTCTAATAGCCCCTATGTTATTCTGACCTTCTTATATGAATACCTTGATGATAAGCTATTGATTATTTAAATGATCATGTATTTACTATCTAAATGATAAGTTGCTGAATATCTAGATGGTGAGTAATTGAACATCTAGGTGATGAATGCAGAATATCTAGATTTCGGGATTCAGAGCTTCTAAAGAATAGCTTGCCAAATATATAGATGATGAGATACTGAATTTTTAGATGATGACTTATTGAATATCTAGTTTAAGAGTTACTACTTAATATTTAGATAATGAGTTATGGAAAGAATATTTGGAATATTTTACTGAGTATCTCAATGATGGGCTTTAGAATATATAGATGCTAAGCTATTTCATATATAGATGGTGAGTTATGAAGCTTCTAGATGATGAGCTATTGAAAATCTAGATGATGGCAACAATTCATGCAGAGAACTTTGAATAGCAGTCCAAATATCTCAGGTCCAATTTAAGAAATACTGAATACATTAGATGGGCTTTTACAAATCACCTTTTCATATCTCGCCATTTTCCAAGAAAAAACAAAATTTATCTTGTTATACTGGAATTTCAAGATGAATGTTGAACTTGCTCCCAGTTGGATAATTGCCACTGTATTACTAAGATATCTGGCAACAAGGCGAGCAGGCTAATAAAAATAGAGTTTTTTTTCTCAAAATCCTTGTTATTAGTAGATTATGTTTTTCAAATCAGAGACATACACAGTGCCAAGAACATTCAAAGCAAAAGGATCATTGGATTTATTTGTGGGCGTGTTGATTGTATAAGAACTTAATACTAATGGATTCAGAGCCTAGAGTGAGCCTAAACTCGAAAAAAAAAATGGTCTTATAAATGTCTAGGATCTCAAACCAAGTCGTCATGTCTGTGACTATCAGGTAGGGAATGAGAAACAATAGGATTACCTGGTATGAGATCTTTTCCACTACATTAGCCAAAAAAATTAGGTTTATCCACTTGGCCTTCAATATAAGAGATCAAATGCTTGCTTTGTTAAGGATTATATGTGGAACAGAGTGTGACAAAGGGCTTAGAACAATGGTCCAAGCAGCCAAACGTATGCGTACAGAGAACCCCTTTCACTTTATGACACACTAAAATTTTGACGGAATCTGTGCTCCATATAAGCTCCTAACATACAATAAGTCACATAAGACCTTAGAAGCTCTGCTCTCACACTTCATAAAAGTGGGCTTCCAACAGCCTTCACTTTATTTAATAAACAACAGTAGCTTCCAGTTTTAATATAAATTGAGCCAACATTTTATGCTCTTTGTGCAAAGGGATTTTCTCGAATGAACCCTCCCTATTGTGGTAAGCAGAACCTTGTAAGATTTCCCAGGAGCAGAGTTACTTGAATGGATTTTACTACAGGAGATTTTATTCCGAGAGCAGACACACAGACTCCAGTTTTCAATCTATCTGACATTAGCCAATAGGAAAAGCTCCCGAGTTAGTTTCTGCGTGTTTGGTTAAAGAGACGTGCAAGCATCAAATTGAAACTATGTAGCTTTTCACCATTTGGGTCTGCATTGCATGTCTGTCCACTGAGACCTCATTAAGAGCAAAGCATGTTGTAGATAGTATTACGATAGTTACAGAGGCAGAACTTTTCTAAACCTAGTTGTTTATTCACCAAATGGTAAATTAAAGTGAATTGATCAGCTGAATTTGCTGAATTTTGGCCAATATAACAAAGTTATATCTTCTAGATTGTAAGCCTGTTTGAACAGGGCCATTGCTAACCATTGGACAGGGCCATTGCTAACCATTGAACATGGCTATTGCTAACCATTGAACAGGGCCATTGCTAACCATTAAACATGGTCATTGCTAACCATTGGACAGGGCTATTGCTAACCATTGTACAGGGCCATTGCTAACTATTGGACAGGGCCATTGCTAACCATTGAACAGGGCTATTGCTAACCATTGAGCAGGGCCATTGCTAACCATTGGACAGGGCTATTGCTAACTGTTACAAACTGCCTTTTGTAACTGGTTTTTCGTGTGACAAATTGCCCTGCTTCCCTGAGTTATGGAGAAGCCTGTTGGCCAGTCTCCTACCATGTGGCTATGACTCTTTGATGTATTTGGCTTTAAAGCCTCTATTCTACCTTCAGACCGACTATTTATGTAGGTTGCTTTATTTATCTTATGTTTTAGTCACCCTGTACCCATTATAGGTGCAGGGTGGGTGTTATGAAATTGTTTATAGTGTGTGTGTGTGTGTGTGTATACTGTGAAATGTATTGCCTGCTCTCCTGTACTGCTGAGGTTTGCTACCAACTAGGTGGATTTGGCTATGGAGCTTGTCTAGTGCCCTCTGTTTGTAGCAACAGCAGTATGCACTACCTGAATAGCAAGACTGGTCCATTTGCATATTCGGGTAGATTTGCATATTGCTAATTCTGCAGGCACGTGAGATATTTTCTGTTAATTATTGTCTCCCCCACCCCTTTAAAAATATGCTATTGTGTTATAATAGGTCACTGTATGTTGCCTGCTATGATTTGACTGTTTGTAATTGTATTGAGTTTTCACAGCAATGTTAATGTAATGACCATATGAGCTAGTCCCAAGTAAAATAAAGTTTAGTCAGTTCTTCTTGACCCTCAACACGTAGTCTTGTCTCGTGATTGGAGGGGACAGCTATACTCACACTGGGAATTGCTATGCTCTGCATACTTCCTTGAGCCTTAATCACTTAGCTCTTTTAAGAGCTGTTACGTTCTCTTTGGAGAATAGGTCTTGCCCACTCAGTCCTGGATGCTGGAGGTTCATACAGGGTGGAAGGAAGAGGTCTTTCCCACATGGTCCTGGAGGACAGAAACTGATCCAGGGTGGAACGAAGATGGCGAGACTCCAGTCAAGCTATGGTGGTTGTGGAGTCTGCAGTGGTTGTGGTGTCTGGTACTCGGTCGGAGTACGGGGAGCTCCGTTACACTAAGCATTGGACAGGGCCATTGCTAACCATTGAACATGGCTATTGCTAACCATTGAGCAGGGCCATTGCTAACCATTGAACAGGGCCATTGCTAACCATTGAACAGGGCCATTGCTAACCATTGAACAGGGCTATTGCTAACCATTGAGCAGGGCCATTGCTAACCATTGAACAGGGCCATTGCTAACCATTGAACAGGGCCATTGCTAACCATTGAACAGCACCATTGTGAACCATTGAACAGGGCCATTGTTAACCATTGGACAGGGCCATTGCTAACCAATGAACAGGGCTATTGTTAACCATTGAGCAGGGCCATTGCTAACCATTGAACAGGGCCATTGCTAACCATTGAGCAGGGCCATTGTTAACCATTGAACATGGCCATTGTTAACCATTGAACAGGACCATTGTTAACCATTGGACAGGGCTATTGTTAACCATTGAGCAGGGCCATTGCTAACCATTGAACAGGGCCATTGCTAACCATTGAGCAGGACCATTGTTAACCATTGAGCAGGGCCATTGCTAACCATTGGACAGGGCCATTGCTAACCATTGAACAGGGCCATTGTTAACCATTGAACAGGGCCATTGTTAACCATTGGACAGGGCCATTGCTAACCAATGAACAGGGCTATTGTTAACCATTGAGCAGGGCCATTGCTAACCATTGAACAGGGCCATTGTTAACCATTGAGCAGGGCCATTGCTAACCATTGAACAGGGCCATTGTTAACCATTGGACAGGGCCATTGCTAACCATTGAACAGCACCATTGTGAACCATTGAACAGGGCCATTGTTAACCATTGGACAGGGCCATTGCTAACCAATGAACAGGGCTATTGTTAACCATTGAGCAGGGCCATTGCTAACCATTGAACAGGGCCATTGCTAACCATTGAGCAGGGCCATTGTTAACCATTGAACATGGCCATTGTTAACCATTGAACAGGACCATTGTTAACCATTGGACAGGGCTATTGTTAACCATTGAGCAGGGCCATTGCTAACCATTGAACAGGGCCATTGCTAACCATTGAGCAGGACCATTGTTAACCATTGAGCAGGGCCATTGCTAACCATTGGACAGGGCCATTGCTAACCATTGAACAGGGCCATTGTTAACCATTGAACAGGGCCATTGTTAACCATTGGACAGGGCCATTGCTAACCAATGAACAGGGCTATTGTTAACCATTGAGCAGGGCCATTGCTAACCATTGAACAGGGCCATTGTTAACCATTGAGCAGGGCCATTGCTAACCATTGAACAGGGCCATTGTTAACCATTGGACAGGGCCATTGCTAACCATTGAACAGGGCTATTGCTAACCATTGAGCAGGGCCATTGCTAACCATTAAACAGGGTCATTGCCTTGTTCCTGTTGTGAAATCTGTCTTGCTGCAATTACTTGTTTGTCTTGTTCCCTACCTTTATAACGCTGCAAAACTTGAAGCTTCGCTATGAATACCAGTCATAATGGTAAACTCACTTAAAGGAGAACTGTTATCTCAACACTTTTTTTTTTATATTTAGTTTTAAAATAAAATAGATTGTTTGTTAAATGAAGTCGATGTAAATAATGAGAAACACATCCCTACCTTTAGTATATAACAGGATCCTTCAGCTACATATTCACCCTGGGTCAGACAGTGTTTGAATGTGACAGTAGGTCTGATTATGTAACTGCTCTGTGCAGGGAGTGAAGCGGGGAAGACCATACACTGTCTGTCCCAATGGGCATGTGTATGGCTGAAGGATCCTGTCATATGTTAAAGGTGGGGATGTTTTGCATATAATTAATTAACACAGACTCTATTTCATTTCAAAAATTAAGGAAACCTTCATTATTTTCAAAAATATTGTTGAGGTGACAGTTGTCCTATAACATTATGGGAGAGGTGCCATTTTGAATGCAACGTGCTAAGTAATGAGATATCATCATTGGTTTCCTTGGTGACAGCTCCTTATTGAGAATTCTGTAGCAGCTAGATGTACCTTTATACATCTCTGTGACATAACTTATCAACTGCCATATTTACAGTTGTACATCCCTTAACAAATGGCAGCATCCCACAAATGGCAGCCTCTCCTAAATGGCAGCCTCCCATAAATGGCAGCCTCTCCTAAATGGCAGCCTCCCATAAATGGCAGCCTCCCATAAATGGCAGCCTCCCTTAACAAATGGCATCATCCCTTGAATGGCATCATACCAACTACCATGTTCTCAACTTCAGATCATTCACCATTATTAACAGAGGCTGTGACATTTACCCAATGCTATATTTAAAGGATTTATGGAGAAATAGAAGCCGGGCTCCTCCGTCACAGTATTTTGTGCCACATTAGACCATCAGAAATAAGTTAATTCTGTGATATTTGCATTTAGTCCTCTGAGAATTCAACTGACTATTTTCAGACTAACAAAACTGACTTTATTATAGAATTGTGAAAAGCCCGAATACAAATAATTCGTTTGGTTACCTTTGTGGCAGCCAGAATTTTTTTTTCTTTTTTTTTAACTCCTGTAAAATCTCTTACAAAACTAGAAGCTTTCTGTGGAAGAAAACCAAAATGTAGTGCATTGCTATTTAGACTAATAAAATAAATGACTTTAATATAAATAAACAATGTCATAGAAGGATTATAGGCTTTGTTACAGACTATTCTAGTTATGTATACAAATAACGTGCAGAGGATGACGTTACGATATTTAGACGCTGTTTACTTGAAGATCCAAATGACTGGGGATATGTGTATTGGAACATACACTCGTTTGGCTAGTTAAATATGCAGAAACTATGGCTATTAGATATGGTAGCCTGGTGATACTATTAAACATTGTAAATAAGATCGGGCCGGAATTTAGATATTCAAGTAAACGTCTTATGACTCGAACTCGGCTGTATTTACCATAATAGCGAGATAGGGTCCATTTGCATCTACTGTGGTTTGTCCTTCATAGACCTATGTCGTTTATTGCCCATTCATCTGATAACTGAAGTTCTTATTTTATTAGCATTGCATTTTTTGTCTAATAATTTATTTTGGTATTTATTATTATTTATTCTGCAATTTATGTATTCATTTCAAACTCAAGTGTTGCTTTTCGTCTTATTTACATTGTTTAATAGTTCAAGTGACCCTTTGTTATATTAGAAACTTTCCTTTTGGAGGTTGAATGTAGTGTGTTTGTAGTGAGTGCAGAGTGTGTATAATGAATGTAGTGTGTTTGTAGTGAGTGCAGAGTGTGTATAATGAATGTAGTGTGTTCGTAGTGAGTGCAGAGTGGGTATAATAAATGTAGTGTGTTTGTAGAGAGTGCAGAGTGTGTATAATGAATGTAGTGTGTTTGTAGTGAGTGCAGTGTGTATAATGAATGCAGTGTATGTAGTGAATGTAGTGTATAGTGAATGTAATGTGGTTGTCGTGAGTGCAGAATATGTATAATGAATGCAGTGTGTGTAGTGAATGTAGTGTGTTTGCAGTAAGTGCAGAGTATGTATAATGAATGCAGAGTGTGTATAGTGAATGTAGTGTGTTTGTAATGAGTGCAGAGTGTGTATAATGAATGTAGTGTGTTTGTAGTAAGTGCAGATTGTGTATAATGAATGCAGTGTGTGTGCTGGATGAAGTGTGTGTGTGTGTGCTGGATGATGTGTGTGTGTGTGTGTGCGTGCACTGGATGATGTGTGTGCGTGCGCTGGATGGTGTGTGTGCGTGCGCTGGATGATGTGTGTGTGTTGGATTATGTGTGTGCGTGTGCGCTGGATGATGTGTGTGTTGGATTATGTGTGTGTGTGTGTTGGATGATGTGTGTGTGCGCTGGATGATGTGTGTGTGTGTGTGCTAGATGATGTGTGTGTGTGCTAGATGATGTGTGTGCTAGATGATGTGTGTGTGTTGGATGATGTGTGTGTGTGTTGGATGATGTGTGTGTGTGTTGGATAGTGTGTGTGTGTGTGTGCTGGATGGTGTGTGTGTGTGCTGGATGATGTTTGTGTGTGTGTGCTGGATGATGTGTGCGTGTTGGATGATGTGTGTGTGTGTGTGCTTGATGATGAGTGTGTGTGTGCTTGATGAGGAGTGTGTGTGTGCTTGATGATGTGTGTGTGTGTGCTTGATGATGTGTGTGTGTGTGTGTGTTGGATGATGTGTGTGTGTTGGATGATGTGTGTGTGTGTGTTGGATGATGTGTGTGTGTGTGTGTGTGCTTGATGATGTATGTGTGTGTGTGCTTGATGATGTGTGTGTGTGTGTGCTTGATGATGTGTGTGTGTGTGCTGGATGATGTGTTTGTGTGTGTGCTGGATGATGTGTTTGTGTGGTGTGTGTGTGTGCTGGATGATGTGTTTGTGTGTGTGCTTGATGATAGGGGGGGGGTGAAGCATTTCTTTTAACTTTATGTGGTTTTATTTTATTCCCCCCTCCCTGCTTCTTACCTTGTCAGGGAGGGGGGAGATCGCCTGGTGGTCTGGTGGAGGGAGGCAGCCGCTGCACACAGGGGCCATCACACGCTGTGTTCCCTCTCCAGCTCTAACTCTCGCGAGACTTGCCTGTGCGGAGCGGGTCTCGCGAGAGTTAGAGCCGGAGAGGGACCACAGCGTGTGATGGCCCCTGTGTGCAGGTAGCAGGGCAGGTCCTGCAGGACTGGGAACGGGAACGGCGTTCCTGCTTTGGAAAAAGTGCAGGAACGCCGTTCCCATGCGTTCCTGCAGGACTCGAGCCCTGCCTTTAGATTGGAAGCTCACAGGCAGCCCTCTACCTGTTGTATCGGTCTGATAGAGGGCCCTCTACCTGTTGTATCAGTCTGTTCTTATTGTATTGTCTTTTTCCCGATTGTACAGAGCTGCAGAATATGTTAGTGCTTTATAAATACCAGTAATAAATACATAAATACATATTTTGACTAATTTGTATTATAATTTATGGGTCCTTGATTTATTATTGTGAACCCTTTAGGGCATATCACCTTGTCTTTAAAGCGACACTGTCACCCTCTTTGAAAAAAATGATTATTTCATAAAAGATAAAATCTTTGTCCATTTTGTCACTGTGTAGTTCCTATACCTGATACTTCTAGTCGGAGCTATACTGTCAAAAGTAGAAGTGTCAAACCTCCAGCCATCCTGTGGTCTTGCGGGATCCTCCATAGACCTCAATGCTGTACTCTTGCACATGTGACGTTGACTCCTGGCACTGACCTAAAGAGGACCAGGTGAAGATGACGGCAGGTTCAGGTACATATATAAAAATTTCTGTAGAATTAAAAATGTTTGTATTGCTATAATTATTTATTTTGCATTACCTTTTTTGCTAGTATGCTATTCTTGAAGATCACTGACCTGCACCAAGCCAGATCATGGCTATCTCTTCCTAACCCAGCTGTTTCCAAGACCTGTATTCTGTAATAACTCATTGTAATTTATGCACATTTATGCAGTTATTCGAATGTTATTATGCCGCTAAGTTGCATTCTAGATATTCAAAAAAGGAAATTTCAGATCAAAATAAATATATAATTTTGACTTTGCACATTCATCCTGGTTTAGCAATGCTTCTCTCTTCTGGTTACTTGGTATCCACTAGATCCTAACTAATTATGTGTTAACAGCTAATCTCACAAATGTGAGCACATATAAAAGAGCCATTGCGTAGGTGTCCCTTGGTTGGAATGTTAAGTCAAATAAGATAAAAAATTCTCCATGCTGGTGCTCCAGGGAGGGAAGGTCAATCTCCAAAACACATAAGTAGAAAAGAGCGCCTAGGTGCACCAAGTAGGTTCCTCAACATGCAGTCTTTATTTCAGGAACCATTTACAGCAATTTGTTTAGTCAGACTTGACATAGGCTCATACTAAGAGTCAAAACTTTTTCCTAAAATAAAGATTGTGTATTTAGGAAGCTACTTGGTGTGCCTAGGCTATCTTGTGTACCACTTGGTTGGCATGACATCTGGAAGGCCCACACTACTATATCAACACTTTGTCTGCTGCAAATGGCTGAGGGCTTTCAAGAGCAAATTGAAAAGTCCCCTTTTGGTTAACTGAAACATAGAAACATAGAAACATAGAATGTGACGGCACATAAGAACCATTCGGCCCATCTAGTCTGCCCAGTTTTCTAAATACTTTCATTAGTCCCTGGCATTATCTTATAGTTAGGATAGCCTTATGCCTATCCCACGCATGCTTAAACTCCTTTACTGTGTTAACCTCTACCACTTCAGCTGGAAGGCTATTCCATGCATCCACTACCCTCTCAGTAAAGTAATACTTCCTGATATTATTTTTAAACCTTTGTCCCTCTAATTGTCCTCTGGTTGTGGTAGTTTTTCTTCTTTTAAATATAGTCTCCTCTTTTACTGTGTCGATTCCCTTTATGTATTTAAATGTTTCTATCATATCCCCCCTGTCTCGTCTTTCCACCAAGCTATACATGTTAAGATCCTTTAACCTTTCCTGGTAAGTTTTATCCTGCAATCCATGAACCAGTTTAGTAGCCCTTCTTTGAACTCTCTCTAAGGTATCAATATCCTTCTGAAGATATGGTCTCCAGTACTGTGTACAGTACTCCAAGTGAGGTCTCACCAGTGTTCTGTACAATGGCATGAGCACTTCCCTCTTTCTACTGCTAATACCTCTCCCTATACAACCAAGCATTCTGCTAGCATTTCCTGCTGCTCTATTACATTGTCTGCCTACCTTTAAGTCCTCAGAAATAATCACCCCTAAATCCCTTTCCTCAGATGTTGAGGTTAGGACTCTATCAAATATTCTATACTCTGCCCTTGGGTTTTTACGTCCAAGATGCATTATCTTGCACTTATCCACATTAAATGTCAGTTGCCACAACTCTGACCATTTTTCTAGTTTACCTGGGGTCTGAAGAAGCCCACATTCTGTTCGGTTGTGGTGTTGGACTCAAGGAACAGAAATTAGCTCACCAAGTACCTTGCAGATAATCAAAGGCATGGTCTAGTTCAGACAAAAGAATCAGCCCAAGAAGTACACGTTCATATATGGGTAAACCGTTAAATTATATAAACCAAAAAAAACAGCAGCTTGAACAGACATTAGATGCACACGCTATGGAAAAACATACAGGATGTTTGAGAGATTTTTCAGTGCTCTGAGTATCCTTAAAAAGGGGAAGCTACAAAGATATGTTTCTATATGTGACATACATGCAACAATAGATCCCTCTTCACCTCCTCTGACATATGGTGTGCTTAGTTGAGCTCCTGTCACTATAGTGCCACCAGAGGGAGATGTTGGCATGGGCCCATGGGCGTCCAAACTGTAGGGCAAATATGTCTCATTCTGGTGAGTATTGGCGAGTATCAAGAGTAAAGAAGAGGTTCTTTATTGAGGGCCAGGACTATGGTAGACCAGGTTGGGAAACACTAACCAAGTTAAATGTAAAGCATTCGATGTAATAAAAAGCATCTTTTGTATCACGATTTGAGCTTATTTACGTAAAGAGCAAATGAAAGCGGAGATCCTAGAATTTTTTCCAATTTTCATTTTGAGTTTCTTCTCAAGCAGTCTTCTTTCCAAAATTGTATAAATAATATGCAAACTGTCTATTCATCAAACTTAAGAAATGGGCTTATTTTCTGTAGTTCCCTTGTGGATAAGGTACCAAGTGTTCTACAATGAACTCTATTTGTCAGTCGTCTTTTGGTATTGTATCTGAAAACAGTGGTTTATATGCTTTTATCTATTTACTAAGCTGTAACATGGAATTAATATTGATAGTAATACAACCAAAGAATTTGGGTTTAAAAACATGCCACCTAAACTTGACACTAATTATTGTAGAAGTTCCAAAGCAGTATTTTACAAGATTATGTTTTATTCTACTGTTGAAATCAATAACATCACCAAGCTATATTGCGAATAATATAAACCATATGCTTTCACTGTAACCACTAAACATACAACACAATGCTAACAACTTCATTGATTAAACATCAGAGAACTAGGGCGTTTATACTGGGTTTTACGCCAATGAATTTTAATACCTGTATTTGTATATACATAATACGGACTAAACTGATTAATAATATATTTGTAATGGAATATTAATGTTAAAATATTTCAATTATTATTTTGTATAAATTAAGGAATAGAATCAGTTTCTTTTTTTAATATTACAGTTGAAATTAAATCATTGGTAAATAATTCTGAAAATGTTTTTAAAGAAAATGCCTGTATCAGAGCAAGTCAATCATTTACGATTCAAGGTGTTCATTCATTTAGTTGATAGCAGTTAAATGAAAAACGAAAAACAAGGTAATTCATTTTTTAAAAATGATTAAATTGAGACCAACACATGCATGTTTTTTTTTTTTTTTCTAAAGAAACAAAGTAAGATAAAATATGAATTTATCTGCCTCTTTTTTTTTTGTTGTTGAAAATTCTTATAAAAGACGTGGCTGTAAATACTATTTTATTCTAACAAAATTAATCAAAAACAAAAATGTTTATTTTCCAGAGGTCGAAATAAGGTACAAAATATGACAGTTCAATGCAAACAATAACATTTAGTTTAATAATTTTTAGGTTTTTATTTTTTTTAATATTTTTTTAATATTTTGTACTTGATTAAAGTTCCTCAGATTTTTGCCCCCACACAGCAATGTATTCCAGGGGATGCAATAAAACAGGTATTTTCTCATATGCATATTTTTTAAAATAATAGACACTTAGACTATAAGACTTCAAATCCTTTATTTTAACTAATAATAAAAATGATGAAACAAAAACAGACTTCTATATTTTATGACACACGGGAGTTAGCACAATATATACTTATTAATAAAGTATTTGGACTGTCACAATGGCTGGCAATAGCAACAGTGAATATGATTCAGGGTCTCCAAAACTAACGATCTATAATTTTTACAGAACAAATTACCAAAAGTGGATTAAATGAAAACAAGGAAATTAATCTCCCCCCTGGGTCTTGTACACATGGAACAAGTCTATATTCTGACCTTTCACCCCAGATATATATAACCAGAAACTATTGGAAACCATAAATGAACACATATTTAGTTTAGAACAATTTTTGATGAAATTATAAATAATGAAATATTTCACATTTTGTTAAATACCCCTTGTGTCTTTTGTCTTTTTTTCTGTTCTGCCAAAAATGAATGTTTTTGTTTTTGTTGGTAACGTGTAATATTTTTTATATCTTTACATTTGATTGATATCCAAAAACGTATTAATTCCACAAAACATAATTATTTCCCTTTTCCCAAAGACATTCCCGTTTAGACAAAGAATTATATTGTTCATTCTACTTGCTGTGGTTAGTATGATTAGGGCTCAAGCTTACAAAGCCTGCTATGTTTCTGTCTTGGAACAAAAGGCTACAACATCATATTTATACTTTGTAAAAGCATATGCTTCTAATAGTATTCATCTGTTGATTACTCTTATCTACTTCATCTATGTATCTATCTATTAGGCGTGTGCAAATATTTGTTGTAAGTGAATCGTCCAAATAAAATTCCTGGTAATCTTTAAACGAATCTTTGAAAACCTGTAGTTTTACCTGTGGAGCAGACGTGCATTTATTTGGTACGTTCATAATCAAAAGCCTTTTAATCCACTACTGAATGAATCAATGTGCCTTTATTTTACAGATTAATCAATGTTTTCTGGTCTAGATTACAAGGCTTTTGATTTGAATGATTACGATTATTTATGAATAAAACTAATTTTTGCAGATGCTGTTGTGGATTCTACAGGTGAGGTAGCATGTCTGTCACTCTGTCTGTCACTCTGTCTGTCTCTCTCTGTCCATCTGTATGTGCAACCACCCATCTATCTATCTGTCTGTCTGTCTGTCGCTCTGTCTGACTCTCTCTGTCCACACATTGCTGTTAATATTTGTGATTGCACCTTATCTCACCAAGTCCCTGAGGAAGTCCAGTCCAAGGACGAAACGCGTAGGACGTCTTATGGTGACATGCTGTTTATTTTTTACCTGAATGTAAGTTATTAAAACTTTTTTTACTTAAACTCTGGAAGTGCACTACAATTTCTGTATATATTTTGTCTTCTGAGATATATACATCCATCCGCTGATGAATATGTGAAGAGGGACAACACATTGGATACTGAAGAAAGAGATACCTTTCAAGGCTGTCTTAACTCCACTAATTTGTGAGTGTCCAATTGTGATTACACATTAACACCAGTCCCCACACAGTTATACGCTATGTTTCTTTATTTTGCTTGTGTTTAGCAGATTTTCCCCTATCCTATTTGCAATATATCTATTGAAGACAGGAGGAAGTCTTCGGGGATTCATCCAGGACACCTCACCCAAAATTCAGGGGAAGTCCCGGTTTGCTCTAAATTTATACATTTCTCACTGGGGTTGTGTTTCACATATATTGTTGTTTTTGTTTGTAATCTTTAAACGAATCTTTGAAAACCTGTAGTTTTACCTGTGGAGCAGACGTGCATTTATTTGGTACGTTCATAATCAAAAGCCTTTTAATCCACTACTGAATGAATCAATGTGCCTTTATTTTACAGATTAATCAATGTTTTCTGGTCTAGATTACAAGGCTTTTGATTTGAATGATTACGATTATTTATGAATAAAACTAATTTTTGCAGATGCTGTTGTGGATTCTACAGGTGAGGTAGCATGTCTGTCACTCTGTCTGTCACTCTGTCTGTCTCTCTCTGTCCATCTGTATGTGCAACCACCCATCTATCTATCTGTCTGTCTGTCTGTCGCTCTGTCTGACTCTCTCTGTCCATCCGTATGTGCATCCACCTGTCTGTCTGTCTATCTATCTCTGTCTGTCTGTCTGTCTATCTATACACACACACACAAACTTTATATATGCACTTCCTTTCCTGCTTTATTTTGGCACTCAATACTATTTCATCGTGTCCATATTTTCTGATCAGTATTTTAAACCTATAGTAAGAATTTTCTCAAGGTTATCTATTGCATACTATGCCTCAATGCAGCCATGAAATGTGAGTAACCTCCCCAAACAATTATGTGGTGGGAAATCCATTCATTTACCTTTCTCCATAAGACCTCCACAAAAAACATGCATGTTTTTATTTTTACATATTTACATTGAGGGTTATGTAATCTAATGAGATCTAATATATGCAGCTATTGCAACCCATCCTCTTTTTCCTTGGCAAAGGCTTTTTTTCGTCTGTGTCACTGGATTGTCGAATCTGAGGATTCCATTGTGAAGCCTTGTGGACCAGTCGCTCATGTGCGTTGCTGTCCAATCACAGACCTGCATGAGCTGTATTCCTGCCACTTGCGTTTAGCCGTGAGGAGCTAAACTATTGGGCAAAAAAATGTCCCTTGACAGCCTGGAATCATGCAAATGGCAATTTCTATTGAAAGCTGCAATTTTATTAAATGAAACAAGGGAACATGCTGTTCACACAACAAGTTGAAGTGCTTTACGTGTTCAGAATATTCATTTAAACATTGCATTGTGATGATCTCAGAGTTAATCTGAGACTAGTGATGTCCCGAACGGTTCGCTGGCGAATAGTTCCTGGCGAACATAGTGTGTTCGCATTCGCCACGGACGGCGAACATATGCGATGTTCGGTCCGCCCCCTTTTTTTTATTTTTTTTATTTTCTGTGGTCTTTCAGCCAAATTTACTAATACTAAGTAAAAATTACTGAGCGGGTGGAGGCCCTAAAGTAAAAAAAGGGGGGAGGACAATAGGTGGGTGGGGGCCCTAAATATCAATAGGGGGGGGACCTATTGTCCTCCCCCCAGCCCCCACCCCTGAGCGGCAGGTGGGGGCCCTAAATACCAATAGGGGGGACCTTTTGTCCTCCCCCCGGCCCCCACCCCTGAGCGGCGGGTGGAGGCCCTAAATACCAATAGGGGGGGACACCTATTGGGATCTATTGCCCCCTGGCCCTCATGCCTGAGCGGTGGGTGGGGGCCCTAAATACCAATAGGGGGGACCTATTGTCCTCCCCCCCGGCCCCCACCCCTGAGCGGTGGGTGGGGGCCCTAAAAATAACAATAAGGGGGGACCTACTGTCTCCCCCGGCCCCCACCCCTGAGCGGTGGGTGGGGGCCCTAAAAATAACAATAAGGGGGGACCTACTGTCCCCCCCCTGGCCCCCACCCCTGAGCGGTGGGTGGGGGCCCGAAATACTGATAAGGGGGGTACCTAATGTCCTCCCCCCTGGCCCCCACCCCTGAGTGCCGGGTGGGGGCCCTAAATACAAATGGGGGGACCATAGTCACCTCCTCCCCCCCCAAAAAAAAACTATCCCCCTACCTACCCTCCTCACCCTAAAAATAATGAGGGGGGGACCTTTAACTAAAAACCTGTAAAAAAAATTAGATAAAACAACTTACCATTCAATGTTTTCTTTCTTCTAAAATCTTATTTTTTCAGCCCCAAAAAAGGGCAAATAAAAAACCATAATAACCGACGCAATAAAAAAAAAAATAAAAAAAAAAAACGAGGGCAGATTTTTTTTATCCATCTTCACCCATGGAGGGCTCCGCGCAGACTGAGCTCTGCAGGGCAGGGGAAGGCTTATAAAGCCTTGCCATGCCCTGCAATTAGACTAAGAACACTCTGATTGGCTGGTTTAAGCCATTCAGAGTGCTCTTTGTCATTTTACACAGCGTGGGAAAATTCCAAAGAACTTTCCCACGCTGTGTAAAATGACACAGAGCACTGTGATTGGATGGCTTGAAATGCATCATTTTACTTCCAAAGTTCTTTGGAATTTCCCCATGCTGTGTAAAATGACACAGAGCACTGTGATTGGATGGATTTCAAGCCCACTAATCAGAGTGCTCTTTGTCATTTTACACAGCGTGGGGATATCCCAAAGAACTTTCCCACGCTGTGTAAAATGACACAGAGCACTGTGATTGTATGGCTTGAAATCCATCCAATCACAGTGCTCTGTGTCATTTTACACAGCGTGGGAAAGTTCTTTGGAATTTCCCCACGCTGTGTAAAATTACAAAGAGCACTGTGATTGGATGGATTTCAAGCCATCCAATCACAGTGCTCTGTGTCATTTTACACAGCGTGGGAAAGTTCTTTGGAATTTCCCCACACTGTGTAAAATGACAAAGAGCACTCTGATTGGCTTAAACCAGCCAATCAGAGTGTTCTTAGCCTAATTTCCGGGGGCGTGGCAAGGCTTTTTATAAGCCTTCCCCTGCCCTGCAGAGCTCAGTCTGCGCGGAGCCCTCCATGGGTGAAAATGGATAAAAAAAATTGCGCTCGTTTTTTTTTTTTTTTTTGTTTTTTTTAATTGCCTTGGTTATTATGGTTTTTTATTTGGCCTTTTTTGGGGCTGAAAAACGAAGATTTTAGAAGAAAGAAAACATCGAATGGTACCGTATATACCGTATGGTACCGTATTTTTGTGCTGAAAAACCCTCACTCGACTTATACTCGAGTTAATGTCTGTATTATGGCAACTTACATTGCCATAATACAGACAAGGACCGCCGGGCTCATTACAAGCCCGGCGGTCCTGTTGGGGGGCTGGCAGAGAGCATTAACTTACCTTCCTGCAGCTCCTGTCAGCTCCCTTCTCCTCCGTGCAGCTCCTCTGTCAGCTCCCACTGTAAGTCTCGCGAGAGCCACGGGGTCACCGCGGCTCTCGCGAGACTTACAGTGGGAGCTGACAGAGGAGCTGCACGGAGGAGAAGGGAGCTGACAGGAGCTGCAGGAAGGTAAGTAACCGCTCACTGTCAGCCCCCCCTCCTACACAGCCCATACACTGGACCACCAGGGAGTGAGAGCCCCCCTCCCTGGCAAGCTAACAAGCAGGGAGGGGGGACGAAAATTAAATCAAATATAAAAAAAAATACAATGCAAAATATTAAAATAAAAAAAACTTAAAATATTAAAATAAAATAAAAAACTTAAAATATTAAAATAAAAAAATTATAATAAAAATGCCCTCCTCCCACCCAGTACACACACACACACACACACTCTGCATTCTACACACACTCTGCATTATATACACACACACACACTCATACAAACAATCTGCATTCTACACACACTCATACAAACACACACTCTGCATTATATACACACTCATACAAACACACACTCTGCATTATATACACACACACTCATACAAACAATCTACATTCTACACACACTCATACAAACACACACACTCTGCATTATATACACACACACTCATACAAACAATCTGCATTCTACACACACTCATACAAACACACACACACCGCATTATATACACACAGTGTGTGCGTATATAATGCAGAGTGTGTGTGTGTGTGTTTGTATAAGTGTGTGTGTAGAATGCAGATTTTTTGTATGAGTGTGTGTGTGTATAATGCAGAGTGTGTTTGTATGAGTGTGTATATAGTTCTAAAAATCACAGAATTTCATAGCCCCAAGTTTTACCCTCGACTTATCCACGAGGCATAGCATATTTCACAATTGTTGGTCACAAAACTGCCCTCGACTTATACATGAGATCGACTTATACACGAGTATATACGGTAAGCTGTTTTTATCTCATTTTTTTTTTTACAGGTTTTTAGTTAAAGGTCCCCCCCTCATTATTTTTAGGGTGAGGAGGGTAGGTAGGGGGATTATTTTTTTTGGGGGGGGAGGGGGTGACTAGGGTCCCCCCATTTGTATTTAGGGACCCCACCTGCCGCTCAGGGGTGGGGGCCAGGGGGGGGACAGTAGGTCCCCCCCTTATTGTTTTTTTTAGGGCCCCCACCCACCGCTCAGGGGTGGGGTCCGGGGGGGCAGTAGATCCCCCCTTATTCTTTTTTTTAGGGCCCCCACCCGCCGCACAGGGGTTGGGGCCAGAGAGGGGGAGGACTGTAGGTCCCCCTCATTATCTTAATGGCCCCACCCGCCGCCCAGGAGTGGGGGCTGGGGGGGAGGACAGTAGGTCCCCCCCCCTCATTATCATTATGGCCCCCACCCGCTGCCCAGAGGTGGGGGCCAGAGAGGGGGAGGACAGTAGGCCCCCCCATCATTATCTTTATGGCACCCACCTGCCGCCCAGGGTTGGGGGCCGGGGGGGAGAACAGTAGGTCCCCCCCCATTATCATTATGGCCCCCACCCGCCACCCAGGGGTGGGGGCCCGGGGGGGAAGGAGAGTAGGTCTCCCCCCCACCCCATCAATCACTATTGTGGCCAGAAAGAGTCCCTGTGGGTTTTAAAATTCGCCTGCCTATTGAAGTCTATGGCGGTTTGTCCGGTTCGCAAACCGAAAATTTTATGTTTGCGACATCACACACACACTAACAAACACACACTAACAGACACACACACACACACACACTAACAGACACACACTAACAGACATACACACACACTAACAGACATACACACACTCACTAACAGACATACACACACACAGACACACTAACAGACACACACTAATAGACACACTAACAGACACACACTAACAGACATACACACACACTAACAGATACACACTAACAGACACACACTAACAGACATACACAAACACACTTCAGACACACACACTCACTCACATTTTTTTTATTTTACCCCCCCAGCCTCCTTACCTTTGGGAATGCTGGGGGGGGTTCCCTCTTTCCCTGGGGTCCAGTGGCTGCTGGGCGGCACTGGCGGGCGGCTGGCGAGGGAGCACTTCCCCTGAGCTGTCTGCTCAGCTCCCTCACGCGCCGCCCGCAGAGTGAGGCTGGGAGCCGGAAGATGACGTCATATTCCGGCTCCCAGCCTCACTCTGCGGGCGGCGCGCGAGGGAGCTGAGCAGACAGCTCAGGGGAAGTGCTCCCTCGCCAACCGCCCGCCAGCGCCACCCAGCAGCCTGCCCGCAAGGGTGGCATGTCAGTTAACAGCAAGGCTAACAAGGCATTTGCCCAGGGCATTTGGGGGCAGCGTTTTTTGCCGCCCCCTGGAAATGCCGCCCAAGGCAAATGCCTTGTTAGCCTTGCGGCTAATACGTCCCTGGACTTACCCCATGTTGTAGGCAGCACCAGCATTTATCTGGGGAATTTGGGAATTGCTTGTGTTAAAAGGTGGGATCGTTGAATGAAATCTATTCAGTCTCTTATAGTTACTCTCTTGTGTGGCAGTGTTGTATGAAGAATTTTGTAGGAAAATAAATATTTTTTCTAATCCGAGAATGTCAATAATATATTGAAATCCAGAGATTTGTAAAGATATTTAGAGCTATATATTGAGCATTTTGTAGTAAGTCATAAAAGGTAGATAGAAGTTGTTGTTTTGATGGTGTGGGTCAAGCAGAACTGTTCAAATTTCGACATAGTGTGGTAACCTGAGTTGTTAACGATTGTAAGACTGGATATTTCTAGGGTTGCTCACACTGCCATGGACTTGTCACCAAATTTCTGCTTTCCAGCTTATCTCTTACTCAGCTATGGGAAAAGACCCATTAGAAATAACACAGATAGGATATTGCAATGTATTTCAATCAAGCCCTTTCATTTTCTCCTTCACAGCTAAGGGGATATATAGATTATTAGTCTAGGGTGTTACACATCATTCAGCCAATCTCAGATTGGCCCAATATTGCGTGGGATAGGCATAAGGCTATCCTAACTATAAGATTGTCAGGGTACTCACCTGTGAGACAGACGGCCAGACGTGGTCGCCCCTGGAATTCCCAACAGGGGACTTGAACCGGGGTACTTATCTATCCCAGTCCTGCTCTCTGCCTCTGAGCCACAGCAGCTTTACCTGAGACTTCTGATTCCGGTCTTGTTCATCCTGGCTTGGCTACTACACCGGGGGCTGCACCATGACTTGTCTGCTTCTCACCTGACTCTGATCTTCATTAGCAGGGTATTTAAACCCAGCCTCGCCCTGCACTCATTGTCAAGTCTTTGATCTTTGTTCCTGTGTCGTACCAGTGTTCCTGTTTATTCTGCTTCGTGTATTTGACCTCGGCTTGTGACTACGTTTATTCTACCTCTGGCATCCTTTGACCTCGGCTATCCCTCGACTATCCTGCTGGTTCTGTCCTTGCCTGTCCTGCAAATTTGGTACTGCATCCTGCACAGCCCCCGTGCACAGACCCACAGGCCAGGTGAATTCTTACCTGACCACCTCGGCCTGTGGCTATCTGCAAGGGTGAGCGTCATATCTGCGCTACAGACTCCCAACTCAGGTAAGACCCTGACAAAGATAAGGCCAGGGACTAAGTACTTTCAAAAATTGGGCAGACTAGATGGGCCGAATGGTTCTTATCTGCCGTCACATTCTATGTTTCTATTCTTTGCAAACCAAGCAATTCTAACACATCCTGTACAATTCTGTAAGTTAGGTGTAGAAAAGCAGGCTTGCACAGCATAATTCAGGGTAGGGTGGAATACTTGTTTTTCAGGCAGGGAAGAAGCCCCTACTAAGCATTTTAAAACATTTAAAACATCTAAAACGTCTCTAATTATTATATATGCTTTGATACATCAAGCACAATCAATAAAATTGACTCTAACAGTGAGGGTCTAAAATAATTGGTTTAGTGGAATTGTTCCAGTGTGGAAGTGGTATGAACAAATGAAGGTGAACACATGTATGTAGGGGTTTGACACCCTGTGGGATAAGCATTCTTCCTACGGATAGATATATAGAGTCATGGTATTTTGAGTTGGAGTTACTCTCATATCATGGAGAAAAATCAGTATTTTGTGTGAGAGGGAGAACAAAAATCCCAGTGTCACCCAAAATTGTGGGATACATTGTGAGGAAGCACAAACGTATTGAAAGTGGCCAAAAAACCTTAAACTTTATTCTCAATGATACAAAAAGTGATGGTCCACTTAAAAAGAAAATCTAAACAGTATTAAAACAGGGGTATAAGAGGTGGGTGATGTCTATTTACAAAGAGAGGTAGAAGGTCTGCATCCTTAAATTAGACTCACCCATATCCCCATTAATAAAAAATTCTCGCTGTCCCTTTATACATTGGCACCGCACAGAGCCAAAGCCTACCTGAACCACTCTGCTCCTGACAATGGCATCTCAGCACGCCGAAACACACATCAAGCTCTTTTATTTTCAATTTGCACTTGGGTAGCACTATGCACGTTCAAATTTTTGTTTTGAGTGTTTAGGGTTACTGGTTCAGGTAGAAATTAGCTCTGTGCAGTGCCGAGGTATATATAGGGACAGTGAGAGATTTTTAATAATGGGGAATTTGTAGTACCTTTATCTTTTGCAACCTCCTGGTTCCCTCTGTGGCATCTTGGGACACAGTGTACAGGGGAGGTTTGGATGAGTCTAGTTTAACCCCTTAAGGACCAAACTTCTGGTGTCCTTAAGGGGTTAAGGATGCAGAGCTTCTACCTCTCAAGAGGTGGACACAACCAACCTCTTATACCCCTGTTTTAATACTGTTTTTAATTTCTTTTTAAGTGGACCATTAATTTTTTTGTATCATTGAGAATAAAGTTTAAGTTTTGTTTGTTTTTTGGCCACTTACAATACATTTGTGCTTCCTCCCAGTGTATCCCACGAGTTTGGGTGACACTGGGATTATTGTTCTCGTTGTGAGTAGTTTAGCTCCAGGGTTACCCCTTAATTGGAAGCACTATTTTGGTGACTTTTCTTTTGATCTGCCAGGTGCAGGGGTAGTGGCCTAAACATCTTGTTTCATCCTAGGATGTCCCCTTGGGGTGGGACAACACTGGATTAACACTGTTGCACCTGGATCAACTTTATAATTTATAATTTTGTTTGTGTGAGAGGGTATAGTGGAGAAGGGTATGAGGATAATAACCGGTAATTCTTCATTATTCTCCAGGTGTGTAACATAGAGGTAATAGTTCGATATATGGCTTCACTTGTTAGTAAAGTGCCTACCTTGTACCACGGTGCTGTCTCCATTGGTACTTAAAGGAATGATTGTTCCAGCTGTATCCGTTGCTTTTTGTCACCTTGTTTAGTCCAATCATATATTTTAACAAGCACAACTGGCTGGTAGTATAGCTCCAGACTTCCCACACCCAGACCTCCATTTGTCTTGGAGCAGATTGTTATTTAAATGTTAGTCTGGGGCATATATAGGACCATATAAAAGCAGTGAACCATTGACAGGTTACCTTAAAAAATGTTTAGGTATGGATATTGGTAATATTGGTGACGTTTGAATTAAATGCAGAAATTGAGGTAATGTATTCATCTTTAAGATATTGATTCTGCAGAGCCATCAAGAAGGTGTGAGATGCTATCTCCTAATATCTTGTGTTACTGAGTGTATCAGAAGTATAAACATTAGTTTGTATAGTTTACTTTTAAATATTTAATATGTTTATCAGCCCATGCAAATTGGAACAAGTTATGGATGTGTTTCTGTAAGTTTTTGGAGCTAGTTATGTTAAGGATTTCACTCCAGTTAATGTTGACTTGGAGGTTAGGTACTTACCTGTATTTAGAAATTCATTTTAAGTTATGTGATAGGGAGGAAACCGGTTCAGTAACAGTAGGAGAATGGTCATCAGCTAAAGCTGCTATTTTATACTCCTTGTTCGAGATTGTGAGCCCCTATATGCCTGTGTCATCCCTGATAGCGTGTAAAAAGAGCTCTAATGTTAACACAAAAGGTAATGGGGAAAGGTGTCATCCCTGTCGTGTGCCATTTCCAATGTATATAGGTGAAGAGACCACCATTTGACAATGAATACGTATTCGTATGGCACTTGATTTAGAGTAAAATGTATTTATCCAATTCATCCACTTGGCTCCAAAGCCCATATAATGTAGAGTAAAAAGCAACAAGGACCAGTCCACCCTGCCAAAACTTTCTACGCATCCATGGAGAGTAGAACTGTTGGAATTTTTAGTTGTGTTGCTAAGTAGGTTAGGTTTAGCACCTTAGTTGTTATCTTTTGCTTCTCTGTGTGGTATGAAGCCTATTTGATCAGGGTGAACTAGTCCCAATCATAAGTGGACACAGACAGTTGGACTTTGTCAGAAAGGAGCAGAAAACGATTCAGATTTAATTAAGAAATGTTATTGAATGTGTTTAGGGCAAAGGTTGGCCATCAGTAGTCTATGGATTCACTAGAACACTCTTACTTTCATGCTTAAATGTACAATAATATTCCAAATGCCCCATCTGATTCTGTACTGTATAGCAAAATATCTCATTTTACCAATTGCAGGATGGAGAGAGAAAGAGTTAGAAAAAAGAAAAACAAAAAAGCAGACAAGCAGGCTAATGGAGTTATTCGACTCGTTTTATTTTTCCAAAGCACAAAATGGCTTTAACATTTTTATTTTTTTTTAAAAAAAGTGCTTCACAAGCGGATTTTACATGCTTTCCACTGGATCACGTTATAAGAAGTCTATGGTAAGCTAGAATTTGATTGACGTGTTCCGTCCGTCAACCTTATCAGCCGTGCCACAATGTTACCCTATTTCCAATAAGAGTCTATCTTGAAATACACTTCCATCAGCAAAATTAGAAAAAGGTAAATAGATCTAAAATCTGCCAGCTTGAGACAAATGCTGTTTTTATTCCTTATGGTTGGGAATTTAAAGGAAGTTTTACTAGGTAGAAAAATACCATTATTTGACATCTTAGGGCAGTTAAATGCTACTGTAACCTTTAGATGACTTAAGTACACAAACCATTGTAAAAGAAAGTCCACATTGCTGAAATTTCTGGAAAGTTTTTCTGTTTCCTAACCACCTCAGAGAGAGGGAGAGAAGTTCAGCATTCGAGAGCATGTGGTTGCCATATGTGGGGTGAGTCATATGTTTGGTAAATCAGGTTTGGAAAGAGGTGAAAGCCGCAGAATAGAGGCAAAGCCTACACAAGACAAGTGTCATAGATATGATTATATTAAATCGAAAGAAGGATTACTGAAGGGGTCATCGAATGGTAAATTGAAAATTGAAAAAAATAAGAACTTTTCCCTTAGTTACAGAAAAATAAATGGTTCTTAGAACATGCTTAGTTTTGTCTGATTTTGAGCAGGTTTAGCAAAAAAGAGCAAAATGTAAAACAATCATTTCTGAATATTGTTTAGTGTTAATTGTGTTTGATTTTCTTTTTGATGAAATTTCAAATTTACAGAGACGAGATGCAAAAAGAGTTGAAAATGTGGTTGCCGTAAAATAATATGTCCTCTAGTGCATCATGCTCAGTTTGTACAAGTACAATAAGGACTGTTTGTTTAAATGTGACAGGACGTGATTATTCATCTTTAATTCTTCCTAATGTTTTTATACATAATATATATCAACGCAAAAAGCGGCTTGCACTCACGGTCTTTTGTAGATTAAAATTATTTCTTTTGGGGCGTGTCCTGCGACCGCATGGAGTAGTCGCACTGTAACGGAGCTCCGCAACCACCGAGCCTAAAAGCTGTCACAAACGAGCCAGACACACCAGCAAACTCACCCCTCTGGACGCCCCAACACCCCGACACAGCATGGCTCCGTCCAGACAGTTGAAATTGACGGACCCGGTCCGGAACGCCAAAAAAGACCGCCCGCGGCAAAAACAAGATGGCGACGGCGGAACATCAGAAGCCTCTGACATCGCAGAAGCTGCTGCGCTTATAAATGAAGATGCAGACCAGACCCACCACGGAGACTCTCTGCTAACTAACCACAGCCTCCACTTAATGTTGCAGGACCTAAAAGAATCTCTTAGGTCCGATTTTAAGCAGATCACCAGAGAACTGCGCGATGATATTCAGGAACTGGGGGACCGCACTGACCGCCTGGAATCCAAAACGGATGATATGTGCACAGCCCATAACGAGCTGGTGGATCACCTACACCGCTTGGAAGAAGAGCAAGTAACTCTAAAGCTTAAAATGGCCGACATGGAGGACAGGGCCCGCAGAAATAATCTGCGCTTCAGGGGCATAGCCGACACAATCCCAAATGAGGCCCTCCCACAATTTCTACAAACCCTGTGCTCATCACTAGTACCACAGCTTGGGTCTGAGGCCTGGACGCTGGACAGAGCGCACAGGCTGCCGAGACCGGCCAGGCTAACGGCAGACACGCCGAGAGATGTTATAGCACGTTTCCATTACTACAGCTCAAAAGAAGCTATCCTGTCCGCGACGAGGAAGTTGGAAACACTACCCGACCTATACCAGGGACTCAGTATTTATGCCGACCTTTCTGCAGCTACCATGGCACGACGACGTGAATGTATTAACATTACGAAAACCCTTCGCAACCGACAGATCCCGTACAGATGGGGTTACCCAACTAATCTGTTAATTTGGCACAAAGGCAAAACTGAAGTAATATTGGACCCGGAGGCCGGAATGGCGAAACTCAAAGAATGGGGCCTACATCACAACATGGGTCAAAACTCTCCCACGCACACGCCACCAAGGAAGCTGAAAGCTGACTGGATGCTAGCGGGGACGACATCGAAAGCACCAGCACAAAAAGGACTTTGAAGCAGAACCAAGCGGGGTCCAGGCCTTGCCTGTTCACTCACTTAATTATCACTATCTAAAATACGTGTTTGATTTAACAAATGTCTTATATGTATGTACTCAGGGTTTCCGGTTAAGCCAAATTCAGTTGGCATAACGGTTTTTGGTTAACATTTAGTTTTTACTTGCCACTCATCTCAGCCGTTTTGAGATATGTTTATATTATATTGGTTTAGCAACATGCCTATCCGGCACCCTGAAATGCCACTAATACTGCCCAGTACAAGGTCTACATACACCAATATGGCGACTTTTGCCAAAAGGGAACCACGCACAGTAATTATTGGCCTTCGAGCCGGCCCATGAGGTGGATTCCCATATTGTAGCAATTTCTCTCAGCGCCATACGTAACCCCCTCATACTACTTAACAGGAGTGGTCGATACATGTTTGGGAAGCTGACGTGGCGCATACCCTCAGTTCGATAAAATCCAGACATGTATCCCCTAAACTGAGTAATTGACGGTTGTGCTTTAATTTGTTTTAAATTTAGGCCTCCGACGCCACAACCCAGAGTTTGAACCTATATCATTCCATCTGGCTCCTCAAGGCGTAAATTTGTTAGGCTCGTCTTCGGTGGAGCCGTCTACCCACACCCCCCACCGCCCACTTTCGAGAGATGACAAACTCTCACCTGAGGCGATCTACACCCCTGTGCTGGCCACAGGTTTTCCTATGTTCTCCCCCCTTTATTCTAAACCAAGGTTTAAATGTGTTTGTACAATATATGTTAACGTGCAAAAAAATGTTCCTAGATACTATGCGATGTATAAGAATTCCACCACTTATAATGTGTATAACTTGTGTAACCATTAACTCTCCCCTCATCCCGTTCCTGGCTGTGCGTGTGCCTACCCTTGACCGCACACAATACTCCCTAGGTCGGCATGCCAGGCCCTACTGGATCCAAACGCTAAAGCGCTGCATACCTAAACACAACCATGACGCTACCTACATTTAAAATCCACTCTTTAAACGTCAAAGGCCTGAATAGCCCGCACAAGAGGCGCCTCCTAGTGCAGGAAATGCAGAAATCAAAGGCGGCAGTTATATGCCTCCAGGAGATGCATCTATGTGTCCGCAAACCCCCCCGCATCCACTCCTCTCACTACCCTCAGGCATTTCACGCGCTCTCACCTCACAAATCAAAAGGGGTTGCTATTTTTTTTCATAAAGATTGGGTCTTTCAAGAAACAAACAGGTATACTGATAAAGAGGGGCGCCTGCTGATTCTGGTGGGTAACCTAAATGGCATGTTGATGACTATAGCAACACTATACGCCCCAAACGAAGCCCAGAATACGTTTATACGCAAGTCCTTGCTACAGCTCACTAAAATTAAACAAGGACACACGATAATATGTGGTGACCTTAATTGTACCCTGAACCCTGAACTTGATATACAACGAGAATACCACAAACCCCCTACCGCTCAAGCGAGAGTGATAAGCGCTGAATTAAGCAAACTATTATCCCATAATGAGCTTTACGATACATGGCGCTCTATGTACCCTACCAAAAGAGATTATACTTTTTTTTCACAGGTACACAGAACGTATTCAAGAATAGATTATTGTCTGGTAGACAAGGTAACCCTGAATAATATAGAGGACATACACATAGGACAGAGGACGTGGTCAGACCACGCCCCTCTGTCGATCACCTTTAGATCTCTACACTCAGCGAGAGGCAGGGGAAAGTGGAGACTCAATGAGAGCTTACTAGACAACCCACACATACTTGATACAGTTGCCAAAGAAGCGACTGAATACTTCAATATCAACTCATCAGAAGACACCCCGGTCCCAATCATTTGGGTTGCTCACAAGGCAGTTTTACGAGGCGCACTCATAAGGGAAGGGTCCAAACTCAAAAAGACGACTAAAGACAAACGCGACCTCCTGCAACTAACACTGACATCCCTTGAGACACAAAACAAAGCTAATCCAACAAAATCCCTGACAACACAAATCTCCGGAATACAAAGGGAATTACACGATCTAGACCTCTTGTCCACCGAAAGATGGATGAGATCTCTCAAACTCCAATTTTATACACAAGGGAACAAAGCAGGCAAAATACTGGCCAAAAAACTCAAACACAAACAACTACAAACCAAAATCCCTTACATAGACTCACCCACGAGAGGCAGATTATATAACCCTTTAGATATCGTAAACGAACTAGCAAACTACTATGACACACTATACAACTTGAAAAACGACCCAACAACACCCCAACCCACACCTGAGATTATAGAGGCCTTCCTAAGTAAAATTTCATTACCGCAACTCTCCCCAATAGCCTGTAAGCAATTGGATGAACCATTCACAGAAGAAGAGGTACTCAACACTATCAAGTCCCTGCCCAAACACAAGGCACCTGGTCCCGACGGGCTCTCTAATTATTATTACCACAAATTAGCAAAGATCTTGACGCCCCACCTCACAGACCTATTCAACACCATTAAACGAACAGGCACACTCCCGGAAGAGATGCTGGAGGCACATATAGTTACCTTGCCCAAACCGGGCAAGCCGCCCACTCAATGTGAAAACCTCCGACCTATTTCCTTATTGAACGCAGACATTAAATTATATGCGAAACTATGGGCAACAAGATTGAAACAACACCTTCCCAACCTAGTCT
Organism: Pelobates fuscus; assembly: GCF_036172605.1. Classification (NCBI taxonomy): domain Eukaryota; kingdom Metazoa; phylum Chordata; class Amphibia; order Anura; family Pelobatidae; genus Pelobates; species Pelobates fuscus. The sequence goes on from NC_086322.1 coordinate 24,520,703, forward strand.
CTGCCGAACAAGCGGGATTTGTCCCAAGCAGACAAGCGGGTAATAATACTAGGCACTTCATTAACATGATCAATTGGGCAAACACAAATAAGAAATCAGGCGCAGTTCTGGCGCTCGACGCTGAAAAAGCGTTCGACCGCCTGAACTGGCTATACATGGAGGCCACCTTATCCAAAATGGGCTTCACTAGCCAATCCCTGAGAGGCATTAAGGCACTTTACCAAAAGCCCTCAGCCAAGACCTTCAACTCCGGCTTCCTGTCAAACACATTCCACATAAGCAATGGCACACGCCAAGGCTGCCCGCTGTCCCCGTTGCTATTCATTTTATGTCTCGAACCACTTATACAACACCTCAAACACGACCCCCAGATTACAGGCTTAGACACCCCAGCAGGGACCCAAAAACTAGCCCTATTCGCAGATGACGTGTTAGTATACGTTTCCAACCCAGAACAATCCATCCCGAACCTAATGACCCTTCTTCAAGAGTATGGAAGAGTTTCATACTATAGGAATAACCTCAAAAAGACACAAGCTCTGCCCATAAACCTCCCCCAACGTACTGTGCAGTCCCTCATGGGCTCCCACCCCTTTGACTGGAGGAAGGTCTCCATAAAATACTTAGGTATAAATCTAACCAAATCAGCCCAGCATCTTCCCAAAGAGAATCACGTAAAAGTGGCCCATAAACTACAAAAGTTACTCGATGACTGGCAAGACCTAGAAATCTCTTGGCTGGGAAGGGTGAACACCATAAAAATGATGGCATTGCCCCATATCTTATACCTATTCCGCACCATTCCAATAGCACTTAACGACAAACTACTACACAAATTCCAAAGTATCTTCAATGCCTATATTTGGAAAAAAAAAACACCAAGACTAGCTAGACGCCTAACATGGCTATCCCCGAACAAAGGGGGGCTGGGCATCCCAAACATCAGGATGTATTATAGAGCCGCAATCCTGGCACAAGGCCTAGAATTACTAACACGTCACCACACACCTATTTGGGCTTCCCTAGAAAATGCCTGCATTCATCCATTCACTGTGCAATCCGCACTGCGGGCGTGTGTACTCGGGACGACACCCACGAACAACCCCTTACAAAACACAACATTTCTACTAAAGAGCTGGAAGAAGTGGGCAGGCACACTCATGGGGGCGACCAATCTTCTATATTTTGCCCCTATACAAACAATCTCAGAATTAGCTGAAAATATCACTATGGCAACCTGGACTACGAATGGCATACACTCGATAACCCAACTATACACGGAGGCAGGCCTAAAACCGTTCCCAGTGATCCAACTGGAGTTCAAACTCCCCCCAGGGACGTATTCACGTACATCAGGATAAAACACATCCTACATAATTTCCATGCACAATACTGTGAGGAAACACAACTAACAAACTTTGGCCGACACTGCATAAGACGACCCACACAATCAAAATCCCTATCCATGTGTTATACAGCTCTCAACGATAGGGACCCGCTCCACAAACACACCTATATGCGTTTGTGGGAACGCGAGCTCGAAGTAAACATCCCGATGCCAATATGGCTACAAGCTATACAGACAACTAGAAAAGTGTTCCATAGCCTAGCGCACTGGGAGGCCTACTGTAAAATATTTATGAGCTGGTATCTGGTACCAGCCAGGTTGGCTCTCATGTATAAGACATCACCGCCTACCTGCTGGAGATGTGACGCCCCCAGGGGAGATATGCCACACATCTTCTGGACATGTCCTGCACTCAACGGCTTTTGGAGATTGATAAGAGAAGCCATTAAACTGATTACCCATCGCAAAATCCCATTCACACCAGAATGCTTCCTCCTTCACCTGTCCCCAGAACTGTTAACAGATAAAACCAAACATGTACTCCTGCATATTTTAACTGCAGCTAAAACCAGCATAGCTAGCCACTGGAAGAAAAGGAGTGCTCCAACACCGCTAGAGGTATGGGATAGGCTAGATAATATCGCCATGTACGAACGCATGGCATACAAGATACAGGGTCGTGTAGAATCCTACTCCACACACTGGGAAATTTGGCACACGGCACGCACAGAAATATTGAAACTTCAAATCATAAACAATTAACACATTTACTATCATTCAAGCCAAAGTTCCACAGGCTAGCATCTGGGAATCTAAGTAATTAAGTCGTCCCCCAACGCTTAGGCAAGTAAAACAAAACGCACACCACATGGTACTAGTTACAAGTCACTCGCAATGTATTGTATAAACACTTGGTTAATAAGTTACCCCCCTGTTTACTCCCTCTACTACCTCTATACCCCCACCTATACCCCGACCTCTGAATGCGCATGCAGTACAGCGAACACACACGGTCCACAGGTCAGACACTGGTCATCACTTTATGCAATGGATAGCCTATAAAATGACAGCGAGGAAGCCACTTGGAGATGGTTTCTAATGGACGATGTGTAATTTGTTTGTTTCAACTGCACTACTCAAACTTTAATACTCTCTCTGTTAAATTTGATCAATGTCTACTGTGTACTTTGTAATGAGATAATATGACCATGCATATTCATGTACCCTCCCCTTTTCTTTTTTCTGTACCCTTGTAACTTTGATTTTTCTTAATACAACAAAATCTCAATAAAAACGAGACATTGAAAAAAAAAAATTATTTCTTTTTTTGAAGTTATTCCATAAAATCAATGTAGCTGATACGTCTGCAGCTAATTAGAGCGCTGGAAGCGATTGTGATCGCTTCCAGCCACTCTAAGGGTATTGCAGCGATGCCTCGATGTCGAGGCATCGTGCAATACCCCCTCTCACAGCCGTGCCGCTGGAGAACACCAGTTGATCACTTTCGGGTTGCTCCATGTGGCGCCCAGCAGTGTAGTGCAGAGCATCAGAAGCCATCAGGCAGGCTTCCGATGCTCTGGCTTTACTGAATTCCTCGAGGGGTCGAGGCACTCAGTGAAGAAATAAATAAATACATACAAGTAAATAAATGTAAAAATTAACCCCTAACTTCCTCTTCCTCCCTCTCCCTCCCTCTCCTTACATATGTACTTACCTGATCGCCGCCGTTCCTCTGCCAGTAATTGATCTTCCTCTTCTATGGGGAGACTGTCTGACAGCCCAGACAGTCCCCCCTCTGCAAATTAGGACCCCTATGGATGCCAAAGGGATAACACAAGTAAATCTCTCCTATTATATGGGCTATATACTTTTTTACTAGATTGTAATGTTGTTGATCCTGAGGAAAGCCCCGAACAAGGGCTATAACGTTGATTTTATGGAATAACCTTTAAATAAAGAAATAATTTAAATCTACAAAAGACCATGAGTGCAAGCGGCTTTTTGCATTGCTATATTTTTAGCTTTGGCTATGTGTGCATATATACATCTGTCTGTCTGGGTTCCTGCTTAGTGCCATTGCTGCTAATAACATCTAAATAGAGCTTATAAGAACTGACTGGCAATATTGTCTTTTAGTTATGTTTACACTCCAAGGCATAGGAACCTTCTAAAATATTATAAAAACTCAAAGTTATTGTTTTGTAATATTTAAAGTGACTCTCGTCACAGAGGCATTGTACATTATAATGTACAGTAGTAGGCTCAACTACGTAATATAGCAGAGCAAGAGATAATGCAATCCATTTATCTTGACAGAAACCCTTTGAGGGGTCAAAACATTGTGAAACATTGTTCCAATAAATTTGCCTTGCTGAGCAGTGGAGTGCCTGCACCTTTTCTTCTATTCTGGATTTACCCTTGTGGGGATATGTGCTGGCTCCTGGCCTGGTTGCACCCATTTATTGCTCATTGATTGAGTGCCTTGAGTTCCTTTTGATTTCGTTTTTATATGTACCTTTTTCTTTTTTCTATGCCAAAGAAAACTACAGCATATTTAAAATAATATAAAAAGTGAAAGCAGAATAAAATGTGCCACACAGAAATTAAGGAGGACCTGCAGGCAAGGTATATCTAAGAGTATAAGTAAGTAGATTCAGGGATGCTGGAGAATCTTTGTGCTGACCATCTTGTTTTCTAGAGCATTCACGTCCAAGAGGGAAGGTCCTCTTCACCAGTAACTGCCAAATTGACATGGAGCAAATAGGGAATGAGCTAATTTCATTAATTCATTCCGTCCTTCATTAATAAGTTAGGAATCCTTTTATTGAGGAGTCTTTGTGATTTGTTCGAATTTGAAAACAACATTGTAAATATTTGAGATAAACCTTATATTAAAAGAGACAAAGATGGCTTTAACACATTTTTCATTCTTGCTGGATCGTTTTTGAAGTGGTGGGCACATTCTTCATTCCTGCTGTAAACCTTTTGAAATAGCCTGTGTGTAAGCAAATACTTTATTCCAGCTATAACGTTTTTGAAGTATTGAGCAGTGCGTCGTTTTTGAAAAAGTTCCATATACATTGTTCCAACTCAAAAATGTAGATAATAACAGGAATTACTGCTCCTGAAAAATATTGCAAAATCCGTATATAGCACAAAATGAATGCATTTTCATTCCTTTTTCTACTTTATGATGGTTGGAAAATGTGTGTTTACGTCAGGATATTGGACTCATCTGTATCACTTCTCTATATGCTAAGTACGCAAGTAGGATTAAATGCATTTTACAGTGGAAAACATACAGATAAGAATGTTTTTGTCTCCATTACCCAATCCAGTTTATGGGAAATGTAAAGATCAAGCTGGTCTTTTTGAAGTTGATTTGATCATTTTCATATGCCTCATCAGCAATAATTTAAAATGTTTAAAACTCATGTGGAACTATTTTATGGGGTCTTTGTTCTACGGGGGAGTGTTTATGTTAGTCCCGTACTGAATTGTATCATTGTGAAGTGAAGAATAAACGTTATTAATCAAAAAAGGACATTCCTATGGTTGCTGTTCTTCCAATGCCAACATTCGCTACCACATTACTTGGAATAGATTGGACAAACGAGATGGGAAGATGTGATGTTTGACTTTTGATGAAGACATGAACTCGATATCACTTTTGTGTCCAAAGTAGATGGTTGGAATTTGGACAGACATCTATCCAGTAGTATATGTGTATATATATATACAACACACATGCTCACCACAGTGGGTAAAAAAGTATATAAAATATAATTTACCCCAATGTGAAAATGGATTGTAAGAAGCTCCCTTGTGTCTTCTCTAGATAAACATACAGAAAATACAATCTAAAAAATGAGAATAAAAAATGACAAATAATGTGAAAAATGACAAATAATAAAAAAGTGCTGAGTTAAAATGCTCTCACAAAATGGTCATTGACTGCAGCACTCACAAAATGGTCATTGACCGCAGCACTCACAAAATGGTCATTGACCGCAGCACTCACAAAATGGTCATTGACCGCAGATAGATGGCCGCATCTATCCAATAGTGTCTGTTCACATTTCAAAGGCATGTGGACTAGTGTTATAACTATGAACTCAATCTGGTTAGCTGTAGTGCCTTAGTTCTTCTACGAGGGTCTAGAGATATCGCTTGGGGCCATGAATAAACAGGCACGATGGAACATCTGAAAGGAAGATGAAGTTTCATATATCTAAAGTATAATACATAACACCCAGATTATAAAGAGAGTTTGTAAATCTGTGCAAGCATTAAGTAGGACTGCAGTCCAATTACAAAAGGACAGACATTCTATGACCCATACTGCCCTGCCCCAGGATTGGTTATGAATTGTGTTAGTAAATCATCCCATGAGCACAAGTGAGGTTAGATTGCAAAGAGCAATCTACTTTTTGAAAGTATTTATTGAAAAACAAATAAACAGATAATTAATGTTGTTGGAAAATATCAGGTATTACCATAGGGCGTCTTAAAAATTCTGATTTGTTTAAGATGGAGTAGGAGAACTTACTGTTTATCACATGATATATTGACATCTGCGTATGTAATTAGGGAGTCGGAATTTTTTTTTCCAGAGCACAGAACTCCTGCACCCCTTTCCACCCTCCTCTCCAGAGTTGGCAGTATCCAAAAATATATTTAAATAGAGGGCCTCCGAGTCCTTCTTACACCCCTGAAAAAAACCAATAGCAAGAACAGGCAGACAGATAGAATTGCAAATTGTTTTCCACAGATCCTTGTTGGTGTATAGAAAGAATATCCGGCATCTAATAGCAGATATGTGCCACACCTGTCTGAACAGTTAATCTTCCGACAGTATTTAACGCTGAAATCTAGAGAAAAGCCTCTGAGTGGGTTAAAAACATCCAAAAAAGATATATTTTAATACTGCTTCTGTAGAGAGACTTGAAATCCATTAAAAATGTGCACAAAACCAGACAGACAATAACTATGTTCTATTCCATTTTAGGTGGATTTACAACCATTTTATTCGAGCTGGGTTAACTGTGGATTTTCTGTAGAATGCTAGCCTTTGGGAGCACTTAATTATCGGGATGCAGTCCACATTTCCCTTAAAATGATGGAATTACATATTTTGATGACTTTTATTATGCTGTCATTCTGAGCTCCCATATGCAAACTATCTGTATTAATCTTTGTAGATAACAGATGGAATCAAATAGTTTTTTAAAACATTTATGGACAATATGGAAAAAATAAAACTCAATCTAATTGTTTTTGTTGTGTTTTCCACTAAAATGCATAAGCCACATTTTTTTCTGTTGACATACGTGGAACGATCTGTGTTCCTTTCATACAGTTTAGCAAAGAGTAACCAATTTCCTTCAAAGTAATGTAGTTATGAACGTTTACTGATTAAAAAAAAACACTTATTTAATATGAAAGATATTGTCTTTTGATTTTTAGTAGAATTTTAAGCAGCAAAAAAAATTCAGTTTGGTCAAACCTTTTTTGCAAACCTTAAACCTAGTAAAAAAAATATTTATATATAAATATACCAATATAGATTTTTTTTTTAACTGCCCCTCGTTTTTTCCCTTTATTGGTCACATCTGACTGAAAAAAAAATCAACATTTAGTGCATGTTCTTTAACCAGAATCGTCCTTTTTCCCATCAGTCATCTCTTAATTTGGCACTACAGGCAGAACTTTGAATCTTGACGCAAACAAACATGCTCATCCATTGGGGCAGTCATTTTCTTGGTCTGTATGGTGCTTCGAGGATACGTAATTTTGCCAAAACATGGATGGACCTAAATTCGGATGAGTTGAAATTTGTCCGAAATGTAATACACAAGCATTTTTTTAGTTAGCTAAATAGTCCTTCAGGATATTTTATGGTTCTCATTTTATATTCTCAGCATTAACTGAGTCAGTGAATACAAGTTTGTCCATACAAAATATTAACTTGATTTTTGAGGCTCTTACTTTAGCCAGTGGACTTTTTGATTCTAGAAAAAAAACAAAGTGATAATTGACTTTCATGTGATGATATTGCTTAACTGCTCGTGTGTTAGAAAAACTACCCTATTCCACAACTTCAATTGGTTAAATGTGTTCATTAGGTTGTTTTCTACTCCACATCCTGGATGAAATGCAAAGTATCGTGTTTAGATTGGGGCAGATTTAGCAGTCTAAAAATATCTAGCTGAAATTTTTAGTAATTTCTTTAAGTTTTTTGGTAATCCAACTGTGGTCAAATGACAACAATTTTACAGTACAAAGCAAATTTGAAATTGAAAAATATATATTAAAGATTGATTAAAGAATCAAAAATAAATGTATTATGTAATTGTTATCCACAACTCACATGGTCTGTCCTTGAGTAAACAGAATTCATGAATACGTTAATTTTACCCAGCCTGGTGTTCATTGAGTTGGACCTCAGAAGAATGAAAGGCTAAATCGATCTTGTCAAAAAATATCCTAGTAATCTCACTTATGTGCTGTTGGATGAGCTAGCTTATCAGCAATAGCAAAAAGGGAAGAAAGGGCTAAAAAGAGGAAAAGGTGAAGAATGTTCTCGGTCATTTTAGTTCTGTTACTTGATTTCTACTGAAGATTTAGTAACTGGGCTGAAAAACATTTATCATTACTCTTGTACCAATAATTGCCATGTATGATGGCTGAACTAGAACCAATGCTGAAATATTACAGAGTATTTTTAAAAGTAGTGAACAACCACTTACAGTCTAGAGCACTAACACATGTCTAACCTCATAAAACACAAATAACACATATTATTAGTTACACAAACCTTGACGTTCTACATTATTATTATTATTATTGCAATTTATATAGCGCCAACAGATTCCATAGCGCTTTACAATATTATGAGAGGGGATTTAACTATAAATAGGACAATTACAAATAAACTTACAGGAAACAATAGGTTGAACAGGACCCTGCTCGATCGAGCTTACATTCTATAGGAGGTGGGGTGTAAAACACATTAGGACAGGAATTTGCAATCAAATAAGGTGGACTGCCCTTTAGGAGAGGGCAAGAGACAGGTATGTGAGGTATTGGTTAGTCTTGGAGGCCATAAGCTTTCCTAAAGAGATGGGTTTTAAGGCACTTCTTAAAAGATGCAAGACTAGGGGAGAGTCTGATGGCGGTAGGCAGGCTATTCCATAGGAAGGGAGCTGCCCGCGAGAAGTCCTGCAAGCGCGAGTTGGCCGTACGAGTGCGGACAACGGACAGGAGGTGGTCACGGGCAGAGCGGAGAGACCGAGAAGGGACATACCTATGGATCTGTGAGGAGATATAAGAGGGGCTAGAGTTGTTCAGTGCTTTATAGGTGTGAGTTAGTACCTTGAATTGACTCCTATAGCATACAGGAAGCCAATGTAAGGACTGGCAGAGACAGATCCCACGTTAGAGGTATTGAGGGAACGTGCTAGGCAGCCACTCACAGACAGGGATAGGGAGAGAGTGTACTGGGATAATGAGAGGTTATACAGAGAAACCATTCCTACTATGGGGCAGGAGCATTGGGTAACAGAAAGGCAGCTGGTGGTACCTCAGAGGTACCGGGACCAGCTGCTGAAGGTAGCTCACGCCATCTCCATGGCTGGGCACCTAGGGGTGGCGCGGACTAAGTCTCGCTTGTCCCACCATTTTTATTGGCCTGGTATGGGCACAGATGTGGCAAATTATTGTCGTTCCTGCCCTGAGTGTCAGAGGGTGGGAAAGCTTGGGGAAGTAGGTAAGGCCCCCCTAATACCCCTTCCTATAGTTGGGGAACCATTTGAGAGAATAGCTGTGGATATTGTCGGTCCCCTTGCCATTCCCAGTAGTTCGGGCAAGCGATATATATTAACCGTGGTAGATTACGCCACTCGCTACCCAGAGGCAGTAGCCCTATCATCCATCAGGGCTGACAAGGTGGCTGATGCTCTGTTAAGCATATTCTCCCGTGTGGGATTTCCCAGAGAAATGCTAACCGATCAAGGCCCCCAGTTCACCTCTGATCTGATGCAGTCCCTCTGCAAAATTGTGCAGGTAGAACATCTAGTGACCAGCCCCTACCACCCCCAAACCAATGGCTTATGTGAGAGGTTTAATGGGACCCTAAAGCAGATGCTGAGGACCTTTGTAGAGTCACAGGGGAAGGATTGGGAGCGATACCTGCCACACCTCCTGTTCGCTTACAGGGAGGTGCCACAGGAATCCACAGGCTTTTCCCCATTTGAGCTCCTCTATGGACGTAGAGTGCGCGGCCCCCTAGCTCTGATCCGAGAGGGGTGGGAAGGAGAGTTGGGGGCCCCAAAAACCTCTATTGTAGATTATGTACTCCGGTTTAGGGACAAAATGCAGACTTTCATGGGGGAGGTGTGTGAGAATCTGAGGGCTGCCCAAACCAAGCAGAAGGGGTGGTATGATCGGGATGCCCGAGAAAGAGTGTATGGAGAGGGTCAAAAGGTTCTTGTGCTGATACCCACAAAGCAGAACAAATTGCAGGCAGCATGGGAGGGTCCATTTACTATTCTGCAGCGGATCAATGATGTGAACTATGTGGTATCCCTGGATGAGGGGGGAAGGAGGAAAAAGGTGTATCACGTAAATATGATTAAAGCCTATTATGACAGGGAGACTACGGTGTTAACCGTATGTAGTCTGCCTGGGGACGAGCAAGAACCTGATCCCCTTGTGGATCTACTGGCTGCAACCCGGGATCTAGAGGGCATTGAGGTAGCCCAGGTTAATACCCACCTAACAGAGGGACAGAGGAGTCAGCTATTTGAGGACCTTAGACCTTACCATAGTTTCTTCACAGGGAAGCCTGGCAGGACACGCCTAGTAACCCATAACGTGGACACTGGGGATCACCATCCCCTCAGACAGGCTGCCTATAGAGTATCCTTAGAAGTGAAGGCAGACATTAGGAGGGAAATAGAGGAAATGATGGAGCTGGGTGTAATCCGGAAGTCTCACAGCCCCTGGGCCTCCCCAGTGGTACTGGTCCCCAAGAAGGACAAGACCACTAGATTCTGTGTGGACTACCGGCGGTTGAACCTGGTAACTGCATTTGATGCATATCCTATGCCACGCATTGATGCATTGCTAGACCAACTAGCTGGAGCTAAGTTCCTTAGCATTATGGATCTCAGCCGAGGGTACTGGCAGATCCCCATGACCCCTGAAGCGCAAGAGAGATCGGCCTTTATCACTCCCTTTGGGCTATATGAGTTCCAGGTGATGCCCTTTGGGATGAAAAATGCCCCTGCCACCTTCCAACGTCTAGTTAATCACCTGCTAGAGGGACAGGAGGGGCATGCGGTAGCATATCTGGATGATATTGCGGTGTTCAGTGATACTTGGGAGGAACACCTGCTCCATTTAACACAAGTTGTGGACCGCATAGCAGCAGCTGGGCTCACTATAAAACCGGATAAGTGCCAACTGGGCATGACAGAGGTTCAGTACCTGGGGCATAGAGTGGGAGGGGGGACGCTTCGCCCTGAGCCCAGTAAGGTAGAGGCTATAATGGCCTGGCCTGCCCCCCAGACCAAAAAGCAGGTGATGTCATTCCTGGGTACTGCAGGGTACTATAGGAAGTTTGTACCACATTATAGTACCCTGGCCAAACCCCTAACCGATCTCACAAAGAAAGCACTTCCACGAGTGATTAAGTGGACACCTGAGTGTGAAGTGGCCTTCAACGCCTTAAAACAGGCCCTTACTGATTCTCCCATACTACAGGACCCTAATTTCCACAGACGGTTCTTAGTACAGACCGATGCCTCTAATTATGGCCTGGGAGCGGTGCTGAGTCAGGTGGATGAGAAGGGAGATGAGCATCCTATTGTGTATCTCAGCCGGAAGCTGCTACCTAGGGAAGTGGCCTATGCCACTGTAGAAAAAGAGTGTTTGGCCATAGTTTGGGCCTTGCAAAAACTGCAACCATACCTGTACGGGCGCCAGTTTACCGTGATTACCGATCACAACCCCCTACACTGGTTACATAGGGTGGCTGGGACAAATGGGAAACTCCTCAGGTGGAGTCTGGTTCTCCAGCAATATGAGTTTACCATACAGCACAAGAAGGGAAGTACACATGGCAATGCTGATGGTTTGTCCCGCCAGGGGGAAGACTCCACCTAATGCGCAAGGTCGAGGCATAGGAGCCTCCTCCCATTGCTTCTCTTATTTGGGGAAGTGTCACGGCAAGGGTGCATAATTTAGTATTACATTATGAAATATTATCCTTTAATGCCATTTGTGTAGTAAATGGCCCAAAAGGATGCTATTGCTGAGGTCAACAGGGGTTACATCTTTTGAAGCTGGGACCCCCACAGAGGTTGGATGACAGAAGGGGAAGTGTGGATGGCATAGCAAGGTTGAAAGGGTTTTACTAATATGGATGTGAAGCAATCAAGGCTCTGCAAGGTGTGAGGTTCTACACTTGGGGAAAGTCTGAATGTCTCTGAAAACTCTTTGAAATGTAAATGCAATTTTAGCTTTGCTCCAGTACCATACCCAAAGGAAGGACAAAAACATTCATATTTACCCCACAGAATAATAATAAAGCCTAATTTTTATTATATTTGGAATGGGACAAGCCCAATCTTTTAATTAAGCCTAAACATGAGTTGCACAACTTAAACCATGTGGCAGGAATTGTGATGTCTGTGCTATTGGATCGCAGGTGGGGCGTGCAACATGTCTGTGGAATGGGAAAACAATAACAAATTCATAGAGGCAATTATTATTTCTGTGGCAGGTACAGTAGAGGAGATAAAACCAAAAAGTTTATATTTGGCTTGCTGTTTCTGGAACAAAGGAGGTGGTCACTTGGAATCACTATAGGTACGCCCCTGGGTGGGGTGTGATAATTCCACAGGGTATATCTCCTGTGATCCTGAAGGGTGGTGTGTACTTGCTTGGGGCCAAGATCTAATTTTGAGTGAGTCACCATCTTTCCTTGCCAGAGACCCCCTGGACAGAAGTTGTACTTTGAAAAACCTAAGTGAGTAATTAGGACTTCTGTTATTTTATCCTTTTTTTTTTTATCTGTTGTTGGTGTAAATAATTTGTTTATTATATATTGTTATATGCACTGTGACTATTTTTGCTCATAATAAACATTCATTTATTAAGTTCTTCCTTTGTCTGGTTAAGAATCACGTTACCTGAAGAGACTAGTTAGTATTTTTGTAATTACATAGATATTGTGCTAAGTAATATTTGGTGGGTTTTATTGTTGATTTACCTGGGGGACCAAGGCACCCCATTTATAAATTGTCTTGGTGGTGGCAGCGTTAAAATAGTAATAGTTATATTATTATGTTTAAGTGTGGGTGGTGTTAAAAAGGGGTATTTTGTCATTATTTCCGGTCTAGTGCAGACAAATAGTGCACTTTAACCCTTTCACCACCACAACTACGTCACGCACACTCTTGGAGTAGGGTGCGTTCGTGACAAATGAGTTCTGATCTTTCCTCCTGTACGATAGATTGGCAAATCTATCATTTGTGAAGCCTGGAATGCAAACTTAACTAGGATTTATGATGATAGTAAGTTATTTTAATCATCTAATATTTCCATTCTCTGAGGATTGCATTTCTATATTTTGTATCATTCTTTGCAGTTCAAGAACACCAAATGATAGACATTTCTCTAGTTCACTTTTTGTCATTGAAAAATGAAAAGTCAGGTAACCTCATGACTTTCACATATATCTCCCGTTTCGGGGAAAACCAAAATGTATTTCATTAGAACACTTTTCACGCTTTCCCCTTCCTTTGTAATTGGTTTTACAGCTGGTACATTAACTCATTGAGCTATCATCTACAGCTAGATAACAAAGTGACAGAATGATCTCTAAGTATATTATGTAAAATTAAAAATATATATGTTATTACATAACCTAAAGACTCGTAATAAAATCAGAGTTTAGAAATATACAACAAATGTGTGGAACATTAACAAAGTCATATTTCTTCATATTTGTAAAGTTATTAAGTTTGTTTTTTTAGATTTAAAGGATAGCAATAAGTCTGCTTTAGCATCACCGAGCTCCGGCATTTAGAAAGTAATACAACATGCTATCCTTTAAAGTGTCTCTGTCACCTCAAACGTACTGTTCTCCTATTGTTTCCTCTTTCTCTTTCAAAATCTGTTCTTCTCTTTTTCATTTCTTATCTATTTCTCTTTAAAATGTAAGACAAAGTAGGGACTATGTTTTTCCTATGCATGCCGATCTTGACAAAGAGTGGAGCTAAAGGCAAGTTCCTCTGCTTTTGTTCATTGAGAAAGGAAGTGGACCTTAACCCCTTAAGGACAGACGACGGATATATTCCGTCATGATTCCCTTTTATTCCAGAAGTTGTGTCATTAAGGGGTTAAATCCCACCCTTTGTCAAGATTTGTCAAGCATAGCAAAAGTGTAGCCATTGAAGAAAAGAAGAACAGATTCTAAAAGAGGAAGGGAAGTTTGGTGAAAGGTACGTTTGAGGTGACAAAGACACTTTGATTACAAATTGCTATGCTTAATATTCATTCTTGATAATTGTTTATCAACATATTACATTTTGGGGCATGGAATTATCATATTTATATAGTTTTTTTTTTTAAATATAGACTTCAATGCTTTCTTTCCAGACACATTATACAGGGTGGTCCGAAAGTAGGTATGTAGTATAATTATTTTATCTGCCCTAATCTATTCCCACACTGATAATTAAATGCCTGGAATTTAACTGCCACCTTGTTGTGTGTCTTCCAGGCCACCATTTATATATATATTTTTTGTAAATCTTTCTTTTATTATGGCACATGCGTTATGAGGTACAGAATAGAAAGAGGAGGCATTGTGGGGTAACACAGATTAATAATAACAAGAAGGTATGCAGTGCCCTCCGAAGAAAGATTGCCATATTTTTTGTGTTTTAAAACGTCATGTGAACAACATAAAGATACAAGCTTGGTAACTGTAGTGAGTTAAAGTAAAATAAAGAGAATAATTGATGCTTAACAGTATTAATGAAGCAGGCAGATTTGGCCAAACAATTACAATCTGTTTGAAAACGACCATGTTTGCGTCCTCTTGACAATATTGGCACTCAGAGTTGGATATACAAAATAATGTCGTGATTTGGCATAAGCATTTAAGCATTTAAGCCATTCTGCAGTGCCGTGTCAAGAAGATTAATGTGTCTGGTAGCAATTGTTTAACCCTTACTGTACTTTAAGATTCCAAAAGGCTGTCTAGTGTTCATAGAATAAGCTAGCATGCAACTGTCGTCCCTCTAACATAGGGATTTGAAGTCATGGGTTGTATACAGAGGTTTATAAATGTGCCACTCTAGGTGAGTAAAATAAACTAAAGATTAATAATGAGTGGGAACTAGCTAATTACACACATCTAGGCTGGAAGAGAAGTTTATCTCGCGTCAGAAAGGCTAGTGTGGCATGTGGGTTAGGGCACAGTAAAGTGTCAATAAGTATGTTTTGGCGTGTGCTTATGCAGCGAGGCTACGAGAGTGGCCGATTAGACAGTCATGTTTTAAGTGCAATTCTGACCTTAGGGCTTGGATGCATAAGTGGCGTTATGGACAGGCTAACATATTGTGACCATGAACAAAGTGATCCCAATACGAAATGGTCGACTTGCTTATTGGCGATTATGCAGGCTAAGTCGACTGTAAGTGGTCAGGTCCCATATATGCATCTCTAGGTCGCAATATAAATGATAAGGCATAAAAACACAATATGTTTTCAACATTGTAAGGGTAGTAGTTAAATGCAAAGCGTTAAACATAAGTATGTCATATATTGACTAAATGCAACCACTAGACAATACCATTAAGCCATGTGGTACGTGTGTCCGCGGGTGGAAGTCCAGTGAGGGGAGTTCGTGCCTGCCATTTGGGTCAGGTCCCCGAGAGTCATTGGTAGTGCGCGGTATAAACCGGACTGCCAGTCCCAGAGGTTGGTTTAGCCTATGCCACTGCTGGGTAGGGCCAGTAGGGTGGAATATACGGCCCCATCATCTTGGGAAATCCTCAAGGCTGCAGCATGGTGCGGGTTGATGGCGGCCGCCTTCTGGACCCAGGTCTTCACAAAGGCCTGCACCTGTGTTCCACTGACTCGGTCGGGTCGACCCGTCGTCGGGCGCC
The DNA here is from genome assembly GCF_036172605.1 of Pelobates fuscus. Lineage (NCBI taxonomy): Eukaryota > Metazoa > Chordata > Amphibia > Anura > Pelobatidae > Pelobates > Pelobates fuscus. The sequence goes on from NC_086322.1 coordinate 24,536,234, forward strand.
GTGTGAGGCCTGGATGTTCAGCCGCCGCCAGCGCCGGGCAAGCCTCCGGCGGTGTGGTCGGTGCTTCGGAGTTTGACTCCCTGCGGCCTTCAACCTGGGAAGGCATTGTGGGCGGCCCACGGTAGTGGCCTCCGGTAAATGTCGGAAGCGTTGGGTGATCCGTCTTGGCAGTTTAGTACCGCATCTCTGCCGCTGTGCGTGAAGCTTTGGGCCCTTAGGTAGGCCTCTGGATCCGGCTAGGTGATTGTGAACCGGGCTTCATGGTCCGGTCCAAGGTAGGGACGCCGCCTTATCCGGGCTTGTTGTACCCTTCTTGTGTTCGGAGCCCGCAGTTCCCGGGGGTGTGCACGCAGGTTTAGGCCATATAGTGTTAGCTGTGTCCTGCGCCCTCTCCGAAATCTGAGCCCAGAAGGCAGCAAGGATTTTGTCCAGCTTAGTCAGCGTGTTGCTTGTTAGTTCGCCACCTGCATCTGTGCTTGCCGACTGGCGCGTGGCATCCGCCATTTTGGAGTCAGGGACTCCTGATGTGTGCAGTCTCTGGGACGTGAGTGTCCACGGTGAGTATGCTGTTGGTGCCGGGATAACCCCCACCGGCGGGGGGGGGGAGGGAGGAAGGCTAGTGGATGGTTCCCCGCAGAGTTCATGTCGGCATTCAGGGCTGGGTGATCGGCCGCCTCACCCTTTCCCATAGCTCCGTTTAGGCCAGTCGTTTTAGCGGTAGGCCCCATCTTTGCAGTCAGCGTTCACGGTGGCTCAGCTTTTCAAAAGTGGCCTCTTTTTGTTCTCTCTTGCATCCCCTTCGTGGATACTGTGTTTTTAGTCGATTTTGTAGCTGGGGAGCAATGATTATTTCGAGGTAAGTAGAGTTCCAGGTGGGAGCTCGTGCTGCACGCGTCTGTTCAGCTCCACAGCCAGGCTCTGCCCCCCCTTATATAGTTTTTTAATCATACTTAATCATACGTTGGTGTTGTATAAATACTACTACTAATAATAATAAACACGATCACTTTTTATTGATATATGTAGTCCATTCCACTGTATAGAAATAGTACTATAAATTTAATAGCATATCAGTGTATCTTGGTTGGTTCATTTGATCCTGTTTGTGTTAGATACTTCCATCTCTCAGCTAAGTGAAGTAACTACCTAAAATTACATTTTCACATTGAATTCCCAACAAATACCGTATTTATCGGCGTATAACACGCACTTTTTTCCCCTGAAAATAGGGGAAAAATCGTGGGTGCGTGTTATACGCCGATATCCCATAATTACTTACCTGTCCTGAAGCGTGGGCCGGCTTCACAGCTTGCACCGCGGTACAGGAACTTTAATTTCATGTTCCGGTTTCCGGCGGGACTGAAAGGAAGTGTGCACAATAGTGTGCACACTTCCTTTCAGTCCCGCCGGAAACCGGAACATGAAATTAAAGTTCCTGTACCGCGGTGCAAGCTGTGAAGCCCCCCACGCTTCAGGACAGGTAAGTAATTATGGGAGGGGAAGTATACTATGGGAGGGGGAAGTACACTATGGGAGGGGAGGGGGGAAGTACACTATGGGAGGGGAGGGGGGGGGAGTACACTTTGGGAGGGGGGGGGGAAGTACACTATGGGAGGGGGGGAGTACACTATGGGAGGGGAGGGGAGGGGGAAGTACACTATGGGAGGGGAGGGGGAAGTACACTATGGGAGGGGAGGGGAGGGGGAAGTACACTATGGGAGGGGAGGGGAGGGGGAAGTGCACTATGGGAGGGGAGGGGAGGGGAGGGGGAAGTACACTATGGGAGGGGAGGGGGGGAAGTACACTATGGGAGGGGAGGGGAGGGGGGGAGAATACTATGGGAGGGGGGGAGAATACTATGGGAGGGGGGGAGAATACTAGGGGAGGGGAGGGGGAGAATACTAGGGGAGGGGAGGGGGAGAATACTAGGGGAGGGGAGGGGGAGAATACTATGGGAGGGGAGGGGGAGAATACTATGGGAGGGGAGGGGGGGAGAATACTATGGGAGGGGAGGGGGGAGAATACTATGGGAGGGGAGGGGGAGAATACTAGGGGAGGGGGAGAATACTATGGGAGGGGAGGGGGGGAGAATACTATGGGAGGGGAGGGGGAGAATACTATGGGAGGGGAGGGGGGGAGAATACTATGGGAGGGGAGGGGGGGAGAATACTATGGGGGGAATACTATGGAAAGGGGGGGACACTATGGGATGAGGGGGGAACACTATGGGATGAGGGGGGAATACTGTGGGATGGGGGGGGGGAAATACTATGGGAGGGGGGAAATTTCCTGGAATTTCTTTCTAAAAATGAGGTGCGTGTTATACGCCGGTGCGTGTTATACGGCGATAAATACGGTAAATATTTAGTCAATAGTTTTGAAAGAGGTTATTAGTGACCATCTTTTGATTGGCCTACATCATTAGAGACCTTGTCAGAGGTTGTATGTGCCCACTTTTTGATTGACCTTCATCGTGAGAGACCTCCTCACATGGACCTGTGCTAGTTTCTGTGACATAAGAGAAGATATTAACCACTTCTTGATGCATGACTGTTAGAGGGATGACATGCCAGTATTGTCATCACAGCAGAGCCGATGAGAAGAAAAGCAGGGCAGTAGGAAATAGTGTGAACGATATCTTGTGATTTTAGCTTTTAAGGAGAAGTGAGAACATTTGTTTGGAATCTTTTGGCATGGAGACCCTGTGTGATATTTCCTAAAAGATGGCACATGTAAACCTCATTGTGATGTTTGATTTTGCAATGTTGAATAATTGTACCCACAGAAATGTAAACACTCACAAATGCTACCATATTGAGAATGTTGACTTTGTTACTAGTCTTACTAATAAAATACGCAAGACATCTGTAGCTGTGCTCATTGTTAAGACTATGTATTTATGAATAACAGAGTGTGCTTTAATTTCAAATCGTCTCTCAGATTCTAAAAACAAAAATAGATTGCAATTGCTTTTATTATTGGTCTATCTTTTTTTGGCTTACAAATAATGACTCCCCCCCCCCCTTATTTTTGAATATGTGTCAGCGTTAAGCACAGTTTCGTATGTAAAAATATTCTCTAATCTCAGCATTTTAAATTCACCTAGAGAAACTGCGTCATCTGTTCCAGATGGTTCTTTATCACAACCATTTCTCTGGATGATCTGAGTAATTTAAAAAACTTTAGCAAATGCCAAATGAACTCAGGAATAATCAATGGAAAAATAATAAAATAAACGGTAAGCATCCAAGAGACTTTAGTAAATAAGCCTTGTTGTTTGCTATTATGCAGAGATCTGGTTTAGATCTTCAGAAGTATGGGTCTGAATGTTTGTTTTTTCCAACAATGATAAAGAATATATCCTGGAAAACCCAAGCTGTGGACTGGGGCACATTTTACCGACTGTATAAAACATGTTTAATTTAGACAATGACTGACATAGACCTGTCACCTAAATAAAAGTTAAATGAATCACTAGACCATAAAAAAGCCAATGTGTCCTGTTAATATTATTTATTACAACTTAACAGTTTTGGGAGAAATTTGAACAGCTCATTTGTCTTGTCTTTGGTGCTTATAGCTAAATATTCATCAACAAGCCCCCATCCTACCCACCACATGTAAACTGTGCTCAAATATATTAAAACAAATGCATTGAACTAGAATAAATGAATAATAAGACTCACAAGTAAGTGAGATCTTTATGGTTTACTGTGAATTCGCATCTGCCCCAGTTAATGCTGCTCTAAATCAGGATGTAGTTTGAGGACCCGGACAATCCTGTGTCTCCCATTGACACCAGTGACCTTAACATCTATAAATCCTTCCCCATTGATTTGAACGGACAATCTCATTACTGCACTTTGCATGACAATGTTACATCTCAAATGACATTGAAACTAATGTAATATACTAATAACTGTGTATTGATATGTCCAGTATTTCTGCAAAATTAAACTGACATCTTTGATCACATGGTGGCAGAGCATATGAAGAAGGAAGAAAGTTGGAATTTAAAAGGCAGTCCCCACTTCCAGCGTTGCAGTGGAGGCACCTGATAGGGGTGCCAGGCCGTCCATCGCACTTCTTTTACCCAGAGTGTAAAACTGTCGATTTTTACCAATATGTTGCACCAATATTTGTTTTGCTTATTTATCATATATTCTGGGACAAAGTTCTAGAAGACCAGTCACAATGGGAATGGATTGGATGCTACTGCTAATTTCTTAGAATGTTGCCCACATTTTCTTGTCATACCAAAGTTACATTGTGAAATGAATCGCTCTCATGCTGGGTTGGCAATCTACAGTGTCACCACCACTCCTAGGCAGGCATATGTCTTACTTAAGTGGGTAAAAGGGTTAAAAATCACTATTTGTCTGCATTAGATCCAAAATCATGGTAAAAAAAGCTACCACTAGCAAAACAATTCCTAAAAGGGCATCTTTGGTTGCCACATCTAAGTTAGATTAAAAACCCACAAAAATCTTTGGTAACATGATTCCTATACCAGCAAAGGCATTCATTATGAACAAAAATAATCATAGTGCATACAAATATAAATGTGTTACACGCATATCAAGCAGATAATATAAAAAGGAGAAAATTAACAGAAACCCTAACATTGACTGAAGTGATTGAAAAATACCAGTATTCCTGATTTTGATAAGGAAAATGGAAATCCACAAAAAATCCATTTATCTCTCAAAATGGATTATAAAGTATTCAGGTATTTAAAAGATAATATATGCACATTTCTGCTCATCTCAGGTTCTAGGACAGGGGTAGGCAACCTTTTAGCAGCACTGTGCCAATATAGGAATGTGATGTCCCGTAGCGTGCCGGTCCTATTTTTTTTAATTGAGGTGTGTATGCTGCCGTATTCTGCTTGTGTCATTTTTACTGTAATTGCTTTGTATCGTTGTATTTGTGCGTAATATGCAGGGCCGTTTTTAATATTGACTGGACCTTGGGCAAAGCATTTGCTTGGGGCCCCCTGGACCCTGTCCCCCCTCCCCAGGCGTACAATCACGTCCTCCACCTCAACGCAGTGGCAGACCTAAAGTAGAGAGGTGCAAGAATTTTATTGGGCCTCCCTGTTGCACGGGTGATTAAAAGGTAAACTCCAGAAATTCATTGACAGCTGGGGCTCTACCATTAACCCATGTTTCCAGGTCTGTATTTAGCACTAAGCAGTTTTTGTGTGTTTGAATGTAAACAGGTTTTTGTATGGAATATGTTTGTGTGTGGTGTTGGCATGATTGCAAGCATGTATTTGTGTAGTGTTGGTTTTGAATGCAGGGTTGTATTTACAAATGATTTTGGTGTGTAACACAGACGTGTTTGTACGTAGTGTTGAAATTTGAATGCAGGGGTGTATTTGTGTGTAGTGTTAGTGTGTGAATGCTGAGATGTATGCACATATACACGCACACAGAGATATATACACACTGAAACATACACAGACATACTGACACACACAGACATACTGGTACACACACACACAGATATACTGACACAGATTTACTGACAGACACACACACACACATACTGACACACATACACACACAGATATACTGACACACACAGATATACTGACACACACACACAGACATACTAACACACACTTACAGACATACACACACACACACACACACACACAGATATACTGACACACACAAAATGTACACTTTAAAAACCTGCTGGTGGCAGAAAGTGTTGGGAGTTGGGGTCTGGCTCTCTCGGCCAGCCCCCCTCCACTCTGCCTACTCTTCTTTCCCGCGCGCTCCTCTCTTTGTGGGTGGAAGTGATGCGTGTCCGTCACTTCCTCCCAGCCTGCTGCCAAAAAGCAAGGGACCCGCTCGCGACCGGGCTCCTGCTAACAGAAGCCCACCGGGTGGCCCTTTGTGCACGGGCCACCCGGTGGGCCTCCTTAGTGTGCGGATTACCAGCCAGGTGTTAGAAATAGTTGAGGCCAGCAGGGCTCACTGTGCAGCTGCCCAGTTTGCCCCGCGTTAAAGATGGCCCTGCGTATATTAGCTATTATATTGTATATGTTCATGAGTAGTTTATGGTATTGTGTATGATACATATGAACGTGAGTTGTGTATGGGGGCTGCTTGTGGAATTGTGTGTGTGAATGGATATGTCACATTGTGTGTTTGGTAGTGTGTGTGGGGGCTGTTTGAGGTATTGCATGTGAGAGGCTGCATGTGGGGTTGTGTGCATGTATGTGGATTGTTAGTGGTGTTGCATTTGTGCGGATTATGTGTATGTTTGTGTGTGGGCTGTCCATATTATTTGTATGAGGGGAGGGTTATTCTGCATTTCTGTGTATATCTACCAGTGGGGGTGGCTTCCCTGGGGTCCAGTGGGGACCAGGCCGGCCAGGTACATGTCAAGGACAGGAGCTGCAACTGCGAGCTGCTCTACTATTGTGTGGATTCCCATTCACAAGTGCTGGGAGGAAGTGATCTGAGATCACTTCCTCTACGTGCTGGAATGCATAAATTGAGGATTGTCCTTCACCACCTTTTTGGATTAGCAGATACCTGAAGTTTTACTGGGACTCCTGATAGGCCAGAGCCTGTTTGTCTCTAGCAGCCTTGAGTGCCGTGCAAAGACACCTCGAGTGCCGTGCATGGCACTAGTGCCGTAGGTTGCCTACCCCTGTTCTAGGAAATCCCTTCTGAGGAGGGGTCAGAGGTGTAAGAATTTTAGTTTAATAAGGGACAAATAATATGTTCCAAAACCTGGCTGAATATGCTCTATTCAATATGTTAATGTACACGTGGCTGTAATCTTATATTATGTTTTGTATACATATTTCATGCATAATATCCAAAAAGTAAAATAACATCTAAAATTACTTTTAAACTTTAAATTAATGATTTTAATTAACTAACAATTTACATTTACATTGTAAGTGTGCTGTAATTTATCAAGTCCTCATCTGATCCAGTAATCAAGATTATTGAATGTCAGAACCAGAATCCAGATATCTGTTTATAAACTCCTTCACCGTGTTTTGTTTATACACAATGCAATAAATTTGGCCTTCATTTACTCTTTCACTGTAATTTCGCAGAAGCCAATATATTGGTAACCTGGAAATCGCATAAAGGTTCAAATAGACACAAGAGATGTACAGGTAACTGAGACTAATCTTTGGAAGAACTGAGCAATGACTGGCTTTAAAGGAATGAACTGTCACATGACAGGCCTCTCCCCTTGCAGGCAGAGTCACATGACCTTATAAACTTGCCCAGGGACTCAGCACTAATTTAAAATGCATAATTGTCTTAAGTCTGCAGTAAGCTCTGCCCACCTGCTCGCGCCTCCTGTTAGTGCAAGTACCAGAGGAGGCTGCAGGACATCAGGCAGTAACCTTGAAACTGGGGATCACGTCAAGCCTACCTCGTGGAATCTATGGGTACTCCAAGTAGTTAAAAGACCGCCAGCTGCTGTGACAACACTTTATATTTATTGACAATATTTTACTCGAAATAATGAATTATGCACAATGAGCATAAGACACTGTCCACTTCTGTGGATAAATATGGGTGGCATTTAGTAACAAATGGACAAAATAATCATACCATCTGTATTGAAACCCATATAAATACTCCTCTTGCTCACTGTCCCAGAAAAATCATTATCCATTCCTTACTGATGAGATGTATGCAATGCTACCCAGCTTTCTTTGGGTGGCATTAAAGCAATGGTCTGCCCCTGTCAGTGTTACCATTTTAATATGCTAATGATATCACGATATTTACCTGGGAAGGGTTAATTTAATCTGCAAGCATTTCCTTTCATCTCATTGATATTATTATTGAATTTAGTGGTCCACGTTGTATTGACTTCAGAAGAATGAATGGTTAAGTAGAACTAACTAGGAACTGAAGCTGAGACTGAGATTGGCAGCCACAGCCTCAAATGCTAAGTTAGCTCACAACATAAAAACTAAAACTAAGGGGTAAAACTATAAGCACAACGCGTTTCGACCGTAGATGGTCTTCCTCAGGTGCATGTCTCTACTGAGTCCAAAACTTCTATTTTATACCTATATAAATTATACAATCCAAAACCGGTGTAGCAATGGAAATGCCTAAATAAGGGGTTTTCGGTATGTTCCGCCATTGCAAAGAGGTTGGAAACCTTCCAAATCCAATCACGAACCTGCCAACATAAAAGAAACCAACCCGCGTCATCTACAATCTTGCAGTTTGTTGTGTTTTTGATTTATTGTACTAAAGTATTCCTGAATCTTCAATATGGAAGAAAAAGACTGCTGGGACCTTCTACACCACAACATCCTAAGAGGGTTGATTATACCTACTGAGTTCATAGCCGACCTGAAGGGCTCTTGAATATGTGAGTGTACCCTATTCTTTCTGCACGGATACCACTTTAAACAGTCTGTGCTATGTCGCTTTTATGTTTTTATTAATAGGTTTTATCCTGCCTACCCCTGCTATTGTGAAATATACCTACCATTTGTGCGCTATCACCTTATTCCCGTTTACAATTTTATGTATGTATAAGTGTTTTTATTATTATGTTTTTATTTATATAGCGCCAACAAATTCCGCAGGCCTTTACAGTGGGTGGACGAACAGACGTAGTTGTAACTAGACAAGTTGGATACACAGGAACAGAGGGATTAAGGGCCCTGCACAATGAGCTTACATGCTAGAGGGAGTGGGGTAAAGTGACACAAAAGGTAAGGATAGTATTAGACTAATGACAATTGCAAGAGAGGAATCAGTCTGGAGCTATTAACAGTTTAATTGATACGTTTTTATGAAGAAGTGGGTTTTTAATGATTTTTTGAAGGAGTGGAAACTGGATGAGCATCTAACGGAGGAGGGAAGTGAGTTCCACAGAAACGGTGCAGCCCTTGAGAAGTCTTGAAGGTGAGCATCAGAGATGGGAGAACGGACAGAAGATAGACGTAAGTCTTCAGCAGAGCGTAAGGGCCTAGACGGGACATGCTTGTGTATTAGGGAGGATAGATAGGTGGGAGCAGCATTATGTAGAGATTTGAAAGCAAGAACCAGGATTTTAAATTAAGCCCTATATCTTACAGGAAGCCAATGTAGGGACTGACAGAAGGGTGAAGCGTGGAAGGTTCGGGCGGACAGGAAGATGAGCCTCGCTGCTGCACTCATTATGTACTGTAACAATGCAAGTTGGGAGCACGTAAGACCACTGAGAAGCAAATTACAGTAGTCAAGGCGAGAAAGGACAGTGGAATGGACCAGCACCTTAGTTGCATCTGGCGTTAAGTAGGGTCAGATGAGCGCAATGTTTTTGAGATGGAAGCGGCAGAATTTGGCGATAGACTGAACATGAGGCATGAAGGAGAGGTCAGAGTCAAAGAAAACACCTAGGCAGCGAGCCTGCGTGGTGGAGCTGATGGTAGCACTGTTGACTTGAAGGGAGACAGACACAGGAACAGCAACACATAAGGGAGGAAAGATCAGAATTTCAGTTTTGGTCAAGTTGAGTTTAAGGAAGTGGGCAGCCATCAAGTTATAAATAGCAGAGAGGCAGTCAGAGACATTAGTCAAGAGGGACAGGGAGAGATCAGGAGAGGACAGATAGATTTTCGTGTCATCCACATAGAAATTATATTGGAAGCCAAAGGAGCTAATGAGTTTACCAAGGGAGGCAGTATAGATAGAGAATAGTAGGGAACCAAGGACTGAACCTTAGGGGAGACCAACAGAGAGGAGTTGGGGAGAAGAAGCAGATCAAGAGAAAGAAACACTAAAAGAGTGCTGGGAGAGGTAGGAGGAGCACCAGGAGAGATATTGCAGAGGATGAGAAGAAGCTGCTGATGATCAACAGTGTCAAAAGCGTCAGAATGATCAAGGAGAATTAGAATAGAGTAGTGACCATGAGATTTTGCAGCGAGTAGATACTTTGCTCACTACTTTTTCCACAGAGTGCTTAGAGCGGAAACCAGACTGAAGTGGGTCTAGCAGAGAGTTGGACTCAAGGAAGTCTGTCAATCTCGCATACACAAGTCTTTCAAGGATCTTGGACACAAAAGGCAGTAGCGAGATAGGATGGTAGTTAGAAGGGGAGTCAGGGTCAAGGTTGGGCTTCTTTAGAATTGGGGTTACAGTTGCATGTTTGAAGGGCAATGGAAATATGCCAGAGGAGAAAGAGAGATTGAGAATTTTAGTGAGAGGTAGAGAAAGAGAAGAAGACAGAGTACGAATGAGATACGAGGGAATTGGATCTAGGGAGCAGGTGGTGGGGCGGGAGGACTGGAGCAGAGCAGAAACCTCTTTCGCTGTAGCGGGTGCGAATGAACATCAGAGGGAGTGAAGTTAGGGGAAGAATTGTAAGGGGAAGGAGAAAGATAAGAGATCTCTTCCCTGATTGTAGAGATCTTGTCAGTGAAGTGAGTTGCAAAGTCTGAGGCGGTCAAGTTAGTAGATGGAGGAGGAACAATAGGACGAAGAAGAGAGTTAAATGTTTGAAATAGTCATTTTGGTTCACAGGAGAGTGTGGTTATGAAGGTATTGAAATAATTTACTTTTGCAGAGGAAAGAGCCAAGCTGTATGAGCTCAGCATAAATTTATAGTGGAGAAAGTCAGACACACAGTGAGACTTTCTCCAACAGCGTTCAGCAGTTCTGGAGCATTTTTGGAGGTATCGAGTCAGCTTGGTGTGCCAAGGTTGTTGTTGGGGGTACTTGCTGCATTTAAATGTAGGAGGTGCCATGATGTCTAGTTGAGAGGAGAGGGGGGAATTGTAGAAGGAGGTTGCAGAGCTAGGACAGGTGAGGTTTAAAAATAGGTAAAAGGAGAGTTTGGAGATTAGTGGAGAAATGCTCTCTGTAGTGTGAGTAAGTTTGAGATGAAAAAGGAGTTTCTGTGGCATAACACGTGGGTGAATTTGTGCTGCACTGGAGTTTGGGTGTTTTTGTGACATCAGATATCTATAAAATGTACTATTGTAGCTCACAAGATTGTTTGGTATCCTAATGGCATAGGTCCCTCTGTTACATCAAAACTATTGAATGGACAACAATCCACAGATCTAAGTCAGGTCAGGTCAAGCTTTTGCTTGTTTTTGTTGAGTGCATCTTACCCTTTGTTTAAGCAAATGCTCTCTCTGGTATCTAGCATTTATTTTTTTGTTTCTGAGATCTCCATTGATACCTGCAGAATTCTTTATCTTAGGTACTCACATTTTCCTTTAGAACCTTCAGATTGTATTAAAGTGATGATCATCTCCCCCAAAAAGCTCTTGACCGGGTACCTCACCTGGTTAGTACTAATTAACATGACATTTTGGATCATTTGTATCTATGTCTGTATACTAATCTTTTTTGTTTAGTGATGTTAAAGAAATTATTTTAATAGGTTTGTGGTGAAAAAAAGCCACACTGTTGTGCCAAAATTAACATATGCATGTAACGCTTCTCATATAAAATTATAATCATAATAAAAATTGTATACATACCATAAAAATATGGGCAAAAATGGCTTGGATCAAGAAAATACATAGAATATCGAATAGCACCTATTGTTTATATATATATATTGCACTGTTATGGAGAAGAGAAAAAGAAAAGCACGCCCAATGCTAAACAAACATGAATACGTATTACGAAAATACCAAAATGGTCTTAAGAAGCACAAATACATTCTTAGAATTTGAAACTGGCAGACGTGGAAAAATAAAATAGGAATATGATATACACGCAGGATTAAAAAGAAATTTAGACCACAAAAATAAGAATAAAGCAGGTTTACAGTTAAGAAAATAGTAAAGGCTCAAATAATAGCTATGTTCACAACCTCCTTCCGGAGAGTGTATGCACACAGGGAATCCACACGGAATTTGTAGCCTCCGTGACCCCAACCTAATATGCTATGATTTGTAGTCTGTACTTGATACATACATTTATTTTGTGAATTGGACCATAAATCATTGGTCTTCCTCGAGAAGTAAAAAAAAAAATCTTACTGAAAACAAAGAGGTGTAAAATTGCATATTAAAATTGGTGGCACTTTTCTCACTCGTATCCATAGGGAGCAGCAAAGAAACTACAGCCTTAATAAGCCATGCTGCCAAATGGTTTGAGCGGGCTTTGACGCCTATGGCTTGTAACATAAACACTTTAAGGAAATTTATCTTAGATTCAATAATAAGAGTAACCTTTCCATTAAATAAACACAATCCCAGTAAGAGCTACCAGTGAGGCTCACTGTAGGCAGATATCCTGCTGTTTAACTGTAAATGTGTGCAAAGTTCACAGCAAATTCTATTCCCAGACCAACTGCATTTGGCTGCGTGTGAGTACCCTGACGTGTCCCTTCTGAGCCTCTGTAGTCTGAAAGGATCAAAGGTCAAATATGGCATACTTTTAAAACAGTTTTCTGTTGATATAACCATTTGTCAGACGCTTTAATTCTTTCCCCTCTGTTTTACATTTGTTTTTACAGAGGGAAAGATATTTGTTTAGTCTTGTTTAACTTGAGGTTTAATCACATTGCAATGCTGTGCTAATGATAATTCAGCAAAGTAGACACAGTCCTAGGTTTAAAAACATTTAACCAAGTGAGTGCAAATTTTCATTCAAACTGTCCAGAATTAGTTTTTTTTCCATGAAATTTATTTTATAGTATGTATATAGTTATATTTTACAATTTACCATCAAATTACAATTTACCATCTTTAAGGATATCCATGTCGAGCTGACAAAGTTAAAATAATTTATTGATATGCAAGCAAGAAAGATGATGTTTACGTTGATTTAATTGCATATTAATAATACGAAGCATTTAGGACATTTAAAGGCCAGTCAGCAGTTGGACAGCTCCTTTTACACACCAAGGGCCAAATTGTGATACAGAGCTGGCATTGGATGTAATGCAAAGCTCCCTCTACAGAAGGACATGTGGCTTCAACCCTCAACATTTCGAGCAGTCAAAAAAAAAGGAATGTCTTATCTTTACCTGACCACATAAACATAGACACTAAATGAAACAAAATGTGAGTGAGAGAATAGATTATTCATAGATGAACAACGAGAGGTCCTTCCACCATCAGGAATGAGTGATGGTACCATCAAGATTAGATTTTGGTTTCTGGTTATATATTGTTTCTGGTTTATAGTCTTAAAACGTCCATTTTGTTTTCTCATTGGTTGAACGTCAAAAAGGATGTCATGCCTTCAGCTGTGTTTTAAAGATTCAGAACTAAATGATGGTGTTAGGAAAATATCTCTGCAATGCCGTATCGGTTTTGAATCCTTTGCTTTCAATATGTGCTCAGTTTGACTCATTTTTTTGGTGTATATTGGAGAGATCAATTCTAAATCTATCAGCACATCAGAGAGGAAGGCAGAATAAAAAAAAACGTACAGTTCCAATAAATCCTTGTGACTGTTTTATTCCATCTAGAGGGTGTGGCAATGTTTACATTTTTAAAGTTAGTTACAAAGGAAGTTCTACAAGATTAGATTTGTTTTTGTAGTTCAGCTGATAAGAATTTCCTCTGACCATGCCACTGCCAAATGAACACTCCAAACATAATCACTACGCGTAACCATTAGTTATAACCATTAGTTATGGTGCCAGGAGAGCCCAGGCGACCTCCCAAGGTAAGTTGTAACACATTAGCTTAATAATAGAGCTTTCTGGCTGCAGAGGAAGCAGTGGTGGATGCCTGAATCCCATGGAAGTTGTCAAACTATTCTGAGCAGAGGACTGTTGCAGAACTTATCCGGGGTTCACCAGGCACACATCCCTCACCCCCCTAACGCCTCCCTGTACAGCCGGGATGCTATAGCACTGAGCTAAACCCGTCCATTCAGGGATGGGCTTATGCTTAAAAAGTACTTACTGTGGGAGGGTACCACCGTATTCCTTGCATTATAACTACTACCGCGTGCTGAAGTGCTTATGGTGCTTGAAGTGTTCCTTCAATACCAATCAGCTTACATTTAATCAGCCCTTTTGCATCCAAAATCCTTGACCGAGCATCTTAAACAAACCTTACAATGAGTTAAAATTTTACGTGGACCCATATCGTGGGGCCGTTTCATGGAAACGAATTGGGCAAATGCAAGACCAATATAGTCTTTTGAAGAAGTCGAACAGAAGTCAATACATCCTCATTTTTCAATGATCAAATTGTGTTAATGAAAATTGGAAAATATTAGAAGAACCTTCTGAAAAGTAAGAAATGTTCTATAAATTGCAGGTGAATAATAATATTGCTGGAAACCTTACTCAATATAAAGTTGGCACACATCTCAAAATTTAGTCAACAGAGGTAACATGATTTTTAATACAATTCTTGTTTAGAGATCTTGTTTTAAAGAAAGTGTCAACTATGTCAACTATGTCAACTATGATAAATAAAAAGTGCGGAACATAAAATTTGGAAACATTACAGTGGAATGACAGTGAACTATTCAACAAAGAAGACATGTATAAATATTTTATTTAACAATAAGACAAGGCCAGTGTTGAAGAATGATTATTAAAAGTGACTATTGGCAGTGGGGAACTTGGCAAAGAGGAGAACTCCACGCTGTGTGTAGCAACAGCAAGAGACGCTAGACTGGAGGGATAGCCACACGTGTTAATGCAACTTTACGCTATACAAACACAGTGTTTATAAAGTCTTAGGGAAAAAAAGAAATTTGACCTTTCAGTATTTATACTTTTTGAACAATATTTGTTAAGATAATATTTTTAAAAAATGCTTATTTTTCAAGGGTCTGGAACATGTCAATAGTTTGTAATTCGGATCCGCAGCGCATCCACGCGTTATCTGCTTTGACAAATAACAATGCTAAAAAAAAATTCTGTGACTTCTCTCAACCTCCTTCCACTAATTCTTAACAAAACAAATCAAAAGCTTTTTGCAGGGGGCGCGTACTTTGGATGCCCTGCATTAACCCCCAGGAGCAGCAAATGAAGCCTTTCTTTAAATATTTTTCAATGATCTGCTTCAATGCAACTTACAATCAAGATATGTGGATATGTCCTAAAAAATACCGTAGAGGTAAAGAATACAGCCTTCTTCATTATAGACGTTATCTCCTTTGGGACGACTGTGAGGCATACAAACTATTCCTGGGCTCTTGGCCAGCTTACTTTGAGATATATTAGCGAAAATAAATATATCATTCTAAATTAGTTTGTTTTATCTTTTTATCCTCCGACCAGTGGCACATATTTGTAGTAGGTTTCTAAGAAAGATTTTATTTGCAACTGAGTGGTTTATTTCAAGAAGACACTGTTCGACTATGAGCTGGCCATTTTAAGCATATTCACGCATATAAATGCTGGATGTTGCAGACCTATATAACACCATTTAGGTATACAATGTATTAACTGTGCATTGTAGGCTTATACAATCATATAAAAAGAAGGCAATGCTGGCATTTATAAAATGGTCTTTATATTCTTAAACAAAGTGGACAATTCCAGCTTATGTAAATCAAATGGCATACACACATATATAAACTAAACATTGCAGCTATCAGCAGACCACATCCATAAGCACATAAACTGGTCCCTGCAAGCATACATAAACTGAATAAAGGATATACCAAATAATCCCAATGGGCATATATAAACTGGACATTGGATTGAGAAGAAAGGTGTCATCACAAACATATTGACCATCTTCTGTCACATCTCGGATTCCTAGTTTCTCCTCAATTTCCCAGCTTTTCCTCCCTTTGGTTAGCATTCCTCTCACTTATACTTGTTTCTGTCTTTATACTTGTTTTCATTCCTCTTCCCAAGCTTTTTCTAGTGGATTCTCTTCTTCTCTGAACTGTTTTATACAGAAAGTATGCATTGTTTATATGTTTTAACTCTACACTGGCATGTAGTTTAGTTTACAGTACTGGATTTGTATAAATGCTCTTACTCTTTACCAAATTGCGTGGGTGAGCTCTTCATCTCGTAAAGCCTGATTTTAAGAAGATTTGGCAACATGTTAATGTCCTGTAGGAAATTACTTAGAAAGTATTAGCAAATAATATGTAATATCAAATAATAAGTATTAGCAAATATGTTTCTTTTCTCATTATATGTGAAATAATGTATATGTGTTGGATGTCTTTAATGTCTATAATAATTATTGATAACTAGCCCCAAGATTTGTTTTTAACTCTTGATAACACAAAATACAAGGTAAGGACTGATGCTTTAACCTTTTAAGTTGCATTATCTCTCACAACATTTGCAGTGCCTCTCGGTCAGGCCATTTAAACAATTACATCTGTAGAAACCTCTAGAGAAGGTCTTGAGGACTCAAACTGATTTGTGCATCCTAAACAAGTCATACAATGTAAACTGATATATATATTTATCCTTTAATATAATATAATACTAGCAAGTAACCTCATATGTAGAAACCATCTCAAGCTTTTGTTAAACTAAATATGTTGGTACCACCGCATATAATCTCAGAATACATTCACTGAGAAAGATCCGAGACAGTGACTCTTCATTGATCATTAAGAAGGTTTATCAGCGGACAGAATTGCAGGTAGGTGAAGAATGTCCAAATGCTTCTCTCAACTAACCAGAGGCATGAGAGATGATCCGTAAAGCAGAAGCTGATATCTCTATGGTTTATTGTTTACTGTAGTTTCCTATGATTTCTCCATCATCTGTCTACTGGTTTCAACCTTCACCTAACCAAAATCCTCTGATCACCCCCTAATCTCACATTTCTCAAGTCAGTCCATCTAAACACACTCAACTGCTTTGGTGCTCCTCTTTTCTTCTATAGTGTATTTATTCCTAAATACTGTTGTCCAATGTCTTTTCATACGATGCACCATTGTCTCTTTCCCATCTAGTCCCATCTTTGTACTTTCTCCTATTAATATCTCATTTTTTCCTCTCCAGAATCATCCACTTATATTTAGAGGGTGGTACCATTCCACCCTCTTCCTCTATGCATATATAGGTATGAGGCAGAGTTGTACTATCTTGTCGTCAGTGGATGGAACGCACAGTCTGGGCAGAGGCCACTCACAGTGCCCTCTATGTCACACTTCAAGGGAAGTCCTCTCATTCCTTTAGGATGCTTCAGACCTCAAGCAGTTATGCACTCATATGCCATCACATAATGATCTGGTCACATGCAACAACAGATGTCCACAAGGGGACCCTCACTGAAAAAAAAGACATCAGTGATATTCATAACTTTCTAAAATAAATTGGAATGGTGCGGCACAAAATAAATTGAATGAGTGGTGAAATAAGACTTTTTAATGACTGAACTTAGTACAAGGGCTATCAAGAAGAATTGGACAGTCAGGTATCGTAAGACGGGATAGTATCACTAGAGAGGGGACTAATGCTATGTGCAGCTTAACAATGCTGAAAATGAAGCAAAACATCGAGTAACCGAATCGATACTGAATCTGCTGATGTTTCACTTAAATAAAAATAGCACATGGAAAGAGGCAGACAGTCAAAACAATGAGGTCAGAACAATGAGCAGAAAAGTGGAGCATCAATTTTACTGGAATATGGGATGCAAGCCATGACACTATTCTTGGTAAGGAATGTAATGACCACAATAGCCATAGATGTTTAACTTTTTATCTGAATAATGCCAAAGATATGCTGGTAATATGAATATTGACAATCAGGGTGAATTACATAGCTAGAATAACAATATATATATATATATATATATATATATATATATATATATATATATATATATATATATATAAATATTACATACCAATTTGTATACTTGTGCACCCTGGTAAAGACTAGTATGTATTGAGCTGGTCTGAGAACAACGCCACAAAAAATGAATAGTAGGGAATTGTGTTCTCTGGACTAAAATATACCATTGATTGGCTGCTCAATGCGAGATAAGCTACAAAGTAACAAAACACACAAAGCTAGATTTATGGATGGGATAACTTATCACAGGCATTTCAATAGCATTTCCCCATAGACGTCAATGGAAAAACCTTTTACAAGAGATGCGCTTACTTCATCTTTTTGAAAACAGCAGATAGTCATAAAAACAACACCGCCGCCATATAAATG
Source organism: Pelobates fuscus (assembly GCF_036172605.1). Lineage (NCBI taxonomy): Eukaryota > Metazoa > Chordata > Amphibia > Anura > Pelobatidae > Pelobates > Pelobates fuscus. The sequence goes on from NC_086322.1 coordinate 24,554,309, forward strand.
TGTTGTTTTTTTTATAGAAAATTCAAACATAATAACATCATCATACAGATCCTGTCCCACAATGCTAGTAATCAGCACCATTTACGAAACTGAAAATTGTGGTGAATTAAACATAGAAACATAGACTTAGCTTAGATTAGAATTCCCAAAGAATAGCACATTTGGGGAGAAATATCCCAAATTGCTACATTTTATAACTAAGCTATTTTTTTAAACTAGGGCATTTGACCTAAAATATTTAATCGCCTTGTAAATTCTCTACAGTTCTCGGTTTAGTAAATAAAAGTGCATCTAATTAGCACCAGATTTTCCCCTTGCATTGCCACGAACATGTGTGAGGAGTTGTATTCGTGTTTACAATCAAAGTTTAATCAAAGTTCAAGAAGACATTCTGTAATTAAGGAAATGATGTCTTTTTACGCAGGTTTACTGTTACATTTTGAAAGAAAAAACATTCTTGCAATGATGCTAATTACTGTAAATTTTTACTAGTCATTTTGCTGTATATATAAACAATATTGCGTACCGAGTTGTCAAATATAAATATAAGCATCATTTGCTGTTTTTTTTCATTTCTTATAATTAGAATGCTTCTTGCTTCTCACGATGACCTCTGTCTGAGCTATGAGATTGAGTCAGACGTGAGTACTTGGTGATTTATAGAATGATGACATTTATAGTAATTATTTTTCTATTTTTGATTATTCTGTTTTCTAAGGATTATAAAGAACACAGCACATTGCCAGTAAATAACCAACCACTTGACACTGTCATAGTTAGATTGTGTTAAAAATATAATAAAATTACGCCAAACAAATGACCTAAAAGCAAGTAAATATAATATGTGGCCAATATTTACACTTACTGTACAGTATGTTTAATCGTTGTCATCTTATTTTATGCAAGATCCTTATAGACTAAGCATGAAATCATTTCCCAAAATGAGAACAATGCAGAGTCCCTTTTCTGTCCCTGATCTGATTCATAATGTCTGGAGCAACCATTGTTCTTAAATAAAAACACAAATAGTATCAGTAAACTGTTCCTGGTTGGCTTCTGTTTGGAGTCACTCAGTGCACAGGAGAGGATAGTAAAGTCATCCCAAACCTACATGGCTAGAGTTAGGTTCATGGCTTAGCTAAACTTAATGACTATACCATCCCTGTATGCAGTTTGAATACTATCACTTCAATTTATTAGATATTGGACATTCATAAACACTCATCACTATTTATCTGGAGTTTGCACTTTGGGTTTAAGAAGTGTTTTTTCCTAAGTGGTGCCATAATTTTTAATAGTATGCCCTCTTAGTACAGGAGGCATGGCAACGGTAGCGTGCGACATCATCATGCACGTACCGTGTCATCACGGCAAGAGGTGGGGCCACTCACAAGCCTTCAGTGTGGATTCTTTTAATATGAAAGAGGTAAATTATGGTTGAACCACATATAGTCAAATTCCAGGTTTAGTATTGATCAGAAACATAAAGCTCAGATTGCTATGAATCTGCTGTATCCGACAGAAGCCATCTTATTAGAAATCTGGAATGATTGGCAATAAGTTAGCAAGTGTTAATCAGCACTTGTTATTAGAAAATCAAAAAGCAGGGAAGGACATAGTCTATCTTGCTCACTGTCTTAGAACATCAATGCTCTCTTTTCTCTTTCTCACAGCCTGTCTAGATTTATAATGTCACCATTTATTTATACTTATTTATATATTACATCTGCCCTTTGTGCTGCTCTGTGGAATAGTTTAGCAATGTATAACTAATCCAATATTGACAATAGTTCATAAATGAAAAAATAATACATCTTAAGTGTTTCAAATATAGAAAAAAAAACAATAGCAGAGATGATTACTCAGTAAATCTAGAGATTAGTGGACTAGAGGTTACATTAATGCATTTCCAAACACAATATATTACAGATCCTGGATATTTTCAATAGAGATATATTGAGGAAATACATCTGCTTCTGTTGGCCAAGCAAAGCTTAAAATGCACATTTAAATAAGACAATTTCAACATAAGCATATTATAAATTACTGGGTGGTCTTTACTGGAAGTTCTCAAACTTGGATCTGCAGTACAGTGGAATTCTTTCAAGAGTAATCAAAGTAAAACTCTCTGTAGTTATGGAGGTGAACCTCTCTGAAATTATGGAGGTAAACCTCTCTATAGTTATCAAGGTGATCCTCTCTATAGTCATCAAGGTGATACTCTCTACAGTTATGGAGGTGAACCTCTCTGTAGTTAAGGTGATCCTCTCTAGAATTACCAAGGTGAACCTCTCTAAAGTTATCAAGATGATATTCTCTACAGTTATGGAGGTAAATCTCTCTGCAGTTATCATGATGAACCTCTCCATAGTTTTTGATTTGATTCTCTCTGTAGTTATTGAGGTGATTAGAGAGCACTTCTTCATAGTTTTCGAGGTGAACCTTTCTATAGTTATCAAAGAGAAACTCTCTACAGTTTTAAAGGCAAACCTCTCTACAGTTTTGGAGGTGAACCTCTCTATAATTATCAAGGTGAAGCTCTCTATTGTTATCAAAGTGATCCCCTCTACAGTTATAGAGGTGAACTACTCTTCAGTTAATGTGGTGAACCTCTCAATAGTTATTGATTTGATTCTCTATGGAGTTATTGAGGTGATTTTAGAGAACTTCTTTATAGTTTTCGAGGTGAACCTCTCTATAATTATTGAAGTGAACCTTTCTATAGTTATCAAACTTAAACTCTCTATAGTTGCTGAGGTGATCCTCTTTATAGTTATCGATTGTGAATCTCTCTATAAGTATCAAGGTGAACCTCTCTATAGTTATCGAGGTGAACCTCTCTAAAGTTATCGTGGTGAAGCTCTGTATAGTTATTGATTTGATTCTCTATCGAGTTACTGAGGTGATTATACAGAACTTTTTATAGTTATCAAGGTGAACCTCTCTATAATTATCGAAATTAATCTCTCTATGGTTTTCAAGGTGATTCTCTATAGTTATCAAGGTGAACCTCTCTATAGTTTTGGAAGTGAACCTCTCTATAGTTATTGAGGTGAACCTCTCTATAGTTATCAAGGTGATCAACTGTACAGTTATAGAGGTGAACCTCTCTACAGTTATCATGGTGAACCTCTCTGTAGTTATTGATTTGATTATCTTTGTAGTTATTGAGATGATTATAGTTATCGAGGTGAACCTCTCTATAATTATTGAAGTGAACCTTTCTATAGTTATCAAACTGAAACTCTCTATAGTTGTTGACGTGATCCTCTTTATAGTTTTTAATTGTGAATCTCTCTATAGGTATCAAGGTGAACCTCTCTATGGTTATCAAGGTGATCCTCTATATAGATATCAAGGTGAACATCTCTATAGTTATCAAAGTGAACCTCTCTATAGTTATCACAGTGAACCTCTTTATAGTTATCAAGGTGAACCTCTCTATAGTTATCACGGTGAACCTCTCTATAGTTATCAAGGTGAACCTCTCTATAGTTATCAAGGTGATCCTGTCTATAGTTATCAAGGTGAACCTCTCTATAGTTATCAAGGTGATCCTGTCTATAGTTATCAAGGTGAACCTCTCTATTGTTATCACTCCTGAAGTATCATCCTACTTCTACGAATATGCATAAATATGGAGCCTGAGTACTAGTCCATTGCTAAAGGTAGTAAGCTTATTTATTTTAAACATTAATCATCTCTAGTGAGTGAAATGATTCTTGATCTAGAAGAGAAGACCTTTATTCAATTTAATTATACGTCTTGGAATTGAATGGCAGTTCACTAATTGATGTATTGGGGAAAACTGCTGTCCAATTACCAGAGATGTGTGAATCTATTATTATAGAATTACTCCCATAGTGTCAAGAACCTTTTGCAGAGTTTGTAATTTATTAGGTTTAATCGAGACAATGTCTTTACTTTTTAACCCAATGCCAATATTTCTTGTTCAGAAACTAGTAACAATAAAGTAAAAATAGAGGGAGAGAGGAAAAGAAAGAAAAATATATATAAAGGTTACTTAGTGGTGGTTGGATAAAATAAAGATAACATAATTAACTGCTAGAAATCAAATTAGGAGCGAGTTCAACATTTAAAGAAGTGAATCATATATTGAAGTGGAACAAATTAGACATATGAACCTAGAACTTACTTTACTATGCAGTGGGGAGTGAGCACTTTAGAGATAAAGAGAAAATGAAGAGACAAGAAAACCCATTGGGGGCTTTGGAGGTAATTGGCTTGGGAATGAATTTATCCCATCAGCAGTAATGGATTTTTTGTGACTATGTGTACTCTAAAGAGACACTCCACTGCCAAAATTAAAAATATAATTTAAAAAATAAATAATTAAAAAAACTATGTTCAACTGCTTGCTCTTTCACCTGGGTCCCCTCTGGGCACTGAGGGTCCTCATGTGACCAGTGACAATATACAGCCTCCACAGAGCTGCAGAAGCCAGAGGTCATGCTGGTCATGCATTGGCTGAGAGTGGCAGCTGACCACTCTTAGCCAATGAATACAATACATTGATATTAGCCAGCCTTGTTCCAGGCTGACTAAGGACGACCCAATGATGCGGACAGAGGTGGCATTTTAACCTCCAGCAGCAAAGGAATTACACTCTGTATACAAAAAACACGGAATAGGCGCTCACTATAATATTTAAACTTTGTATGCACACCTTTTCAAAGCAAAATGTTGTACACTAAAGTGGTCATGGTACTGGGAGTAACTCTTTAATATTTGCAGGATCTGCAAACGGGAGTGTTTCAAGGCTGCTAAAATCTAGATGAAAACATTTTTCAAATTGTTTCTGCTACGGCCAACCAACCATCACCCCAGCTGTAATCTGGAATCTAATAAAAAAAAAATCAGAAATCACAATATGGGATTCAAGTAAAACCCTTTTTTTTTTAATTAAGTTACGCTCTTGTAAAATTCTTGTAGCTTTTTTTAGAGGCCAGAGCGTATATAAAGTATAATGTGAAGTATACAAGATAAACCTCAAAGTGAAACAAATTAATATAGTGTGTGAATATACCGTGCAAATGACAAATTAGACTAAAGATCAAAGTCGTGATATATTTTTTTCCTTGGGGTTGAATGACCTTTAGAATGCAGAATTCCAAAATTTGCATATGGAATGTTATCCGAAACCTGCAGGCAAATGTGAGTGTGAATAATAATTCAAGGCCTGGGCTTATGTTTTGATAACATGAGGTCTATCTGTTCAAGATAGACCTACATTCAGCCAGAACAATATAGGCTTTCTTGCAGCCATATATGTTTTCTTGAACTCTTTAAAAGAACAGGATGTGTTTGCATTAATGAACCGTCTGTCTAGAAAGTTTCCTATGAATAGTACGATATCTACATACTGAAATCAAGATACATCATGTTTATGCATTCATAACCAGGTCACCAAGGTCCACAACTTAATCCCTGGCTCTCAGAATAGTTACAGGAACTTTTTAACTCACATAAAATGAGTTAACTCTGTCCAAAATAAGTTGTAGACCATGTCTCAGATTTACCAAGAATTGGATAGTGTCCTCACATGCCTTCAAGGCCTTGAATCCATTCTCAGTGAGTGATCACTGTTACATTTTTTTGTGCATATCCATCAACCTCCTGCATAACATTAAGGAAAATTGGAGCTGACTCTTGGTGAGTTTAAGGGTAAACCAAAGGTTTGTTGTGGGAAGTTTTTAATGTCAAGACATTTTTCACATTCTTTCATGGAATAATCAAAATGGTTGCTCGAAGAATCGCCTCATTAAAGTGAAATGCATACTTCATCTGGCGTTTTTCAGAAGCTGTAGCAATCAGCAGACAGCTTCTTCAACTTACCATTGTTCCAAGCAGGCTAGGATCATTATCAATACGGGCTTATGTGATCTGGTTAGAGTGAGTTTTGCTATTAAAAAACTAGAGAGAAATTATCAGGAGGGGAGGGATAATAGGGTGAATTGATACCTAGTAAATGGAACAAAAGATCAGCACTTTCGAAATAAATCTGAACTTTATATAAAAAGTATAAAACAAGGTTATAATACAATATACGGTGCCACCGCCCTACACACCAAAAAACTATAAAGATATACATATGTACGAAATCAAAAAAGTACCATGACTTACCATGACTTACCTTTCGTGCCCATTTTTATTAAATAGCGACACTACCATTTAGACACGTTTCACTTGAAAATAGCATGTCAGCAGCAGTCTTTCTAACAATGAATTATCTCAGGTCATACTATGTCCATTATTATTTATTATTAATTAATTAATTATTTTTACTCTTTATGTATCGTTCGAGCACTTGAAATGTTATACCATATTCCACTTAACACAAAACAGGATTTGCACTTAGATAGTTGTTATCATTAACCCTTTGTTGCCTAGTATACTCTAATTCATCAATTACTTCTAGTCCTTGTAATTTTCGAATGCATTAACCAATCGAGTATCACCAGGAACGTTTGATTGGTACTTATCAATTTGATCCAATAGAGGATTATCTCCTCCTTTTTAAACCGGGCAGTCACAATGGTCCGGTTCCCTCTGATAAGCCGGAGAGACGAAACGCGCGTCAGTGGCACGGACAGACACACCTTCCAGTCACTGTACTAAGAGTGATATTGTATATAAATTTCGATTTTTGCTATTAGTTTAATTCTAACTGATGATTATAGGCATCAGTTTAAAGAAGCAGTTTTAGTGTCTAGATCATGACCCTGCAGTCTCACTATTCAATTCTCTGCTATTTATGAGTTAAATCACTTTTACTTTTGTTTATTTATTTACCTAGCCTCACTACCTCAGGCTGTGACTGACACAGTATACATGAAAACAAATATTTTATTTTCAATCAGATAGTAACTTGCTTTTGCTTTTAAAATTTAGCATCTCCTACTCTGTAATTTGTACTATAATTACAAAGGAGCCTTCTGCAGGCTTTAACCCCTTAAGGACACATGACATGTGGGACATGTCTTGATTCCCTTTTATTCCAGAAGTTTGGTCCTTAAGGGGTTAAAAGACTATCAACAGAGCAAGATATGAGAAATTCTAGATTAAACAGACTGTGCAATGAAGGGACCTAAAATATCTAGGTTTCTTTTCAGGAAGTGTTTAAGAAGGCTGTGCAAGTCCCACGCAGGAAGGTGTGACTAGGGCTGCATAAACAAAGTGATTTAACTCCTAAATGGTAGAGAATTGAGCAGTGGGACAGCATGGGCATGATTTTTACACCAAACCTGCTTCATTAACCCTTTAAGACCGGAGGGCGTACAATTACGCCCTATTTTAAGCGGCTCTAAACGCCCTCCGGTCTTTTCTTACTTACCCGGTCGCCGGCGATCGCGGTTGGGGGGGACTCCCAGGGAGCCCCCCGCGGCACAATTGGCGTTTTTTGCGTTTTTCACACACAAACAAATACTAACACTAACTTTGGCCAGTGTTTGTGACCAAATGGCTACTAAAAAAGACTGGACATACCCCATTTGCAATACCTTGGATTGTCTACTATTGCAAATGGTATGCCATTATGGGTGTAAATTTATTTCCTGGGCTACTATACAGTCTCAAAGGCAATGTAATCAATCTGGCGAATTTCAATTTCAAATGTAACACGCTATATTTGACCCTGTAACTTCCCAAAACACCATACAACCTGTACATAGGGGGTACTGTTTTACACACCCTGTTCCCCTGAATAAAATGATATATAATAAGGGGGAGGTGCATTTAATATGAAAGAGGTGAATTACGGTTGGACAGACATATAGCGCAAATGCCAGGTTTTGTTTACGTTTTGTTTTGTTCACAACGTGTACATTTGGCTCAGTCCTTAACCCCTTAAGACCGCAGGACGTACTATGCCGTCCTTATTTTGGTGGCTCTAAAAGCCGCAGGACGGCATAGTACGTCCTGCGATCTTATGTACTTACCCGGTCGCCGGCGATCCCACGCCGGCGATCGCGGTATGGGGGACTTACCTGGGAGCCCAGGGAGTCCCCCTGCGTCCTCTTCAGCCGCCCAGGGCCATGTGATCGCGAGGTCCTTGCGAGGACCCCGCGATCACATGGACGGCATAGCCGTCCAAGGCATTGCCAGCAGGGGGAGTGCCTGTAATGACAGGTACTCCCCCTGCTGTCTGAAAAAAAATGTTAAAACAGTGTAAAAATAAATTATATATACTTAGATCATATATATATATTTATTATATATATGATCTAAGTATATATATACACACATATACACACATACACATAAATATGCATACACGGTCTACGTGTATTTTAATATTAATATATACATAATTATATATATATATTAATATCAAAATACACGTACAATGATATTGATTAAATATATATATAATTTTCATTATATATATATTTATATATAATAAAAAATAAATAAATATATAAATACGTTAAAAAAATAAATAAAAAAATAATAAAAAAAAAATAGATAAAAAATATATAAACATGCGTAATTTCGTTCTAACTGTATTTTAAAATTAATATATATATATTGATATCAAAATACATGTAGAACGAAATAATATATATATCTATATACATAAGTATATACGTATATATCACTATGTATATACCTATATATAAATAAAAATAATTAAAAAAAATTATATACATATATATACACACATATATATATACACACATATATATATATAATAATTCTATAATTACAATTTGCAGGACCTGCCTGCCAACCCAGGCCAAAAGTTCAGGGAATTACATTGTCTAGCACTATATTTAACTCTGTAACTTTCCAAGACACCATGAAACCTGTACATGGGGGGCACTGTTTTACTCGGAAGACTTCGCTGAACACAAATATTAGTGTTTCAAAACAGTAAAATATATTACAACGACGATATCGTCAGTGACAGTGACATTTTTTGCATTTTTCACACACAAATGGCACTTACACTGACGATATAATTGTTGTGATACGTTTTACTGTTTTGAAACACTAATATTTGTGTTCAGCGAAGTCTCCTGAGTATAACAGTACCCCTCATGTACAGGTTTTATGGTGTTTTCAAAAGTTACAGAGTCAAATATAAGGTTTGCGTTTCAGTTTTTTCACATTAAAATTCGCCAGGTTGCCTTTGAGACCGTATGGTAGCCCAGGAATGAAAATTATCCCCATGATGGCATACCATTTGCAATAGTAGACAACCCAGGGTATTGCAAATAGGGTATGTTCAGTTTTTTTAGTAGCCACTTAGTCACAAACACTGGCCAAAATTTGCGTTCAAATTAGTTTTTTGCATTTTCAAATATTAACACTAACTTTGGCCAGTGTTTGTGACCAAGTGGCTACTAAAAAAGACTGCACATACTCAATTTGCAATACCTTAGGTTGTCTACTTTTGCAAATGGTATGCCATCATGGGGGTAATTCTTATTTCTGGGCTACCATATGGTCTCAAAGGCAACGTAACCAATCTGGCGAATTTCAATGTAAAAAAACTAAAATATGTAACACGCTATATTTGACCCTGTAACTTCCCAAAACACCATAAAACCTGTACATAGGGGGTACCATAGGCGTGCGCAGCCTATTGCATTAGGGTGTGCACCCTAAAGCACAAACACACGCCGCATGTATATGTATATATATATATATATATATATATATATATATATACACACACACACATATATACATACACTGCTGTGTGTGTGTGTGTGCTGTTAGTGTGCTGTGTGAGGGTGGTGTGTGTAAGGGTGCTGCTGTGTGTGTGTGTATGTGTGAGGGTGCTGGTAGTGTGCTATGTGGGTGAGGGTGTTTGTGTGTGTGTGTGCTGTTTGTGTGTGAGGGTGTTTGTGTGTGTGTGTTAGGGTCCTGTTAGTGTGCTGTGTGAGGGTGCTGTGTGTGTGAGGGTGCTGTTTGTGTGATGTGTGTGTGATGGTGCTGTGTGTGTGAGGGTGCTGTTTGTGTGATGTGTGTGGGTGTCATGTATTTCTGAGGGTGCTGTTTGTGTGTGTGTGTTTGCGAGGGTGTTGTTAGTGTGCTGTGTGTGAGGGTGTTGTGTGTTTGTAAAGGTGCTGTGTGTGTTTGTGAGGGTGCGGTTAGTGTACTGTGTGTGTGAGGGTGCTGTATGTGTACTGTATGTGTGTGGGTGCTGTTTGGGTGCTGTGTGTGTGAGGGTGCTGTATGTCTGTAGGTGCTTTTTGTGTGTGGGTGCTGTATGTGTGTGTGCTGTATGTTTGGACAGATTGTGGAGGTGGGGGCAGATTAGTAAATATCCCCCCTCCCTTCTTACCTTATGTAGGGAGGGGGGATCCTTGCTGCCATGTGCCATCCCTAGAGAGTGGAGAGTGAAGAGTGGTCCAGTGGAGAGTGAACTCTAGCCTGCGGGGCTAGAGTTAACTCTCGTGAGATCTGAGCGTTGCCGCGGCAACGCTCAGATCTCGCCAGAGGAACCTGGCGGAGCTGCTGTCTAGAGCTCCCCGGGTCCTCTCCTGCCTCCCTTCATGCTGCTGTGGGCCGGTGAGGTGGATCTTTGATCTCCCCGCCGGCCCATGGAGGCTTAGAGCAGAGCCGACACTCAGCGCCGGTTCTGCGTGAGCTGACAGGGGAGAATAAAGTCCTGGGGAATAAAGTGTGGGAACCAAGATTCCCACCCCCCCAAAAAAATAATATACACTCCAGTGTGTGTATGTATATGTGTGTGTGTGTATATATATATATATATATATATATATATATATATATATACACACACACACACACACACTGACACGCATACTCAAACACACACACACATACACTCACAGACACACACACACACTCATACATTCATAGACACACACATTCACATACACTGACACACATACACATACACTTTCACAGATTCACATTCACAGATACACATACACACATTCACAGACACACACACACACATTCACAGACACACATACACACACTCACAGACACACACATTCACAGACACACACACACACACATTCACACACACACACACACACACACACAAATTATTATTTTTTTAATAAAAACAATGTCCACCCAGCCTCCCTACCTGGAGTGCTGGCGTGGACTTGTCCCTGGGGTCCAGTGGGTCGGTCGGCTCTCTCAATATCAGCCGCGGCGAGGGAGCTGTGAGCTCTCTGCTTCCTCTTGCCGCGCGGGCTGTCTGCTGTAGCTGGGAGCCGGAATATGACGTCATATTCCGGCTCCCAGCATCAGCAAGCAGCGCGCGGCGAGAGGGAGCAGAGAGCTCACAGCTCCCTCGCCGCGGCTGATATTGAGAGAGCCGACCCGGGGGGGGGACATGGGGGGAGCCTCTTGCCCCCCCCCTCCCATCCATGACAGGGGGGACATGGGGGGAGGAAGGGGGGCGCTGAGTGCCTGCAGGAACGGCGTTCCTGCACAAAAAAGTGCAGGAACTCCGTTCCTGCAGGACTCAATCCATAGGCGTGCCGCGGGGATTAGGGTGTGCCCAGGCACACCCGGCACACCCCGTGCGCACGCCTATGGGGGGTACTGTTTTACACGCGAGACATCGCTGAATACAAATATGTGTATTGTATTGCAGTAAAAGCAAACAGTATTATGACATTCACAGTTAGAATGTCACGTAGAACTAAAAAATTTTCTCCCATTTTTTAAATATTTTTTTCATATTAAATTATGTTCCATACCTAAATATTTGATGTTAAACGAAAGCCCCGTTTCCCCTGAATAAAATGATATATAATAATGGGGGGTCCATTTAATATGAAAGAGGTGAATTATGGTTGGACAGACATATAGCGCAAATGCCAGGTTTTGTTTACGTTTTTTGGATCACAACTTGTACATTTGGCTGCGGTCTTAAGGGGTTAAGCTAAAGTTGTTTTGGTACCTATAGTGTTCATTTAATATAATACTAATAGTGCAGGTTATTCTCTAGTTTTTTAATGATTTAATGATCTATTATTTATTTAAATTTTTTGTGAACTTAACAAGATACACGGTTCAAAATGATTGAAGACAAAGAATGGTATTATGATCTATCAGTTGCTACAATAAATGCGTCCATCCCCTTGTGAACTGGTTTTTATGGGTGTTATATGTTGGTCTATGGTATTTCAATGTGGCTATTGTGTTGAATTGGTTGCTCTGTGTCTGTCTCCCCCATCTGTCGGTATACCAGTAAGGTAACCACAATGCTTGTGGGGGTCCTGCTGGAGTAAATTCTGCTGTTCAATGCCCAGGCTATAGGTGTAGCTCCATGCCATGCGTGTACCGTGTGCTCAGGCGGGGTGGGGGAGGGGGTGTCTGTCTGGTCGGCAGAGATATTCTTGTGAGAGTGATAAATGGTCTGAGTGTATGTTAGTAAGCCCTGGTATCCTTGAGAGCCTAACTATGGTGTACAACTATCGAATGTAAAGAGAAAACTGTTAAACTAGACATAATAAAGCAAAGTTCGTAGGTCAGCTTCAGGTGGTAACTGCTGACCCACCGGTGGATTGTTGATGTCGCCTTCCTGGGTGGCTCTGTTGCAAGAGAGTCTCGTGAGAGCCCCAAGGTCTCCAAAAGCCAGAGTCATTACCATTGCTTTGTCTTTGGGGTTATGTAGTTGGATCACCACATCCCTTGGGACCTCCGCAGGGGCTCTCTTTGGCTTGGGTATACGAAAGCAGCCCTCCACACTCACTGCTTTAGCCTGGCGTGGCGGCAGCAGGGTTCCCAGTAGGCGCCTCAGCATGTGTGATAACTCCACTGTTGGCACTTCCTCTGATATGCCCCGGATCTTGATGTGCAATGTGCGCCTTACATCTTCCATTGCTGCGATGCGCCGGTCCTGTGCCTCTTGTTTCTTTTGGAGCGGCATAATCTCATGCTGCATGGAGGCCATGCTCTGCGAGTGTTCTCCCATGGTAGTTTTCACTCTCGCCAGTCTGCCCATCAGGCCTTTTAGGTCGGAGTGTAAAGAGGCCACATCAGCCCGTAAGGTGGCCTGCAGGTCAGCCAGGAGTGTCTTCAACACTGCCATTGTCACTGGTGAGGTGTCCGGAGCTGGTGGTCCCGGTGCTGTTCTGGCGGGCAGGAGCAGATCCTCATCCCCCATGGACAGATCGTCTGACAGGTCAGAGTAAGTCTCTGGGTAGTCTGCCATCTTGGGCCTAGTTGGGCCCTGCGCCTGCCGCAGGAGATCACCAATGTTGAGGCCCATGTGGGGATTTTGCTTTTTTGGTCTTTCGACCCATTGTTGCTCCGTCTCCCTTTGCTTACAATTGTAATGCGGGTATAAATCACAATTTTGCACGGAGCACCAGCTTAAGTGCGACCATTCAGCTCTGCAGAGAAAATCCCCCCCCCCTTAATGATCTATTAAATGATCCTTTTCTACAATTAGCCACTTTATGCTATTTAAAAAAAATAAAAATAAAAAAAGTTTTTTTGCAGCAATTTCCACGCTGTCCCAATATGATTCATCTCATTGAAAAGCATCACAGTGACAATGACACAGTTTTCACAAGAAAGTGCCTTTTTTGACTGTCTGATTGCCACTAGAGGCACACAGACTTATAAATATACGCATTGCTGTTTTTAGGAAAGTCTTTTTTTAGGAAAGTTTTTAGGAAAGTCTGAGCAAATCTCAGCTTGCAGGGGTAGCATTTAGGCACCTAGACCTCTACATTAAAGGGGCACTCAACTGCCCAAACACAAAATAAGTCAACATCACTGTGTAGTAGCTATACCCCAAACAAAAACATGCATGTGTATCAAGTGACACTATAGGCACCCAGACCACTATATCTCATTGAAGTGGGCTGGGTAGAGTGTACCCATTCCCTTAATCCTGCAATGTAAAATATTACAGTTTTAGGGAATCATAGTTTACATTACAGGGTTAAGACAGCCTCTAGTGGACATATTCCATTAGCCCCTTTTCATGCCCCAATTCAGCATGTTGAATGTCTCAGATTGAGGCTTCAGTCACCACTCCACTGCTTTAGGCCCTGGGGAGTCAGCACAGCTAAACGGACAAGGGCACATGTATGAGTGTGGGGATGCTGCTAGTAATTGGCTATATGTGTTTAGGGGAGTGGTTATGGGTTTGTAGTGGGGCACGGATCATCTTACCTCAGTGCCTTTTGGGATTCTGGCCAGCAAACATCTCCCCTGCCTCTGCGCTCCTGTTTGTCCTGGGCCTGGTGAATTTTCCTGCTTGAGGGATGGCTGTGGATTCACTCCTGCTGCCCTCAGAGCTGCTGCTGCCCTGGATGGCGGTAGGCACCTTCAGGAGCCATGTGCTCCCCTCCAACCTGTGGCCGCCGGTGTGGGATCACCCCCCGCGGTCAGACCTCTCCTGGGGCCTCCCACGCGGCTACAGCCCTGATCCCACCCCCCTTCGGGCCTGGTATGGGAGCTGGAGCCCAGGCCCAAGGCACTACCAGGCCGCGTCTTAGCTCCATCTGCTCCATCTGACACGCGGCCTGCATCATCTGCCACCCCCCGGCCGTGGACAGCGGGCCAGGGGGGCCAGAAGACCTGCTGAGGATCCTGGGGGGTCTGGGAGGCCTTCGGCGCACGGCAGATCCAGAGTCTGGCCGGTGGTGGTGAGTGGGCCCCTCAGGGCCACGTGGGGCACGGCTGTGCTGCCGCTGGGGGGTTGAGGGGGTCCTCCCTGGGCTCTGATGGCTCCTCTGGGGATGAGGGTCGGCCGGGGGGGGGTCCCCCTCTCCTCCCCTGGGTTCTGTCCACAATTCCCCCCTCCCTCCTCCCCCTCCCTGTGGTGCCATCCCTTGTCCCCTCTCCCTCTGGAGTCTCCCCCCTGCCTTGGTGTTTACCTCCTCCTCCCCCCCCCCCCTGTTGCTGCTGGTCTGTGTCCCTCTCCTCTCTCTGTGCTCTCTCTCTGTCTCCCTCCCTCCTCCTCCCCTGTTCCTGCTGTGCTGGGTGTCCCTCCTCTCCCTGCTCCGCCTCCTGGCTCTCTCTATCTCCCTCCCTCCTCCTCCTCCCCCCTGTTGCTGCTGGTCTGTGTCCCTCTCCTCTCCTGGCTCTCTCTGTCTCCCTCCCTCCTCCTCCCCTGTTCCTGCTGTGCTGGGTGTCCCTCCTCCTCCTCCCCCCCCCCTGTTGCTGCTGGTCTGTGTCCCTCTCCTCTCTCTGTGCTCTCTCTCTCTATCTCCCTCCCCCCCGTTCCTGCTGTGCTGGGTGTCCCTCCTCTCCCTGCTCCCTCTCCTGGCTCTCTCTGTCTCCCTCCCTCCTCCCCTGTTCCTGCTGTGCTGGGTGTCCCTCCTCTCTCTAAGCTCTCTCTATCTCCCTCCTCCCCCCTGTTCCTGCTGTGCTGGGTGTCCCTCCTCTCTCTAAGCCCTCTCCTGGCTCTCTCTGTCTCCCCCTGTCCCTTCTGTCCCTATTCTTGGTCCCTATGTCCCCCCTCTGGGTACTCACCTCGGCTGCCCTCCTCTGCGGGGTGTGAGCTCCTCTCCACGGCTCTTCACACAGGATCTGGCTGCAGTTCCTGGAACTGTCCAGCAGATAGCGCCTGGTGCTGCTACAAGGCTGAGCAGTGCTGAAAATGAAATTAACTCTGTCCTGCCTGGATCATCTTCATTTCCTTTGCCATGGGAGGTTCCTCGGGCATCGGCTGGTGAGTTTACTAATGTTTCTTTTTTTCAGTCCGGGGGTTCCTTGCTGGGGGGTTTTCTGTCAGGGCTTAGGGGTTTTTCTTGATCGGTCAAAAAAAAAAAAAAAATATATAAATGAAAGAAATGTAAAAATAAATAAATAAAGGGAGCAGGGTGCGCAAGCAGGTAGGGTCTCCCCCATTAGATGGTCAGCTTCAGTTAGTGTGGTCCCAGGCGCTGCAGCCACAGGGGTTTTTGACTGTTTCTAGGGTCACGGGGTTACCCTCTCCCGGAGTGGGCAGGCATGCTTGCACCCCTGCTACGGCGTCGGGTGCCACAGCACCTGCTGTTGCTGGGGGGTCCCTAGCATTAGGTGACCCCCCGGGGTGTTGCTGCCATTTCGTGTGAGTCCGCCTATGAATTGGTCAGGGCCCTTGGGCTTGCACCTTCAACAGGAGATTCGTGGAAAACTTTGGAGGGGAGACTTTGTTGAGATTTTCCCTCCTTCCCATGGAGGAGGCTCCTCCTTTAATGGAAAAGGACGGGTAGGAATCCCCCCCAAAAAAGTTAAGGAGAAATGCCAGTACTGAAAGATCGCTAAAACTTGCGCGAATTGGATTTGCGCGTTTGCAATCCTGGCCAGTGTAATTGGGGAAAGGGCTCCACATTATTCTGCTACCAGGATACCATTTGGAACGCTTGTCGTACCTATGGCGGTCTGGGGTGGTGGAAATATGACAAGCAGTTCCGTCAACGGTTGGCGGTGCGCACCTCAATTTCGTGGGAACAGATTGACATTGGCCTCTGGCTCTCCACTGTGACCTGCCCGGCCACACAGCAGGGTGGGTTCTCGTCCTTTCTCAGGGGGGCGATGGGGAGGGTCCTCCTCCTCACCGGCCACGAATCAGAGGCCGGGCTGTTGTTGAAATTCAACGACAGTCACTGCAAATGGGGGGCATCTTACCGTTTCCAGCACAAATGTTCCACTTGTGGGGGAGCCCATCCCGCCTCCCACTGCTTCAAGCGGGGTAAAGTTGGCGAGATAGAGGATTTGGGGTCAGAGGGCGATGGCGCCAGGGGTCATGAGCGCGATACGCCCTTGGCTCACCAGTTTATAGGAATCGTCGGGTGGCGGGCATCCTACTGGATGGGTTGAGCATGGGTTTTGGACAAATACCATCTGATTCGCCATTTATCGTACCCCCGAGTGGCGGGGGGGTTTGGTGAATGACGATATCTCTTGGGAACTCTACCGGGTATCTTATGCATCCTTTGATGTGGCGGTTGACATGTTCAGGGCCATGGGCCCTAGGGCCTTGTTGGCCAAGGCCGATGTGGATTCGGCCTTCCGTCTACTGTCGGTGCACCCGGAATGTCACCATCTTCTGGGCTGTGTTTTGTAGGCATATATTACATGGATATGTGCCTCCCTGTGGGTAGTTCCCTATTCTGTTGTTACTTTGCATGCTTCAGCATGTTCTTGGACTGGGTGGTGTGGGAGGAGACTGGGATAGACTCCTTGCTACACTACCTTGCTGATTTCATTGGTGTGGGTCCTGCCAATTCGACAGCCTGTGCGCTGCTGCGACGGGTTTTGGGTGAGGTGTTCCATTAGTTTGGGATCCCGTTGGCACACAGCGAGACGGTGGGCCCGGTCACTTGTCTCAGCTTTCTGGGCATTGAGATTGACCCTTTGGCGGGGGACTGCCGCTTGCCTTTGAATGTGATTCAAGGCTGGCGGCGCGAGGGGGCCTTGGCCATGGGGCGGCACGAGATTCAGCTGCACTGCCTGCAGTCGCACCTGGGTGAGCTGAATTTTGCCTGTCGGATCATGCCCGTGGGGCGGGTCTTTAACCGGGTTCTCCGGGCCTCGCCATTTCATTCGACTCAGTCGGCCGCTGCGGGAGATTTTGGCGGTTTGGGACTCTTTCTTAGCTGCATATTATGGCCGGTCCTCCTGGCAAAGGCCCGAGGTTTCTAACGCCAACCTCCACCTATTTACGGACGCGGCTGGCGCGGTGGGGTTTGGGGCCATTCTGGGCTCATAAAGAATGTGGCCTTTTTGGAGCGTTTCCCCATTTTGGTGGTGGGGGAGGTCTGGCGGTCACATTTTAAGGATCTAAAGGTAGTGTTTCAATGTGACAATTTAGGGGTTGTTCAAGCCATTACTCGGCTCACAGCATCCTTCCCCCCAGTGGTTCACTTGCTTAAGGGGCAATCGCCTCACAGGCGGATCTGGAGGGGACGCCTTGCCGGCGGACTCATGGTCGCTCAGTCTGGCAGAGTGACGGAATGG
Source organism: Pelobates fuscus (assembly GCF_036172605.1). Classification (NCBI taxonomy): domain Eukaryota; kingdom Metazoa; phylum Chordata; class Amphibia; order Anura; family Pelobatidae; genus Pelobates; species Pelobates fuscus. The sequence goes on from NC_086322.1 coordinate 24,572,228, forward strand.
GTCCGTGGATCAGTTTCCACGGCCACCTGGACATTATGCTCCTGCGGGCCGTGCAGGTTGGGGTATTGGTGACTCCTAGTAGGCCATGCGGTGGTGGGGTATTGTTTGCCACCATTCGGCACCCTGCGGGTCATATCACTATAAGTATTTGACAATCAAGGTTGGATGTTTTTCGGGAAGGGTATGGCGGTTCGGCTGTTGCACTTTTCCTTTGTAGAGAACTGTGAGCTGCGCCCAGTATGCACGGGCCCTCTTTTGGGTTATGCGGATGGGATTTTTTCTTTCCCATTCCCAATTTTTGGGGTCTTTCGCTCAAGTCTGATGGTTCTGGGGATTGTCGGCAAGGAATCTTGTGGCATTCTTTTTGGTTTAGCGCTGCCTTGGAGGCTTTTAGGATGGGTATGTCAGCGCACGTGGCGCAAAGAACCGGGAGGGGGTATGGTGAGATGTCTCGGTTAAGTAATGCTGGTTTTGTGGAATTTGTTCAATCCTTGGGGGGGTTCGGGTTCAATTCTCAGCGGCGGTGGCTCATCCATTCATTCCTTTGAGGTAGATAATTAAGTACCGCTTCCTTGGGTACAAGTAACAATTCCCAGGGTGCACTTGGAAAACAGATAATATCTGGATGTCCTTTTCCTGGTTATACTCCCAGGTGGGATGCGGGTGTCCGTCCGGGAGGTGAGCTATTGGGTTGTGCGCCTTCTGGAGCGGAGGTTCGTTGGTTTGGTACCAGAGGTATGAAATGTGTTCGGCTCCTCCCGGAGCAGGTTCAGCTGTCCCACCTGTCCCTAATGTTCGGGTTATCCACCTGGCGGGTATTGAGCTTGGGACGATACCAAGGTGGTGTTTGGCGTCTGCCCCTAAAAGGTTATTGGTGCGTCTTTTAGTTGTTTCGTGATGCGTGGTGTTGGGTTCACTGTATGACCCTGTGTGTTAAGTTATATATGTTAAGTTATGGTTATTTATGTTTAACATTTTGGTTTCAGAAAAGAAGAGAGATTATGGTTATAGAGATTATTATAATAAGTTCTGGATGTGTTATACAGGACTTGTCGTATGTTATAACATCAGCAGTTAAAAAAAAAAAAAAAAAAAAAATTAATAATAATAAATAATAATAATAAATAAAAATAAGGTCATTTCCCGTATCTTTTGGCAGCGGGCCCATAATCAGTGCATGGTACGCTGCCGTATGAAGCAAAATTGGAGGGCCTTTCGAGGTGTTTGAAGGTAAGGGGATTTTGGTTTGCCACAGGGTGTTTTTGCGCATGTGGCAGCTACTGTGTTTCTGGGTGATGAAGGTCGGGCTAGACCTTTTTTCGTCATGCCATGCAGGAAGTGGTGGAACAGGCCTGGTTGGTTTCGGTGGGGCTCCCCGCTGATTTTAGGTTTAAAACAGCGGGGTTTGTGGCGGGGAGCGTGTCCTTGCCAACAGGGTTGGGGACCAGATGGAATGTCAGGAGATGGACATGGTGGGTCTCAACCTCCCCTGCTCTGTAAGGTAAACTTTTAAGTTACCGAATAGGACGTGCCCACCGAGCAAAAAGCCGTCTGGTGGTAGAGCATTTAAGATGATGGGAATTTTTGGTTTGGACGATGGGGGAGGCAAGACACCAGTGGGTAAAGTTTTGGTGCATAGACACCTGGTTAAGTTCGTTGGCAAGGACGGTTATTTAAGTTGGAGGCTGTAGGGCAATAAGTGTAATTTATATGTTAATTATGGTATGTATATGTATATATTTATATGTTTATTTATATTTGAATTAAAGAAAAAGAATAAAGTTTGGATGAGTCCTACAGTTGTAAGTTTAATAAAAGCTGTAGCCTGTTTCATCCAATATTCGTTGTTTGTCATAATTGGGGTAGTCTCCTTACTCTTAGTCGCACCACATTCCCCGCTACGTACATACATGATTCTTCTAGTTCCTGAAGTCTCTGGGTATTATACGTGTATTATACATATTATATTATACACAATCCTGTACTATACAGAGAGCAGCACTATACAGGGACCACTGACTGTCCCAGTTTATTATAAACAGACCTGTATTATACAGGAATCAGCACTACACAGGGAGCACTGACTGTCCTGGGATATTATACACACAGTCCTGTATTGTACGGGAAGCAGCACTATACAGGGAGCACTGACTCTACCAGGATATTATACACATATATCTGTATTATACAGAGAGCAGTGCGGTCCCTGATGAAGTTCCTGTGCTGAACGAAACGCGTTGGACCTACTGCTGCACTTTTATATTTTATCTGCTTGGTGTTGTATCACCTTTTAAAGAAAATAAAACTACAAATATTTTCTACCATTACTCACCTGGAGTCCTGTGTCCCATTTGGCTGCTAGACACTACCGAAGGATACCAGCATCCCCCCATATTTCCTGGGGAGGCACCTTGAATGCTGTTTTACCTTTACTATCTCGTGAGTGCATCCATTTAAGCGCACATTTTCACTGTATATACTGTATCACACTATTGTTTTTTTCCTTGTATGTTCCCTATATAGACTGTACAGCCGTATCCCACTTCTGTTTGTGCTTCTATTATACACATATATCTGTATTATACAGAGAGCAGCACTATACAGGGAACACTGACTCTCCAGGGATATTATACAAACACAGACCTGTATTATACAGAGAGTAGCACTATACAGGGAGCTCTGACTATTCTGGGATATTATACAGTCACAGACCTGTATTATACAGAGAGCAGCACTATACAGGGAACACTGACTGTCCCAGAATATTATACACACATAGACCTGTGTTATACAGAGAGCAGCACTATACTGGGAGCACTGACTGTCCCATGATATAATACACACAGACCGGTATTATACAGAGAGCAGCACTATAAGGAGGCACTGAATATTCTGGGATATTATACAGATACAGACCTGTATTATATAGAGAGCAGCACTATGCAGGGAGTACTTACATGCTATGTAACAACAACTGATTTTTGCAAGGTATACAATGTCTAATCTGAACCTATATGCATTTTTCAGCACTTGCAATTTTGAAGCACATAAAGATAATCTCTGCATTTTTATTCCTTCAAATCGTGATTTCCCTTGGTAGTCATCACTGTAATGCCTTCTTCAAAATTCTGTCGAGTGATATGCATATGGAGTATGTGTGTGTGTTCTGGTTTGTCTACATTGTAAATCTGTGGGAACTGGTGAAATGTGACTAACTCCTCATCAAACTATTGCTGTAATAGGTTTCAGAGTTAACCAGAATTTCCTTAGGGGTTAATTGTTTACATTTAGAGCCAGTTGGCAAAATATGGCCTTCTTATGAGTTCACAAGCTCCTGCTGTGTCAGAAGGCCCCAAATTTTGAGAATGTGTCTGGAAACAGAACTCGTACTGGAGAGGAGTAAAACAGATCCCTTGGAATAAGCGTATTCATCAGGGTCTTTCGAGAGTTCAGTAATAATGACCCATATTTATGGCAAGAGAGAGGTAATCAAATGAAATATTGTATGCAGAAGTCGAAGATTTATGATCTGCCTGTGCAGCAGATATTCCATTATTTTGTCTCGGAGTTATTAAAAAGGGAACAAAAGCTGGATTAATAAATATAAAAGAATTTTAATAAACCGATGGCAATGAAACAAGGAATTTGAAAAAAAAATTGAAAAATGCATACTTACTTTTTCCAACTTTTATATATTTGCTTTAAAAAGGTAAACATGAAATCTGGTACAAAATGTAACTTCAGGGTCCATCCCAGAAGGATCTTGTATAACACCATGGATATCAGCACACATGGGAAATCTCCACAAGAGCTGACACATTCAAACATATTACCCTTCAGTTAATCAGTGGCCAAGATTAAATATGTCATGATAACTTTATATACATACATTTTAAACTGATTTACAGTTGGATAGCTATAGTTTGTAACAATTGAAATGTATAAGGTTAGATTACAGGACTACATGTTTACAACCAGCACACAGTATAGGGCACGTACGTACATCGGACTAGACTTGAGATGGAAAAATTAGGTTCAGGCAAAAAAATTTGCACGGAAAAAAAAATTAGGTTTACTAAAAATCATCCATGTGGCGTTTTTAGCTTGGATGCCTTTGTCCAGGTGGCATTTTTAGCTTGCATGCCTTTGTCCATGAAAACAGCGGAAAACTAAAAGGAATGGTTTCCATTTATAAATAGTATGTATATATTTTTTCAGTATAGTGATAAAGAATTATGTCTTTAGTTTAGATCCCCTCTGTCTCTCGCCCACAACTCATGGCTCTGCCCCTCTGTACCTTAATGCAGTGGTGATTGTTTTTTGTACATACAAGTTACTGAGAGTTTATACTCCCCCCACTTCTACTCGTCGGGTTATATAAATCTGGTTCAATGGACTGCAATGGACACCCTGCAATAAAGCTGACACACTGACAGGGGCACACACCACACACAGTCACACACTGTAATTACCATGACACACTGACAAACACACACTGCACTCTCACAGTGACAAAGTGACATGGGTACACACCAGTCACACTGACAGACACACACTGTAATCTCACAGTGAAACAGTGACATGGATACACTACAGTCACACTTACATATACACACTGCACTCTCACAGTGTCACAGTGACATGGATACACTACAGTAACGCTGGCAGACACACACTGCACTATCACAGTGACATGGATACACTACAGTCACACTGACAGACAGACACTGCACTCTCACAGTGACAAAGTGACATGGATACACTACAGTCACACTAACAGACACACACTGCACTATCACAGTGACAAAGTGACATGGATACACTACAGTCACACTAACAGACACACACTGCACTCTCACAGTGACAAAGTGACATGGATACACTACAGTCACACTAACAGACACACACTGCACTCTCACAGTGACACAGGGGCATGGATACTCTTCTACACAGTAAGACTCATATCTCTCTGGCTCTCAGGTATTAATGATATTTTAGCTCCTGAAGTGCAAAACCACATTATATAATCAAAAAAGAAAATGCTTAAAGCTTGCAATACAATTCATGTATTATAAAGTTCTTGCTGAAAGTTGTCCAAAAGTTGAGACGAAGTTCATGAAACACGTGTGCTGCATACATGTTTTTCATCTTTTTTTAACCTGTTTTGGAAAAACAGGAGGCAGAGAGACAACATTCTCACATGGCGCAATAAACAGTGGTTATAGTTTACTGAGAGGCAAGCTAAATAAAACTATAAAATAAACCAGCATGGGGTATGTCTTCAAAAATACACTTGCTAAAAAAAAAGAAACAGATTCTGTGGAAGCAGCAGTGGACCAGATGTCCAGATGTTCAGGTTAAGTGTGTGTGTGTGTGTATATATATATATATATATGTGTGTGTGTGTGTGTGTGTGTGTGTGTGTATATATATATATATATATATATGTGTGTGTGTGTGTGTGTGTGTATATATATATATATATATGTGTGTGTGTGTGTGTATATATATATATATATATATGTGTGTGTGTGTGTGTGTGTATATATATATATATATATGTGTGTGTGTGTGTGTGTGTATATATATATATGTGTGTGTGTGTGTGTGTGTGTATATATAGAAAAAAATAACTATATCTATATAACACCACCAGGACTTCATCAGAGTCTCCAATGAAGTGCCAATGAAGCACAAAACGTGTAAGCGTAGTCGTGGTGGTGTCTTCTCCCTACTGTACAGCCCCAGCTACACATTTTCAATGAAGAAATAAAGTTATTTTGTTTTTTTAATGTATTATGCATAGTTTGAGTGTCATTTCTTGCTGATTATTTGGTTGTCTTAACCATGGAAAGCTCAATAGAGGTTCAGAACCTACTATAGCACAGTTCACTATTTATTGAGACTACTACAATGTAATTTTAGCCACCAAATGTTCAATAAGGGAATTTTGAATTTTCACAACCCTAATTTGGTATTCTATGGCATTATGGGAAAACAATTTCACATTTTTTTTTAGAATTTCATTAGCAGGGACAGTATACATTGAGAGGCACAGCCAAGTTGCCGCAATATATATACTGAGGTCTCTGCAGATAATATGTGGGCTGGATCTGCCCAAGTCCAATTAGGAGGTGTCATAAAGGGTAATTGAGATTGACAGGACTAAGATCCATTGGGATTTCCAGATTCTTATAGACAAGCAAGTGCTGGCCAACCAACATGACATCAATGAAGACTGCTCTGTTGGTATATGTGGCAAAAGCTAGTGACCATAACACCAAGAAGAACATGGACAAATGCCAAGGACTGTAAGACATGATGTGTAAAGTAAAGGCAGTAGTAGTTCCAGTTGTGGTAGGAGAACTTGGGAATGTAACCCCCAATTTGGGAGAGTGGGCTTTACAGATTCCAGAGTGCAATTCCAGGAACAGCATTCTGATAACAAGGGGCTATATGTACATTTACACTAACCCTAACACTTATCAGTAAAAGAACGTTCAACAAAAGTTCAGATGAAGTTCATGAAACACGTGTACCGCATGCATGTGTTTAATCTTTTTTAACCTTTTTCAGAAAAAAAAAACAGGATGTAGATAGAGGTTATATTCTCACATGGCTCAATAGGCAGTGGTTATAGTTTACTGAGAGGTAAGCTAAATAAAGCTATAAAATCAACCAGCATGGGGTATGTTTTCATGAAAACACTTGTTAAAAAAACAACCAAAAAAGCAACAGATGCTGTGAAAGCAGCAGTGGACCAGATGTTTAGATGAAGCGTATCTATCTATCTATCTATCTATCTATCTATCTATCTATCTATCTATCTATATATCTATCTATCTATCTATCTATCTATCTATCTATCTATCTATCTATCTGTCTGTCTGTCTGTCTGTCTGTCTGTCTGTCTGTCTATCTATCTGTCTGTCTGTCTATCTGTCTATCTGTCTATCGATCGATCTATCTATCTTAGTTTGCCCCAGTGGCAGCACAATTGCTGAGAAATGCTTTTTCAGGGTTTGCCCACCAAATAACGTGGTCGTTAGCTACATACATGCTTACTCCCCTTGTAGGTTTTCATATTTGTATTATATTTTGATTTGTTTTGTGATTATAGCACTATATATATATTGGCATCATACCGTTTGCTTTTTGGGGGGTTTTATAGACCCAGTGTTGGTTCACCACTAAGGTGATAAACCCCTTCCTTCCTTTTTGGGAGGATAGTGCTACACTCTACATTTTTGAGCTGTTTGCTTGTAACAGTGTTGTATTCTTCATTGTGATACACTTTTTGGCTCTCTATTTATGTGACTGCAGTTGTTTATTTACAGAATTGCAATCATAATTTGTTTTATGTTCATTTATAGTACTTATATAGTGTTTTTTATTATTGAAAGTTATATTTTTATCAATCACTGGTGTCTGTGTGTATACACATTAAATATCATTATTATATATTATTGGTACACATTTTTTTTATCAATAGGAGCACATACACCAATACTTTTTGAATGTTGAATGCGTTTAGGTTGCTTGTAGTATTGCCTGTATGTAGGGATTTTCCTTGTCGTGTTGTATGTAGGGATTTTCCTTGTCGTTTTTCATGTTTGTGGGAGTGCTGCTTGTGAAGTTGTGTGTTTATGGATGGAAAATTGGTGGTGTAGTGTGTGGGGAGGGCCATTTGTGGTGTAATGTGTGAATGTTTGTATTTGGAGGAGATGGTGGCTATAGTCTCTGTGTGGAAAAGGGGTGGTAGCGTGTGGAGAGGAAATATGGGCTGTAGCATTTGTGCATTTGTCATATTAGGGGCTGTAGTGTGTGTGTTTGTGGTGGGTGTCACGAACGCACCCTACTCCAAGAGTGTGCGTGACGTAGTTGTGGTGGTGAAAGGGTTAAAGTACACTATTTGTCTTCACTAGACCGGACATAATGACAAAATCCCCCTTTTTAACACCACCCACACTTAAACATAATAATATAACTATTACTATTTTAACGCTGCCACCACCAAGATAATTTATAAATGGGGTGCCTTGGTCCCCCAGGTAAATCAACAATAAAACCCACCAAATATTACTTAGTACAATATTTAAGGAATTACAAAAAAGTTATTTACACCAACAACAGATAAAAACAAAAAGGATAACATACAGAAGTCCTAATTACTCACTGTAGCGGGCAGTGTAATAATAATCCCTCTTCCCCAAGGACTAGACGACACAAAGTCTGGGAGCCAACTGTCAACTGACCTCTGTGGGGGTCCCAGCTTCAAAAGATGTAACCCCTGTTGACCTCAGCAATAACATCTCTGTAATTTGTGCCTACACAAATTACATTAAAGGATAATATTCCAAGGGTGTAATAATAAATTATACACCCTTGCCGTAACAGTGGGTAAGGGCAATAGGGTGGCAGGATTCGAGCTCTAGCTTTGGAAAATGGAGCTGTAATGTAGGCAGGTATAGGAGCTGTAGTGTAGAGGAGGATATGGGATGTAGTGTTGGGGACAGTAGGTGTATGACAGAGGATAGAGCTGTAGAGTAGGGGGTGAATGAGCTGTAGTGTAGTGAGGGTAGAGAATGTACTGTAGAGGGGTATGGGCAATAGGGACTGTAATGTGGTGGGATGGAGGTATAGTGTAGGACATGGGTCCTCAAACTCCGGTCCCCCAGATGTTGCTGAACTACAACTCCCATGATTATCTGGCTATCTATGTAATTCAAAGAATCATGGGAGTTGTAGTTCAGCAACATCTGGGGGACTGGAGTTTGAGGACCCATGGTGTAGGGAGTACGGGCTGTAGTGTTAGAGGTAAGGGGTATACTGTAAAGTGATAGGTGCTTACATGTAGATAGGTGTAGTGTAAGGGGGTAGAGGCAGCAAGTGTGTTGGACACTTTAAAATATATATATGTTACAAAAAATAAAGTCTATTCCCTCTCCCTCTTGCCTACCTTGAGCCGTCAAAAGAGGAACAGTTGATACCCGATGGCCTTCTGGGCTCAGTATCTGAACTGAACCACCATCTGGTGCAGACCACATGGACAGCAGATTTCTCAGCCTAGTCTATGTTAAGAATGAAAACGTTGCTGTGGTAACCCATGGCAATTCTCTGATCCACTGCAGGGAGTTATAAACATAGAAGCAAACTCTCTAGGCCCCCATAGTGTCCCACCAGGCATCTGTCAGGAGCTCAGTTAAATATGACTGATAAAGAAGGTGTGCAATTACAAATGCTACTTTTCCAACATTATTTCTCTTGCCTTTAAAATGACATTGGTATTAGCAAAGAAAAATCTATTTGCATATCTAGAAAATAGTTTATATATACCATAATAAAAAAACAGAACAAATGGCATACTGTAGTAAAAAGACCGTGGTCATTGTTTTTCTAGAAATTAACTTCCATAGGTCTTCACCTCTCTTGCCAACACCTCAGGTACCTTTGTCACTTCAACTACAGACTATAACTTGCATAATATATGGTGAATTGAATGACAAAGACAAAATAGATGGATATAAGCCAGAAGCCTTAACGTCAGAGATCGCCAAACTCCTCAATAACATTGGAGAAACAGGCGTGGGAAAAAAACATCACTCTTTGGCATTCATATCACTCATGTCACACACAGCACCTACACCACACATTTGGTATGCTCGTCAAGGGTGCCCGCAAGACACCTAGCCTTATGATAAAATAAAAAATGGAATGTCCATTCCTTTGGTCTGAAAACTCACAAAGCCAAAAAGTTGATTATCCATCTGGCTTTAATTTTACTACACAGTATCAGACCAACCGAAGTCCAGTCTCTTGGTCCGATACAACTAACATACCCCATATAAAAATTAAATAAAAAACAAATGTGTGTGGATAAAAGAACTCCAGGGAAAAAATTAAAAAATCAACCTGTGAATAAAGGAACCAAATGCAAAAGACTTTGCTTAGTAAATTACTACCAAAGCACTGTTAGATTATTCATGTCACATTCACAAAAGTGGAAAAACACCTTTGCATTTACACCATTCCTAGTTGTCAGGCGGGAGATGGGTTCAAACAAGAGAGAGAGCATAGATTTATTGTCAGCAGAGCAGATAGGACTATTTAGTCGCACACCTATCAACAAGAAAACTAAATAAAATAGTTTTGTAGCCCATGGAGCAGCGCAGCTAAGGGGAATGAGCCTTGACATTGCTAGGAGACAGGCATAGAACATGGGTATGTATGGATTGGCTATGTGGATATTGGGGGTGGGGTTTTGGGTAAGGGGAGTATATATAGGGGCCATTTTAGATTTAGGGGCCATCTTACTTAATCCTCACTTACCTGTTGTTGTCCCACCCTCCCTCCCTTTTTTTATTGTATAGCTCCCGCTTGGTCACAGTGGCAGGATATGGATAGAAAAGTTGGGGGGTAGGTCATTTGTTCATAGGTATGATAGTTTTGGTTCGCTAAGAACAGTTAGGTTTGGAATGTTATTGGTAGGTTCTAGCTCGTTGGTAGTTCCGAACCTGGTGTGTGCAGGGGGTATCTTGGTATGCCCCATCATTGTGAAAGCTGGAAAATCATGCTCTCGGTGGCAATGGTTTATGTTGTATGTTTATTTATTTATATGTTATAGGTGGTATCAATGATTGTTTATGTGGGTCATTGTCAGGGTAGCTATGTTAAAGGAATGGGGGTTAATATTGTATTATGTATTGTGTTAACAATGACCTTATAATTTTCTATGTTTACCTTTATATCATTAAAGCTGTGATAATAATTTCCCCAATACAAGGTGTCTGAGTATTTTTGGGGGCATGGGGTAGGTTAAGCATATGCCAAAAGGAGACTATGCATATGTCAAGAAAAAGTTTTATGGACACAATAGAAGCTACTGTGGGCGGTTAAAGAGAGTTTGGGCTCCTGTTAAAGATGCCTTTCTGGTTGATATGTTAATGTTTGCTTGTGACTATACACACGTATAATATACAGCTTACTGTCGGAATAAAGCTGATACATGTAATTGACGTTGCCAGGAAGTAGGGGGAATGAATATAAATGTGCTTTTTAACTTGTTAGTCTTCGCCAAATAAGATTTCAGCTTACAAATCAATGGAGATTTACCGTCTTGTGGATTTGGCTGGGGCATTTCTTTAAGACATATTTTATTACTAAGCTTGTTTGTGAAATGTTGGATTGCGTCTCACACAGTAATGTAAATTTATTGTGTATGTTGGTGATAGTTGCTTGTTATTGCGTACGCTTAGCTTTTTGTGGTTGTATCCCGAACGAGTCTGTAATTGGTCTTGAAAAGCTGTTTGCATAATGAAATTCAATCATATGTCACGCGGATACGATGGTGAAAATAATAATAAAACTCTGGATTTATAGAGTTACTTATAAAGTATAAAGTGCAGCGTTCTACTGCATTGTGTTATAGGAAGAGTGTGATATTAAAAGGTTTAAATAAAGAGATTATCGTAGGCAGCTTCGGTGTAAAAGTATTGACTCAAAGCTGCCAAAAGCTGAAGTGAGCCTCCAAGGTCAGTAGGAGAATGTCCTGCTTTAAAGAAGATGTCCTCCCACAGACCCTAATATGTCAATGTGGCTAGAATTAAAGGAACACTCCAAGTACCATAACCACTACAGCTCACTGGCTCTGACACCGTCCCAGCATAATCTGTAAATAGTTTCAGCTTAGTTTGACACTTACATGGGACTCACGAGGTGCCCGTTGTCTAACCAAAGTCAGCCATACTTATTGATAATATGTAATACTGCTCTACATGTCAGTCAAGGTTTGCTAAAATAAAAATTAGAAAGGAATAGTGATGTACCGAACGGTTCGCTGGCGAATAGTTCCTGGCGAACATAGCGTGTTCGCGTTCGCCACTGTGGGCGAACATATGCGCGGTTTGATCCGCCCCTATTCGTCATCATTGAGTAAACTTTGACCCTGTGCCTCACAGTCAGCAGACACATTCCAGCCAATCAGCAGCAAAACCATCCCTTCCAGACCCTCCCACCTCCTGTACAGCATCCATTTTAGATTCATTCTGAAGCTGCATTGTTAGTGAGAGGAGGGAAAGTGTAGCTGCTGCTGATTTGATGAGTGATGCGCAACCATTATTGCCAGAGGATGTAGATAACAGGGATATGTCTCAGTCAGGCAGCATTACACACATGGACGTACAGTGTGATGATGATGATGTTGTACCCGCTGCTGCTTCCTTTGCTGAGTTGTCAGATACAAGTGAAGCGGTTGATTATGACGATGCGTCCATGGATGTCACGTGGGTGCCCGCTCGGCAAGAAGAAGAACATGGCGAAAATTCTTATGGGGAGACAGAGAGGAGGAGGAGACGAGTTGGAAGCAGGGGGAGGCCGTTGCAAGGAGATAGTGGCACAGTCAGACAGCATGCATCGGCACCCGGGGTCAGCCCGACAGCACGCCAATCAACGCATGCTGTGTCCACCACCAGAATGCCGTCATTGCAGAGCTCAGCAGTGTGGAATTTTTTTTGTGTGTCTGCCTCTAACAACAGCAACGCCATTTGCAACCTGTGCCAAAAGAAACTGAGTCGTGGGAAGTCAAACACCCACCTAGGTACAACTGCTTTGCGTAGGCACATGATCGCACATCACAAACGCCTATGGGATCAACATGTGAGTACAAGCAGCACACAAACTCACAACACAAACGCCATCCTCCTCCTGGTCCAGCATCTTCAGCCACATCAACCACTGCTGTCCTCCTTGCCCCCTCTCAACCATCCGCCACTCTATCTCTCGCCTTGAGCAGTTCCCGCTCATCTGCCTACAGTCAGGTGTCTGTCAAGGACATGTTTGAGCATAAGAAGCCAATGTCAGAAAGTCACCCCCTTGCCCGGCGTCTGACAGCTGGCTTGTCTGAACTATTAGCCCGTCAGCTTTTACCATACAAGCTGGTGGAGTCTGAGGCGTTCAAAAAATTTGTTTTGGGACACCGCAGTGGAAGGTACTTTCTTTTCACAAAAGGCAATCCCCAACCTGTATTCGATTGTGCAAAAGGAAGTAATGGCATGTCTGGCACACAGTGTTGGTGCAAGGGTGCATCTGACCACTGATACCTGGTCTGCAAAGCATGGTCAGGGCAGGTATATCACCTACACTGCGCATTGGGTAAACCTGCAGACGGCTGCCAAGCATGGAATGCGTGGCTCTGCAGAGGAGTTGGTGACACCGCCACGACTTGCAGGCAGGCCTACTGCCACCTCCTCTACTCCTCTTACTTCATCCTCTTCCATAACCTCCTCGGCTGAGTCCTCTTCTGCTGCTGCATCTTGCTCCACATCAACGGCACCCCCCCAGCTCCCCAGGTACTATTCCACATCCCGGATACGGCAGTGTCACGCCGTCTTGGGTTTGACTTGCTTGAAAGCAGAGAGTCACACCGGACAAGCACTCCTGTCCGCCCTGAACGCACAGGTGGAAAATTGGCTGACTCCGCAGCAACTGGAGATTGGCAAAGTTATTTGTGACAACGGAACAAATTTGTTGGTGGCATTGAAGTTGGGCAAGTTGACACATGTGCCGTGCATGGCACATGTGTGTAATCTGATTGTACAACGCTTTGTGCATAATTACACAGGCTTACAGGACGTCCTGAAGCAGGCTAGGAAGGTGTGTGGCCATTTCAGGCGTTCCTACACGGCCATGGCGCACTTTGCAGATATCCAGCGGCAAAACAACATGCCAGTGAGGCGCTTGATTTGCGACAGCCCGACACGTTGGAATTCAACACTCCTAATGTTCGACCGCCTGCTCCAACAAGAAAAATCCGTTAATGAATATTTGTATGACCGGGGTGCTAGAACAGCCTCTGGGGAGCTGGGAATTTTTTTGCCACGTTACTGGACGCTCATGCGCAATACCTGTAGGCTCATGCGTCCTTTTGAGGAGGTGACAAACCTAGTCAGTCGCAACGAAGGCACCATCAGCGACATCATACCATTTGTTTTCTTCCTGGAGCGTGCCCTGCGAAGAGTGCTGGATCAGGCCATAGATGAGCATGAAGAGGAAGAGGAAGAGTTGTGGTCACCATCACCACCAGAAACAGCCTTATCAGCATCGCTTTCTGGACCTGCGGCAATGCTGGAAGAGGATTATGAGGAAGAGGAGTCAGAGGAGGAATGTGGCTTTGAGGAGGAGGAGGAAGACCAACCACAACAGGCATCCCAGGGTGCTCGTTGTCACCTATCTGGTACCCATGGTGTTGTACGTGGCTGGGGAGAAGAACATACCTTCATTGAGATCACTGAGGAGGAGGAACGTGAAATGACTAGCTCAGCATCCAACCTTGTGCAAATGGGGTCTTTCATGCTGTCGTGCCTGTTGAGGGACCCTCGTATAAAAAGGCTGAAGGAGAACGACCTGTACTGGGTGTCCACGCTACTAGACCCCCGGTATAAGCAGAAAGTGGCTGAAATTTTACCAAATTACAAGTCGGAAAGGATGCAGCATTTGCAAAATAAATTAAAAAGTATGCTTTACACAGCGTATAAGAGTGATATCACAGCACAACGGGAATCTAACAGGGGAAGAGGTGAAAGTAATCCTCCTCCTCCCACGACCACGCCAGCAAGGACAGGACGCTTTACAGACGTGTTGTTGATGGAGGACATGCAGAGCTTTTTAAGTCCTATGCATCGCCACAGCCCTTCGGGATCCACCCTCAGAGAACGACTCGACCGACAGGTAGCAGACTACCTCGCCTTAACTGCAGATATCGACACTCTGAGGAGCGATGAACCCCTTCACTACTGGGTGTGCTTGACCTGTGGCCTGAGCTATCCCAATTTGCGATAGAACTTCTGGCCTGCCCCGCTTCAAGTGTCCTGTCAGAAAGGACCTTCAGTGCAGCAGGAGGTATTGTCACTGAGAAGAGAAGTCGCCTAGGTCAAAAAAGTCTAGATTACCTCACCTTTATTAAGATGAATGTGGGATGGATCCCGAAGGGATGAGATGAGCTGCCTTGCGCTAAAAATGGTCCACACGCTGCTGTATTTTAGCTCTGAATGCAGGTTGACTTGCGTGACTTATCCGCCACCAACTAGGGTTAAAGCCGCAATGTTTTAGGGCACTTTCTGCCTGGGAAACAAACATCAATTTTTCTGACCGCTGCTACAGCAGCGGCTGCAACAATACCTAATGTTTCAGGCATGTGTACATGCCTAATTTTTCGGGCCTTTGGTGCTGCACTGTGGCTTCAAAAACCAAACCAAAAAAAAGGCACATAACAGGGATTAAACTGATAGTAAAACTGAATAGTACTACTTAACACATCACTCCTATCTGGTGGCACATTAGATTTTACGCGCAGTGCCCCAAATTTGAAGTAGGAGGACCGACCAAGCATCTTTTTCCATCTCCCGGTTCCTAATATCGATGCCATATACACGTCCCCTGATAGGGTGCCAGCTCGTTATTCTCTTGGGCGCCAGCTCGTTATTCTCTTTTTCACTTCACTAGGGACACTTTACTGCACTATGGGCACTTAGACCCACTCTTTGTCTTGCACAGTGTTATTCCTAGCCAGCATCTGTGATGGGAAATCAGGCAGTCATCTAAACGTTTAGATTGAGCTTTAGCTTAGAACACCCTTGAAGGTGTTTAAGGAGATTAGGGCTAGTTTAGAGGATTCTTCTTAGACCTCTCTGAGTCTTTATAGCCCTTCTACCTATTCAGCATTTCTGGAAACGCTAAGAGAAAGGGTGTCTGTGTGTCTGTGATACATTTAACTTTATATCACCTTATTTACACTTTTTATGACAGCATCACTCCGGTCTCCATACTCTCTGCCTATACCCATCTATTTAGAGGGAATTTCCTTGCCCCTGGCAATATTATATAATTGGTAATAGTATTACCATTATTACACAATTAGCCACTATAGGGGAATGAGTATAGTATCCCTTTGTTATTTATAAATGATACAATAGAAATTACTTTTGTCCATTACTCAATTTACTTTAACAAAGGGTACTAACCACGGTATTAAGAAGCATTACTCTGCTTTCCCTTTCTTCCTCTATTATACACCTATGCTCACTAGGATTTGTAGGTATCACTTTATTATAGTTGTCTAACCTTTTCCTATGCCAGTTTTAGATCTCCTTCTTTGGGAGATTTTTTATTTTTTCAGTTTATTAGCATACCTGGGTACAAGCCCTCGGTGGGGCTGGCACCACCACCTGACCACATTTCCTTGTTTCTTCCACGCATACCGCTTTTTCCATCTTTGAAGGGGTTTGGCGAAACAAGTAAATAGTCCTCTACTTGTAACAGGGATTAAACTGATAAGAATAGTACTACTTAACACACCTTATAATAAAGCAGAGAGAGGCAACGCAGAGAGAGGAGTCTGAAGAAGAGGAGTCAGAGGAGGAAGGTGGCTTTGAGGAGGTGGAAGAACAAACACAGCAGGCGTCCCAGGGGGCTTGTTGTCAACTTTCGGGGACCCTTGGGGTTGTACGTGACTGGGTGGTGGAAGACACCTTCAATGACGGGGGGGTCAGTGGGGACAAGGAACGGGACATGGCTAGATTGGTATCCAACCTTGTGCAAATAGGGAGTTTGCGGTTGTGCAAATGGACTGTTTGCGGTTTTTTGTGGTGCGTTAAATGGGGAGTTTGGTCTGTCACTGTGAAGCGGGCGTAACCCTTACACTACCTGATCGATACAACATCATACAGTAGGTCCCCCCCTCATTATTTTTATGGCCCCCACCCACTGCTCACGGGTGGGGGCGGGTGGGAGGACAGTAGGTCCCCCCCATTGTGATTTATGGCCCCCACCCAGGGGGGGAGGACAGTAGTTCCCCCCCCCCTTATCCTTATTTACTGAATATTCCCCTGTATAACAATGTTTGGCATTTAGTGAATATCCCCTATTCTGCTCTGTGTCAGTGTGTATCAGGGTCTCTGAGGACAGGTGTCAATCCATATCTGCCAAGTGACCCTATGTAGGAGGAACAGTCCCGTTTCTGCTCTGTGTCAGTGTGTATCAGGGTCCATGAGGACAGGTGTCAATCCATATCTGCCAAGTGACCCTATGTAGGGGGAACAGTCCCTATTCTGCTCTGTGTCAGTGTGTATCAGGGTCTCTGAGGACAGGTGTCAATCCATATCTGCCAAGTGACCCTATGTAGGGGGAACAGTCCCTATTCTGCTCTGTGCCAGTGTGTATCAGGGTCTCTGAGGACAGGTGTCAATCCATATCTGCCAAGTGACCCTATGTAGGGGGAACAGTCCCTATTCTGCTCTGTGTCAGTGTGCATCAGGGTCTCTGAGGACAGGTGTCAATCCATATGTCAAGGTGTCAATATGTCATATGTCAGGTGTCAATCCATATCCATTGTGATTTAGGAATGTTAGGTGGTTTATGCCCTTCATGGATTAAAACCAGACTCTGCATCAACTGTGTAATTTTCCATGGGAGTTTTGCCATGGATCCCCCTCCGGCATGCCACAGTCCAGGTGTTAGTCCCCTTGAAACAACTTTTCCATTACTATTGTGGCCAGAAAGAGTCCCTGTGGGTTTTAAAATTCGCCTGCCCATTGAAGTCTATGGCGGTTCGCCCGGTTCGCCGGTTTTGCGAACATTTGCGGAAGTTCGCGTTCGCCGTTTGCGAACCGAAAATTTTATGTTCGCGACATCACTAGAAAGTAATTGACCATGCAAAACCTAAGCAGTTAAGAATATAAAGCATAGTATACAATGCTAATAATAGGATAATCTAAAAAAATCGAGACAGGTCATTAGCAAGTGATTTATGCAAAGTAGCCCTGCAGCAAAATGATCAATAACCAAGTATATCTATATGAAGCATTAAGTGAAATTATTAAGGGCCTATAAATAAATCTGCGTTACTCAGACATTACACATGTTCTCGATTAATTTCATGTATTTATGCAAACAGAAAATAAAACTCAAAATGTATAAATTACTCTGTGGCCGTTAATCGCACCCAAAGAAAGCCTCAAAATTGACAAAAAATACTTCTAACAATATTTTACTACAGTTTTTTGCTGTTTTTTGCTAATTTGCTGTGCGAAAAAAAGTGAAATAATGAAAAATAAACAGATAAAAACATATAAAATAATTATCATTTATAAGAAATTATACACAAAGGAAAGTCCCTATTAGATGGAGTTAAAATACAAGATGGACCCAATGATGACGATGTTCCTGGAAATCACCCAAAGTTACTGTATAGCACGTACAGCATGTGGGCCATTTTGACACAATAACTATAACTCTGCAAAGTCCTGCCAACAATTAAATAAATTACTTAAAGTGGTAGACATGCTCCTAACAAACAATACATTGTAGTGCCTGGGTAGAATTAGGTGAGATTTTCAGAATAAAAAAATCTCCTCAGCGAATGTAGCATCAAGAGATTCATAAAAGAATACAAAATGATCCTCACTGGAGTGCTCTGGAGTCTATAATGCTGGTTATCAATGGGTTTTTTACTGAAATGTTGGCCTCAGGCTTGATATGATAAAATTCCATACCACCCAAGGGCACTCTGTTCTTCTTTTCTATTCTAATGTCCCTCCTTTCTAGGAGCTCTGTCTTGTTGGTGTGTCAGAGTGTATAACAGAGCTCCACAGCAATAATACTTCCAGTAATGTGTCTGAGCGTATAACAGAGCTCCACAGCAATAATACTCCCAGTAATGTGTCTGAGTGTATAACAGAGCTCCACAGCAATAATACTCCCAGTAATGTGTCTGAGTGTATAACAGAGCTCCACGGCAATAATACTCCCAGTAATGTGTCTGAGTATATAACAGAGCTCCACGGCAATAATACTCCCAGTAATGTGTCTGAGTGTATAACAGAGCTCCACGGCAATAATACTCCCAGTAATGTGTCTGAGTGTATAACGAGCTCCACAGCAATAATACTCCCACAAATGTGTCTTTAAGGGGATACTATAGTGTTAAGAATACAAAGCTCTATTCCTAACACTATAGTTCTCTCTGTCTCACAGTTCCCTCATGGCCTCCCCCTCCTCCTTCACTTACCCGGTTCCACTGTCAATGTCCCTCGGCGCTGGGTCTGTGAAACACCTCCTCCAATATCATCCGATAGGGGGCTAATGCGCATGCACGGCAAGCACAGCAAGTGCATTAGGCCCTCCTCATAGGAAAGAATAGATTCAAAGCTTAACTGACACTGGGTGTTCTCATCAGGGCCGCCATCAGGGGGTGACAACCATAACGGTTGTCACGGGCCCGGCGGCCCTGGGGGGGCCCAGCCGCCCGGGCCCCACGTGTAGCGCATGCTGATGGGGCCCATCGGGTGGCCCACTCACTTAGGGCTACCCGATGGGCCCTATATCTTCAGGGGCCCGGTCAGCACTGCGGCCGTGCAATAGCGCGACCGGGCTCCTTTAAAAAAAATCCCAGCCGCAAAGTACTGCTGGGAGGAAGTGGCCGTCACTTCCTCCCAGCTCCCTCCCCTCAGCGCCGCGTGGGAGGGAAGAAAGACAACCGCCGCAGGAGCCACGCCGACTCCCATTAGCCACAGCCTTCCACCTGCAAAAAAAGGTAAGAAAAATTAGCTGTATTTGTGTATGTATGTCTGTGTGTATGTCAGTATGTCTGTGTGTATGTCAGTATGTCTGTATGTATGTCAGTATGTCTGTGTGTATGTCTGTATGTATGTCAGAATGTCTGTGTGTATGTCAGAATGTCTGTGTGTATGTCTGTATGTATGTCAGCATGTCTGTGTGTATGTCAGAATGTCTGTGTGTATGTTAGAATGTCTGTGTGTATGTCAGTATGTCTGTATGTATGTCAGTATGTCTGTGTGTATGTCAGAATGTCTGTGTGTATGTCAGAATGTCTGTGTGTATGTCAGAATGTCTGTGTGTATGTCTGTCTGTATGTATGTCAGTATGTCTGTGTGTATGTCTGTATGTATGTCAGAATGTCTGTGTGTATGTCAGTATGTCTGTGTGTATGTCTGTATGTATGTCAGTATCTCTGTGTGTATGTCAGAATGTCTGTGTGTATGTTAGAATGTCTGTGTGTATGTCAGTATGTCTGTATGTATGTCAGTATGTCTTTGTGTATGTCAGAATGTCTGTGTGTATGTCAGTATGTCTGTGTGTATGTCTGTATGTATGTCCAGTATGTCTGTGTGTATGTCAGTAGTGTACAGCTACACAAGTCATCAAACTAACTTTTGACAGGTGCCCCGCCCCTTTTTAGTAAACCACGCCCACTGCGCAATATAACCCCGCCCATTGCGCATTGTTGTGTGATCCGCCCCTTTTTTGACTAAACCACGCCCATGACACCTTATGGGCCCCGCCCCTAATACATTTTTATTTTGTCAGGTGCCCCACCCCTATTTATTAAACCACGCCTGTTGCGCAATATGACCCGCCCATTGCGCGACGATGTGTGTACCGCCCCTTCTTTACTAAACCATGGCACTAAACCACAACCATGGCACATTACGTCCCCAGTGCTATTTTTGACGTAGTAACGGCCATTTTTATGAGTCCACACACACGGCGTGTTATGACCACGCCCATGATCTTTATTACATATTAGCGAACATTTTAATGAAGCCACATCACGGGGTGTTATAGACACGATACAATGTTCATAGAGTGTGCCACCATATGGTTGTATGAGGTATTACATTCTTTGATTGGATTTTTTACATTTATTTTTAATTTCATTTAGAGGAAGGATATTGCTGAGTAAAGGGATTGTGTCTGGGCATGTTTTTGAAAGATGTGTCTGGGATCTTTTTTAAAGTATAGAACAAACACAGAGGACAGATTTATATAAATCGGAGAAATAAATAAATGCCAAATTAACTCATATAGCAATGTTTATTAGACAAAAAAAAAGTCAATGCAATATTCACAGGAAAAACAATAATACAATATCCGCAGGAAAAGCTATAATACAATATATGTAGGAAAAGCAATAATCATCAAATGTATTAGTCAGAAAAGCAAGGAATAAACATCACAAATTCAACCAATCAGCAGGATGCTTTAGTATACGTGGGCGCTTCTTAGGTAGCAAATAGCCGTGAGATGTAGTTAATCCCGGGGTGCTAAAAGAAATATTTGGTAACGATTGTCTCTTTTGAAAATGGGGTGTTATGTCCCGAGTCTCACTTGGAAGGCTCTGCAATTTCAATCGTTCCAAATAGTCTCTATTTGATGTGTTGCCCACAACTGTAGATGGTATGTTCAGGTCAGCCATAGCCTGAAGAAAAGTATCCCAGCCCAGAGGTAATTTACGTACCGTAACATTGTGACTCTGGGTAACACTACGTACCAAATCGAGTATGCTGGATCCCGGTACAACAGTGTTTTTATAAACAAATTCACCCTTATCATTCCAAGCGGTAATGTGCTTAAATTGAGACATTCTACTCAACAACAATTCAGCATTTTTTTTATAGCGGACATTTACATTATTAACAACTTCATGAAATACAGCGTCTGAAACATCAGAGACTCCAGCAGCATGAGGATGTGCTACAGGGGTGTTTGGTACTGAGGATTCTCCAGGAGGTAAGAAAAGTGTCAAGCCCAACTTTTCGCTTTCACTCTGTTTAGCACGTACCAAGTATTTATGCAATATAGTGGTATACCTCTTTATCTTCTCATCATCCGACACACCTCTATTTTGAAGAATAGACATAATCTCATTATCTAGGTTCTGAGTGACAGACTCACGAGAGGCCTCAGAGCTCTGAGTGGTTCGCTGTATTAGGTCTAACTCTTGTTTAGACACTAAGTACTTTTTCTCAGCATGGGCCATTAACGGTTAGTCAAAAGACCGGTCAGCAGAGGTATAGCAAATCCCAACAGAGAGCCAATAAATCCTCCAGACTGTTTAACCAACTGCTTCTTCTTACTAAAAGACACCTTTTTGTTGCTCAGTGCTTTTATATTTTTTCGCCACTTTTTTAGCTTTTCTACTTGTTGTTGTGATAAAGGTATCTTACCTTTAAGGGTATTAAGAGCAATTTCACATATAGCCGTGACTAAATCA
Organism: Pelobates fuscus; assembly: GCF_036172605.1. Taxonomy (NCBI): domain Eukaryota; kingdom Metazoa; phylum Chordata; class Amphibia; order Anura; family Pelobatidae; genus Pelobates; species Pelobates fuscus. Next base: position 24,594,294 of record NC_086322.1, read on the forward strand.
TGAGATGCGGAGCATAAAATATCTTTTTTCTGTGATGGCGAGGCACTTATTAGACTTTGTAAAGCCAACCAATTGCGACGTATACGCATAGACATCCTTACAGGCTCTGAGATTCGGCAGGGAATGACCTGTTAATGGTATGTTATCGGCTTTTAGAGGGCTGTTTGTTATAAGTATATGCCGAGGGAAGGTCGGGTGGGAAGAGACCAGTTCTTAAGCGGTACTCTTCGAGGGTTGTAGATCTTAAATCTACAAGTAGATAACCATAAGATTTGCGTGTGGCATCTTCAAAAGCATCTAGAAAAAATTGTGATTTACCGGGGTACATTTGGCGGGCCAGAGTAGTGATTTGCAGTTTATCTCTTGGGTTCTTAAAAAGTACCATATATTTAGTGTTTAAAGCTATAGTACGACTTTTTTTACCTTGACAAAACACATTCTGCACCAGATACATAATACTCAGATTTCTGTGGTGCACATACTTGGTAAATGCTTTCTCAATTTCTGAACTCTCACTAGCAGCCTCCATTAAGTCATCAACAATAGTCAAATTTACTCTGTTAGGGGGAAACAAATTATCGTCATTAAATGTTGTGGGTAAACCCTCTATAAAACGAATATTTGGGGTTGTGAGTAATAATTCATCATAAAGCACTTGCCAGCAGGCATAAAACCAAACAATGTTATCAGGAGTGTGCGACATTAATGTGGTAGCATTCTGTAAAACCTGTTTGACAAAATAACTTTTCCCTGAATTAGAAGGGCCGGCCAATATGCATGAAAAAGGATGTTGTAAACGAGTGTCCATGGTGAATGGTTAGTAACCAAATGGGAGAGTGGTAAAGTTGTCGACCAAATATCTTTTTGTATAAACACACTTTTGTGTTTTCTGTAGTGGTCGCGTCTCTATCTGCCAAAGGAGTTTATTTCTGACAATTGAGGTCTGTCGTACCACTATTCTTTTCTGTTCATCAGGGTCTGAGTGCAAGGGGTAGTCCAACACCAGGTCTTTTAAACTGTCAAAGTTAATCAACTGGGCATTACTGGCATGAAGCGTTATGCCTTTCACCTTTAGAGATGTTTTATCCGTCGATAGTTTGTAACCATAAGTCTTGGGCCCTGCAGATACAAACTCTGTAATGTGTGTGTCACAGGGTATTTCACTAGTCAGCTCGCCTAGATAGTCCCCTAGAGGTGGATTCCAGTCACCCGCTGTACTAACAAAAATAACAGAGTCAGTGTCGTGGTAGAGACATCTCTCATTAAGACGGTCTAAAACATTATACAGTTCAAGTCGTGCATAGGCGGTGGTAAAACATGCAATAAATATATTGGTATTGCGAGACGGACTGTGACAGCCCTGGGCGTACTTCCAACTGAGCATGGCTGTGTCATCATTTATGAATGACAGAGAAGACACCTCATATTCAGGTAAAAATACATACCCAAAAAGCTTGTCAGGATCAGATACAAGACTTGTGGTTTGCAAATTAGGTTTCTGACCAAATTTGCCCCATAAAGAATTAAGAAACAATTTGGCAATCTGTCTTTTTGCAGGGTTTACTTCTATTTTCTCTGGTCTTAACAAAATACCCTCTTTAGCGTAATAAGCATCGATGTATTGGCGTCTTTTTTCATCAGTCGTACACCATTCAGGGTAACCTGAGGATTCCTGTTTATCCCTAAGGTGCACCTTTATATACTTTTCAAATAATGTATCGGAAGAGTAAGGAAAGTGCCAAATCTCAAAGATTTTTCCCAACCTGTAGCCCTTAATCAGGGCTTGCTGTATTTCAATAGTGCACCAAGTACCTGTCAAAGATCGTTCCTCCTCATTATGTTCACAATGTGTTGTTTGGTTATTGGCTGTGCATGTGCGACATAATGGGAACATAAGTTTGCCATTCATTTTAACCGGTAGAACAGGGAAAAATAAACCTCGGGGTGGGTACACTGTTACTTTAGCAAGGCCAAAATAGTGTTCAAAAGGCTGAAAATTATCATAAACGATTACCGGGTGACCCGTGGGATATAATTTTGTTTTGTTGACGTAAGGGTATAGACTGGTAAAATCATAATAGTGTATGCTCTCACCTGGGGCCGCTTTGTGGTACAATTTGATTGCGTTTGTGCGGCCCCCATAAAGGGCATCACGAGGCTCCAGCGGTTGTGGAAAATCTTTATCGATAAGAAAAGCCTGTAGATCCTTGTCAGTTTCTAACAGGTTTGACCAATCATGTTCCCACATCTCACGGACCACATAACCCAGCATTTTTAGAAAATGGGTTTTAACATTGGTTTTGTGGTGTAATTGTGCATAGGTAGTCTTTGTAACTGTGTTAAATGCCTTTTCATTAAAACAAACTGGGCAACCGTGGTAGAAACAACCCTGAAATTCAAAAGCTGTATGCTGGCCATCAATCAGAGCGTACCCATCCAAAAAATAGTTACCAACAGCCCTTTCACCACCCTGTAGAGCGTGCTGAATAGTGATCCCCTCTTTGTGTGCAACATACATTAACCACTGTATAGACTTTGTTGAGAAACGTTTCTGATTTGCATGGTAATTGTCAGAGGGTAAAATTGCTATGGTATTTTTCGGTAAAAACTTAAATCTGTACATGGCCATGCACACAGACGCTAATGTAGTGAGTTGGAAAGGGTCAATATCATTAATGACGGTTTCAGGACCGTCGGGGCCCATAATAGTTTTTACCTTCTTGGTCATCTCCATCACACTTTCTCTGTAGCAGACACAGGCCTGTTTCAAGATTTTAACATCATCTATACAGTATTTTTTAAGTTCATCTTGAAAATTGAACTGGCAATGTTGGTTCTCTTGATACCAGACCATAAACTCCTTTTTATCATCACACATCATTTGGTCATAACCATAATAGTCTACCGAAGGCATAGGGCCAATATAGGACTGATTCTGGGATGTGTTAAAAAAGTGTGGAAAATATCCTTTACAGCCGACGAACCCCAGGGCCTTTGGCAATTTACTTAGTTTCATGGGGAGAAAATTTAAAGAATCGATAAATCTGATACCTAGATCAGCGACAGTCACACAAAGTAATTTACCACCTTGCGCCAACAACTCGATAGCTATTTTCTCCTTAAGAAGTTGATTCACCACAAAGTAAGAGTCATACCTACCTGCATTATGCGCTATGAATGTGTAGCTACTAAAGGGTTTGTTTATAAATGTTATTACAAACTCCTCTAGGCACGATGTACCCTCAAACTCCCAGCACTTATCCCCTACTAACTCTGAAGCATAGATATAGTTGGGGATATGTACACCGGTCTCCTGCATACATTCAAAGTCATAAAAAATGTATTTGTTAGTAGGGTCTTCTGGGGTGTATCTTCTCATATAACAAACATGGCCATCAAGCGTGACTACAGTGTCATAGCAAACCTGACATTGGAAACCTTTACACTTATGCTCGGCCATTACAGTGTAACGGCCGCAGGAATCACAATAAGCTTTCTGACGGCACTCTATGTTTCCGGATACGGAGAGCTCTTTGTGCAACTTTAAGCACTCCTGTGAACGACAAAAAGTGCGACAACTGGAACATCTAGGGATCTCCCCTTTCACTTCTACACAGTTCTGTCTGTGACAGGCCTTACAAAAATACCGGCAGGAATGATTGTTTTTGTGAGAGAATGGTGTGTGACAGTACTTACAGAAGTATGATTCCCCAATGAACGCATTAATTTTTTTAATGCCATAATAATGTTCGCCCTCATGGTATATAAACACAACTTTATCTTTACAGGGCTTGTCTGAATGAAAATAGTGCCACGAACCATGATTGTGATACATTACTTTAATTGTAATGCCTAAATGTTGTTCAAAAGCTGGGATGTCGCTAAAACTAACCAGACGATCATCAGGGATACCTACAGCTTTATGTATTTCCCTGGCTCTCTTCAACAACACAGAGTCTGCAGGATTATCCTGAGCCACAAGGGCACAAATGCTAGCTGCTAGACACAGGTTATTATTATCATTGTTTAAATCATAAAGCCACCTCTTTTTCCTGGCAATGATACAACTATAGGGTGTTGACCGAAGACGCCTACGATGCATTACACCACCGACTCTATTCCTAACAATGATTACAACTAGCCTTAAAGACCTGCTGCCAATAATTTCAGCATTGCTCTGTACCAAGTTTGACACTGCGTTTAAAAAGGTTTCTGCATTCAATTCATCTCTACAACGTCTAATAGAGTGTAACGGTCTGCCAAGATCATCGCTATCTAGTCTTAATTGAACAAAATCGCTTGGCCCTATATCAGGCATCATTCTGTTTAAAAGCTCTTGAATAGCATCATGTACAGACTGGAGTGCGTCTGAAAACGATGTTATTCTGTCTAAATTTACAAACCGAAAATGTTCATAATATTCCACGGCATTGAAATTGTTAATATCTCTGCGGCGTTGTTCAACACGCTCCAAAAATACAGGAGCCTCTAGTTCATCATTGGGGTTCTGCACTTTGGGGTGCTCCTGCGAATCGTTAATATTCTCAGGACTAAATGGACTTTGTTGTATCTCTGGGGAAAGATCTGTAGGTGATGGGGCTATTTCAGTATCATTTGTGTGGGGTGTCACAGGGGTAACAGGAGTGTCAACGCCATGCTCAGTTGGAAGTACGCCCAGGGCTGTCACAGTCCGTCTCGCAATACCAATATATTTATTGCATGTTTTACCACCGCCTATGCACGACTTGAACTGTATAATGTTTTAGACCGTCTTAATGAGAGATGTCTCTACCACGACACTGACTCTGTTATTTTTGTTAGTACAGCGGGTGACTGGAATCCACCTCTAGGGGACTATCTAGGCGAGCTGACTAGTGAAATACCCTGTGACACACACATTACAGAGTTTGTATCTGCAGGGCCCAAGACTTATGGTTACAAACTATCGACGGATAAAACATCTCTAAAGGTGAAAGGCATAACGCTTCATGCCAGTAATGCCCAGTTGATTAACTTTGACAGTTTAAAAGACCTGGTGTTGGACTACCCCTTGCACTCAGACCCTGATGAACAGAAAAGAATAGTGGTACGACAGACCTCAATTGTCAGAAATAAACTCCTTTGGCAGATAGAGACGCGACCACTACAGAAAACACAAAAGTGTGTTTATACAAAAAGATATTTGGTCGACAACTTTACCACTCTCCCATTTGGTTACTAACCATTCACCATGGACACTCGTTTACAACATCCTTTTTCATGCATATTGGCCGGCCCTTCTAATTCAGGGAAAAGTTATTTTGTCAAACAGGTTTTACAGAATGCTACCACATTAATGTCGCACACTCCTGATAACATTGTTTGGTTTTATGCCTGCTGGCAAGTGCTTTATGATGAATTATTACTCACAACCCCAAATATTCGTTTTATAGAGGGTTTACCCACAACATTTAATGACGATAATTTGTTTCCCCCTAACAGAGTAAATTTGACTATTGTTGATGACTTAATGGAGGCTGCTAGTGAGAGTTCAGAAATTGAGAAAGCATTTACCAAGTATGTGCACCACAGAAATCTGAGTATTATGTATCTGGTGCAGAATGTGTTTTGTCAAGGTAAAAAAAGTCGTACTATAGCTTTAAACACTAAATATATGGTACTTTTTAAGAACCCAAGAGATAAACTGCAAATCACTACTCTGGCCCGCCAAATGTACCCCGGTAAATCACAATTTTTTCTAGATGCTTTTGAAGATGCCACACGCAAATCTTATGGTTATCTACTTGTAGATTTAAGATCTACAACCCTCGAAGAGTACCGCTTAAGAACTGGTCTCTTCCCACCCGACCTTCCCTCGGCATATACTTATAACAAACAGCCCTCTAAAAGCCGATAACATACCATTAACAGGTCATTCCCTGCCGAATCTCAGAGCCTGTAAGGATGTCTATGCGTATACGTCGCAATTGGTTGGCTTTACAAAGTCTAATAAGTGCCTCGCCATCACAGAAAAAAGATATTTTATGCTCCGCATCTCATGATTTAGTCACGGCTATATGTGAAATTGCTCTTAATACCCTTAAAGGTAAGATACCTTTATCACAACAACAAGTAGAAAAGCTAAAAAAGTGGCGAAAAAATATAAAAGCACTGAGCAACAAAAAGGTGTCTTTTAGTAAGAAGAAGCAGTTGGTTAAACAGTCTGGAGGATTTATTGGCTCTCTGTTGGGATTTGCTATACCTCTGCTGACCGGTCTTTTGACTAACCGTTAATGGCCCATGCTGAGAAAAAGTACTTAGTGTCTAAACAAGAGTTAGACCTAATACAGCGAACCACTCAGAGCTCTGAGGCCTCTCGTGAGTCTGTCACTCAGAACCTAGATAATGAGATTATGTCTATTCTTCAAAATAGAGGTGTGTCGGATGATGAGAAGATAAAGAGGTATACCACTATATTGCATAAATACTTGGTACGTGCTAAACAGAGTGAAAGCGAAAAGTTGGGCTTGACACTTTTCTTACCTCCTGGAGAATCCTCAGTACCAAACACCCCTGTAGCACATCCTCATGCTGCTGGAGTCTCTGATGTTTCAGACGCTGTATTTCATGAAGTTGTTAATAATGTAAATGTCCGCTATAAAAAAAATGCTGAATTGTTGTTGAGTAGAATGTCTCAATTTAAGCACATTACCGCTTGGAATGATAAGGGTGAATTTGTTTATAAAAACACTGTTGTACCGGGATCCAGCATACTCGATTTGGTACGTAGTGTTACCCAGAGTCACAATGTTACGGTACGTAAATTACCTCTGGGCTGGGATACTTTTCTTCAGGCTATGGCTGACCTGAACATACCATCTACAGTTGTGGGCAACACATCAAATAGAGACTATTTGGAACGATTGAAATTGCAGAGCCTTCCAAGTGAGACTCGGGACATAACACCCCATTTTCAAAAGAGACAATCGTTACCAAATATTTCTTTTAGCACCCCGGGATTAACTACATCTCACGGCTATTTGCTACCTAAGAAGCGCCCACGTATACTAAAGCATCCTGCTGATTGGTTGAATTTGTGATGTTTATTCCTTGCTTTTCTGACTAATACATTTGATGATTATTGCTTTTCCTACATATATTGTATTATAGCTTTTCCTGCGGATATTGTATTATTGTTTTTCCTGTGAATATTGCATTGACTTTTTTTTTGTCTAATAAACATTGCTATATGAGTTAATTTGGCATTTATTTATTTCTCCGATTTATATAAATCTGTCCTCTGTGTTTGTTCTATACTTTAAAAAAGATCCCAGACACATCTTTCAAAAACATGCCCAGACACAATCCCTTTACTCAGCAATATCCTTCCTCTAAATGAAATTAAAAATAAATGTAAAAAATCCAATCAAAGAATGTAATACCTCATACAACCATATGGTGGCACACTCTATGAACATTGTATCGTGTCTATAACACCCCGTGATGTGGCTTCATTAAAATGTTCGCTAATATGTAATAAAGATCATGGGCGTGGTCATAACACGCCGTGTGTGTGGACTCATAAAAATGGCCGTTACTACGTCAAAAATAGCACTGGGGACGTAATGTGCCATGGTTGTGGTTTAGTGCCATGGTTTAGTAAAGAAGGGGCGGTACACACATCGTCGCGCAATGGGCGGGTCATATTGCGCAACAGGCGTGGTTTAATAAATAGGGGTGGGGCACCTGACAAAATAAAAATGTATTAGGGGCGGGGCCCATAAGGTGTCATGGGCGTGGTTTAGTCAAAAAAGGGGCGGATCACACAACAATGCGCAATGGGCGGGGTTATATTGCGCAGTGGGCGTGGTTTACTAAAAAGGGGCGGGGCACCTGTCAAAAGTTAGTTTGATGACTTGTGTAGCTGTACACTACTTATGTCTGTATGTATGTCAGTATGTTTGTGTGTATGTCAGAATGTCTGTGTGTATGTCAGTATGTCTGTATTTATGTCAATATGTCTGTGTGTATGTCAGTATGTCTGTGTGTATGTCAGTATGTCTGTGTGTATGTTAGAATGGCTGTGTGTATGTCAGTATGTCTGTATGTATGTCAGTATGTCTGTGTGTATGTCAGAATGTCTGTGTGTATGTCAGTATGTCTGTGTGTATGTCAGAATGTCTGTGTGTATGTAAGTATGTCTGTGTGTATGTTAGAATGTATGTGTGTATGTCAGTATGTCTGTGTGTATGTCAGAATGTCTGTGTGTATGTTAGAATGTCTGTGTGTATGTCAGTATGTCTGTATGTATGTCAGTATGTATGTGTGTATGTTAGAATGTCTGTGTGTATGTCAGAACGTCTGTGTGTATGTCAGTATGTCTGTGTGTATGTCAGAATGTCTGTATGTATGTCAGTATGTCTGTGTGTATGTCAGTATGTATGTCAGAATGTCTGTGTATGTCAGTATGTCTGTATGTCAGAATGTCTATGTGTATGTCAGTATGTCTGTGTGTATGTCAGAATGTCTGTGTGTATGTCAGAATGTCTGTGAGTATGTCTGTGTGTGTATGTCAGTATGTCTGTATGTATGTATGTATGTATGTATGTATGTATGAATATATGTATGTATGTATGCCAGTATGAATTAATGTATGTCTGTGTATATGTATGTAATGTCGGTGTATGTATGTGTAAGTCCTCATGCATTTGTGTCTGTATGTATGTTAGTATGTGTCTATCTGTCACTATGTATGCCTGTGTGCCTGTATATGTGTGTATGTCTCAGTATGTGTGTATCAGTACGTATGCCTACATGCGTGTATTTCTTTTTCAGTATGTGTGTCTGTTAGTATGTATTTGTGTGTGTGTGTGTGTGTGTCTGTGTCTTTTTGTATCAGTGTGTGTTTTTGTGTCTGTGTGTATTCCTGTGGGCGGGATTTGGAGGCGGACCCTGTGGGCGGGATTGGAGGCGGGCCCCAGGGGGCCCAGACCCTGAGCTGAGTTAGGGGCCCCAAAATTTCTGGTGGCGGCCCTGGTTCTCATGCAGAGTGTCTGTCACGGTGTAACACCCCCAACATGCAGAGTTTAGGATAGCAAGGGAGAAGACTAGGATAAAACGTATAACCGGGCCTTAGATTGGCCGGACTAAATGTCAAACAGAAATAAAGCATAATCAGAGCCAAGCCAAGGTCAGGAGAATGGAGAGACAGCGAAAACGAGAGCTAGCCTGAGTCAGGTACACAGTAATCAGTCTGACGGGCAAACAAGACTGGAAAGGTTTAAAGATAAAGGAACAAAGCCAAGGTCAATGCCAGAAAAAACACAGTAGTTTAAGGAACGCACTAAAACAGCAAAGAGGATAGGGCTAGGGGAGTTCAAATATCCTTTATTAACATTTGATTGGGAGCCTGAACCCACATGTGGCTCCCACTGCCCCTTTAAGAGCGCACTCATAACTCAAGCCGTGCTCCTACTGTGAGGTGGGCCGCGTGACCACTCACTGCGGTCAGTGCATGCAGCCCACTCAGAAGAGGAGATTGAGCCATCTTTTATGAAACGCCTACAATAGTTTGCAAAAAAAAAATAATTGCTGGATGGCTTTCAAACCTTGTAGTAAGGGCCAGTCTATAAATGCAGAAAGCTTCTTAGGATTCATGCGAAAGCCATTAGCAGAAACTAGATAGCCCAGGAAAGGTACTTCAGCTTGGTCAAACAAACACTTCTCGAGTTTACAGTAGAGGGTGTTAACAAGAAGAGTCTTCGAAACCTGTTTGACATGCATATGATGAGTACGCAGATCAGGTGAATATGTGAATGTTGTCCAGGTACACTATTAAAAATGTGTATGTACTCCCTTAAGACATCATTGATAAAATCCTGAAACACTGCTAGGGCATTACAGAGACCAAAGGGCATCACAGTGTACTCATAGTGACCACTCCTGGTGTTAAAGGCAGTCTTCCACTCATGACCCTCTTTAATACGTACTAGATTGTAGACACCCCGGAGATAAAGCTTAGTAAATACTGTAGTCTATTTGAATCTATCGAACAATTCAGTCAATGAAATGGGATAGGCATTATTTATTGTGATTTTGTTAAAACCCATGTAGTCAATACACGGTCTGAAATCTCTCTTTTTCTTGGATACAATCAAGAAGCCTGCCCCGGCCAGAGAAGAGGATCTCCTGATAAAACTTTCTGTAATGATTCCTTGATATACTACTCCATGACAAGGTTCTCTTGGGGAGACAAAGGATACACTCTCCCCTTGGGAGGTATAGAACCAGGTAGTAAATCTATCATACAATTGTATGGTCTATAGGGTGGTAACTTTTCAGCTTCTCTTTTGTCAAATACCACTCTTAAAGACATGTACTCAGAAGGTATAACAACAACAGACGAAGGAGTAGCTGTTGGTACGCTAATATAATTCAAAGGAGTAACTTTGGTGATACAAGACTCATGACATTTGATACTCCATGATTCTACATGACCTAACTCCCAATTAAGAGTTGCATTGTGTAAAAGCAACCAAGGATACCCTTATGCAATTTGAGAAGAAGGAAAAGAAATGGCCTGGAACTGAATCATGTGTAAAAGCAACCAAGGATACCCTAATATGATTTGAGAAGAAGGAGACGAAATGACCTGGAACTGAATCATTTTGGTATGCAACAACCCTGTAGACATATGCAGTGGTTCAGTTTCATCACTGGGGAATCACTGGGGAACCTAATGGTCCACCATCTATGGCCTAAACGGCCAAGGGTGTTTCCTTCTCTCTTAAGGGTATCTTGCATAACTTTACAAAGTTGGAATCAATGACCTGGATCCATGTTTGATTCTCATGAATGCTTTAGTGGCATTTTACCAAGGCTGGTATTGTCAAAGATCCTGTGAAAAGCTATAAGGAAACCTTGGAAATCATGAACCAGAGGACCATTAGCCTCCCATATGGGATTAGCCTGCTCAAGTGCCTTATCAGTGAGCTGATGCTTGAGGAACGGTCAGTGGAAAAGGATCGGGGATATATCTTGAACTGGAATTCCACTTGATTGAGAAATCCCCTAGAAGTATTAGCATCTCCTCCATACCTAGGAGTCAGAGTCAGGTGTGCTGACGCATGAATCAGGTTAGATGCCTCTGGAATGGGAGGTTGAGATGGTAAAGATAAGCGGTTCTGGACAAAAGGGTCTGAAGCGCCTGGGCCATCTGGTCTATACAGTGATCCTGCTCTTAAAACCTCGCCTCATAGGTGGCCATTTGCTGTCCTAAACCTGCAGGGTCCATGGCCCTATCGTTATGTCACTTGTAATACCCCAACATGCAGAGTTTAGGATAGCAATGGACAAGACTAGGATAAAGACGAGGTCAGGGTAACAGAGAGCCAGCAAATACAATAACTAGTCAGATGCACAGTAATCAGTCAGACAGACAAACAAGACAGGAAAGGGTTAAAGATAAACTCAGAGTCAGGAACAAAGCTAAGGTCAATACCAGAAATACACAATAGATCAAGGAATGCACTAAAGGGTACTGAAACAGAAACCATGAAAGGGCAAAGCGGATAGGGCTAGGGAAGTTTTAATATCCTTTAATTAGCATTTGATTGGCCCACGTCATGCCTATGCCCCTAAAACGTCCGTGTGTGGGGGTGCCAAAATGACGTTGGTCAATGGGAGCCTGAACCTACTTGTGGCTCCCAACGCCCCTTTAAGAGCGCTCTCATGACGCGAGCCACGCTCCTAGTGTGAGGCGGGCTGTGTGACTGCTCACTGCGGTCAGTGCATGCAGCCCACTCAGAAGAGAAGATCGAGCCTCGTGCGGCTCGTGTGGAGGCAGGAGGGCTGAGGGCCCCCTGGCCAGCCCCAGGATAAGGTATGTACCGCCACAGTGTCAAGCATCAGTTAGGTGACCTTAAGTCTGGTAAGATCCCAGAAGAGGCTGGCTTAGTGTTGCAATGTAAACATTGCAGTTTTTGAAAAACTGAAATGTTTTTCATTGCAGGACTAAGGGTAATCGAGACACTGTACACAGACCAATGAGCTGAAGTGGTCTGGGTGCCCATAGTGTCCCTTTAACCCCTTAAGGACCAAACTTCAGGAATAAAAGGGAATCATGACATGTCACACATGTCATGTGTCCTTAAGGGGTTAAACTACAATAAATGTATTTATAAATCTGTCTGAGTAAAAAAGATACATTGTTTTTGTACTAAATAACATTTTAGTTGTATTGTTATTAGTAAGTCACATACAGTTTCTCAGAACAGCCCCGGCCCCTGGCCACACCCCCACTTACACTCCTAAAATGAAATTGACCCTTTTTGACCATTTAAAATGTTGGGAGGTATGAAATCCATCTCAGCTAGTCGTTCCATTTTAGGGTCACTAAGCTCCCCGTTGCATACATTCAATACTATCTTTACCGTTATGACAGATTGCCCATATAACAATTTTACTTGGATTTCGAACATTCTGTCGCTTGATTTCCCAAACCCAATCCTCTACTATATGTTTCTGATTGTAAATGTATAAATTGTATTTTGAATAACTGAAAATTTATAAAACAAATATATATTTTTCCTTTTATTTATTTCAGTTTGTACATAAAATACATAAATGACAATAACTTTATCAACCATAGACTGCAGAATATTTGACCATTGATCCCTAAGTGCCTTGTAACGTAAATTGTGACGTACAGTCATTTTAAACATTCACAGGAATCTGCAGATTTCAGCTTGTGGTTTTAAGATGTTACTTAACTTCAAATTATTTGGACATAAAGTTCTAAAACTCTCATTAATGAACGTTACTGTCAATGTAAAGCATTCTGTCCCCGAGGTATTTATGATGTTTGCTGCTGCATTCATTATTCAGCTTGGGTTTAAAATATCTTCTGTGATCTGAGCTCCCAAATATTCCACAGGTCAGGGCAGGTTAGCATTCGGAGCAAGTGTGCCCAGTAGAACAACCACAATTGTGCAATTGTCGAGAATGGAAAATGTACAGGACGGGGAGTCATTTGGAGTGAAGCTGCTTTTAATTACCTTTAGTGTGACCTTTCCGTAGGGATGGTGGTTCACCACGCTTGCTGGGAAGAGAAAAAGTACATGCAAAAGGTACTAAAAAACCAGAAAGGTGTGATTTATATAAAATGTAAGAATCAATATCGAAGTTTTCCCAACGCTAATAAAGTCAGTGGCTTTGGTAAATCAACATTTGAGGTGAAAGAGCTTTTGAATGTATTTCAAAGATCACATAAAAATTAGGATTTGCTAAGCACACTTATTAAGTTATATATTTTTTCTCTCTCCCACTCCCTCTTTCAGTCATCGTCGTCGTCTGCAACTGCAACGCCAGCTAAAACTGTTTTGCTCCAGAAGTGTTTTTTGTGTTTTTCATTAAATTTGAAAATGAGTCTCTATTTTAATTTGAAAATAGTTTTGCTTGCCGCAGAGTATTTATAGCTGTACTCGGCTTCCGTGATTAATATTATGACAATAACGTAGTGTCATTTTTATGTAAGAAATGTAGAAACAACCCCAAGTAATCCGCACCCTAGTACTTTAGATAAACATATTTTTTACACCTTGTGTCTCCCAGTTCTTATGTTGTGTTTGCCATGAAGGACATTTAGCGGAGGTTACGTGTTTTTGAGATGGGTGGAAATGTAGCTAAATGGGAAAATCACAGTGTCAATAGTCATATTTCCATCCCTTCACTTAACATAGCGATATTTCTGCTCACTCTTAAAAGACACATTCCCTTCTGCACAGCATCCACCATTTCCTCCTAAAATTACATTTCTTCCCTTTCTCACTGCTCTAATTCCATAGATTGTTCATTTTGAGTATAAGAACTTTGGTTACTTTTTCAAAGAAATGCCTACACATCAATCCCAGAGCTGAAGTTGTGATGGCTACACCCCTGACCATTTCCCTTCTTTCTATTCGAGAAGGGTAGAAAGCAATACCTTACCATGAAGAATTATGGTGGTGGTCCCTGATGCCAGGAGAGAAGTGACAGATTACATAGCAGAACGGGTCTGGAACCTAGGCTGGGGACCAGTCACTCCAGTTTCTATTACACATTCATTGTGGCTGTGCTATACACCTGTGGTTCCCAAACCAGTCCTCAAGGTAGTCCTATCAGTCCAGGGTTTAAGGATTAACCAGTTGTGTCTAAGGCGTTATTTTGTTTTTTGTTTTTTCTAACAGCACCTTAGACACAACTGGGTATACACAGGCTATATACAGTATTCCGAGATTTAATAAATAAGTTACCATCTTACTTATGTCTCGCTGTTGTCCCTCCCTTTTTGATATAGAATCAAACCAATAGGGTGCATGGTAGACTTGTGCATTCAGTTTTAAGCTAATTGCAATTTGTCCTAATTGCATAACTGCAAAGTACTATATTGGCATATAAAACAAAATGGCACATACAATGACAGAATATGTTGACTTGCTTTGTGACTAGGTGTTTCATCCATGATCCCCGAAAAAAATGATAAATGATGGTTAGGGGAAAGCCTCTAAATCAAATCAAATAATTAAATAGATAATAAAGAAATAATCCATAGACCAGGCATTTTTAACATGGAGATAAACATGCTAACTGCAACACGTACTGCATAATTGGCTTCTAGAGATTCTCCTTAAATGTATGTTTCCTTTCTTACCTTTCTGAAATGTATTTTGTACTTTCGTTACTTTTCAGGTAGATTACAATTACAATTAGTTATACAGTGCCAAAATATTCCACGCAGAACAATAAGTAACCAGAATCACTTTATACAATTCCTAATCCTTGTATAAATGTATTCCTCCTTAAAATTACTATGGTGACAAATCTAAAATATAATTATAGAAAATACTATCTTTAATTCATTAACTATTTCTTGTTCACAATATCCCACCGTAAAATGATTTATCCACTTAAGAACACAGCTTCAGAAGTAAATGGCTGGCTTGACGGAAGATTTCCGGCACGTGTCCTTAAGGGGTCAATTCCATCGATGTGAAGTAGATAGAAATCCACTCTTCTTTAAAAAAATAAAAATAAAAAAAATCTGAATTTAAGTTAAAACCATGATGTGTTAATAATTCAGATATCAAATATCTAATTAAATCTCTGCTTTTTTAACATTCTGTAAGCCTCTCCCATCTGCCAGGTACAGTAGATGTGAATTGATGTATTGATGTGTATATGACACATTAGATCTGCCAAGAATTACTAGTGTTTAGTACCTGAACCTTACTTTTGCCAATTTTCAGCCCAGGGGTATTCGCTGTTTCCTGCAGAAGGTTTGTATATTTCTACATTTCCTACAGAAAGGGTAAAATGATCAGTAATAAAAATTCATATCACTCGACAGCACATATAATAAAAACATAATTAACTACTGTGCAGACACCCTGACTGCTTGAAGGTGACATATTATTGTATCCTTGTTTTCTGATCTCTTCGGCTCAATTACAAGAATCCGTGTCCCATGGAATTTAAGGAACACCGAAAGAAAATTTAGGAAATGGGCCTGATCTGCGTCTGGTTGTCAGGTAAGTCATACACGTGTTGAAAAACCTTAAGCAGAAGGATAACGGCACACACAGAACTAGAACCGCTTTGAACCTGAAAATGGATACCACTTTGACTTTTTGTTTTATCAGTAAAAACGCAAAAAAAAAAAAGAAAAGACCACTCTTTGCATAATATATTTATCTTGGAAATCGTCATTCTATTCAAGGTCTCCAAAAATTCAGGTGCTGAAAATAACACTAAATCAACAGCACTTTAAGTAATGAAATAAATTCTTTATAAGAGTCAAGCATAAGGGGGCTGACAAGGGTTTCGAATACCATGTTTTTATTGAAATTCTTTCATTCTACAAACCAGTATTATCTGTGTTTCTTGGATATGATTGGGATGCGGAAAAGCGAGCAGTCTATGTCCGTATTTATTTAGCCTGTCTGCCTGTAGCAAAGAATAACAGAATGCTTAATAAAAGATTTCCTTTTGTGGGCAACATAACACATTTTCGGATTGTAAGTAAGAAAGGTATGGAGCTATCAGGAAAGGTGCTTCTAACAGCAGATCATTGACAATCTGATAATATATTATATGTCTTCCGCAATTCTTCAATGATTAGTAAAAAATGAAACCCATGATTTATTTTTTAATATAAGTCTTTGTGTGATAACTCCTCTGTTATCGGAATTCCAGCAGGTGTATTAGAATCTCTACTGATTCGTCTATTTTTTTAGGTGTTCATTAACACGTGTTGCTGTCTTTCAATTATTTATTTCAATGTGATTGCTTGATCAAAGTATATTTATTTAAAATAAATTGTTTAGAAAGGGGTTTCCAGGCAGCAGTAATTGCAATTTCTTAAATTTTGAGTGCATTTTCTGACATTGAAAATGAAATTGGAGATGCAACACTTGTAAAAATTTGAATGTATTGTTTTTTATTTATAATTAACCAGGTGAACATTGTCGTACTTAAGTGATTTGATTATGTATACAGAGATTTTAAACTGATAGAAGATGTGGATTTTTCTGCACGGTCATTCCATATTTGCAAAGATATAATTTAGGAAAGACAATAATCTCTCTTCGAGAGCTGTAGGATGATTACTGCACTTGGAAGTGAAGAGTTCCCAGTTCCACGCTGTAGTAACTGTTCATTATAGAAACCTGCTTACAAAAGGGGAACTGCCAATTCTCTAAAGGTAATATTCAAAGAATATTGAACAAGCAGCTCGATACAGGATGCAGTTAAATTACAGTTTTTATTAAGCAAAGTTCTAGATTAACACCAAGGGGGCACAATGGCCATAACGTTAGTAAGACTCTTTTTCACTAGTCGTCATGCAAAGTTCTTCAAGTAGAACAGAGATCTTTGGGACCACGGAGAATCTGAGTGAGAATAGTGCATTGGCAGTGCAGGCATTTTACAGAGAACTCAATGTATCTCAGTGATTAGTATTGAAAACAGTGCAGGACAAAGTAACAATGACTTGTGCATAGTGATGTCACGAACAGGAAATTTGCCATTCGCGAACGGCGAACACAAACTTCCACAAATGTTCGCGAACAGGCGAACCCAGCTAACCGCCAAAGACTTCAATAGGCAGGCGGATTTTAAAACCCACAGGGACTCTTTCTGGCCACAATAGTGATGGGCCCCTCCCCCTATTTGATATTTAGGGCCCGCACCCGCCGCTCAGATTTGGGGGCCAGGGGGGAGGACAATAGGTCCCCCCTATTGGTATTTAGGGCCCCCATCCAACGCTCAGGGGTGGGGGCCAGGGGGAGGACAATAGTTGTCCCCCCATTGGTATTTAGGGCCCCCACCCGCCGCTCATGGGTGGGGGCCGGGGTGGAGGACATTAGGTCCCCCCCTATTGGTATTTAGGGCCCCCATCCGCCGCTCAGGGGTGGGGGCCGGGGGGGAGGACAATAGGTCCCCCCTATTGGCATTTAGGGTCCTCACCCGCCGCTCAGGGGTGGGGGCCGGGGGTGAGGACAATAGGTCCCCCCTATTGGTATTTAGGGCCCCCACCTGCTGCTCATGGGTGGGGGCCAGGGGGGAGGACAATAGGTCCCCCCTATTGGTATTTAGGGCCCCCACCCACCCGCTCAGCCACAGGCTGCTCACTGTTTAATAGACATGCTTCTACTCGCGGTATTGCGAGTAGGGGCACAATTTACTAATACTAAGTAATTTTTACTTAGAGTTAGTAAATTTGGCTGAAAGACCACAAAAAATAAAAATAGGGGGCGGACCGAACATCGCATATGTTCGCCATCCGTGGCGAACGCGAACACGGTATGTTCACCAGGAACTATTCGCCAGCGAACTGTTCGGGACATCACTACTTGTGCACAGTGTTGTGTTTGCTAATCTAGATTTGTGGCTTAGATTTATGTACTGTACCCCTATAATCTCTCAAAACACTAACATTTATTGCATAATTAATCTTCTTACCACGTGAAACTGAGTTTAGTTATAAGGGTGCTTTCGTTTTACCCAAACTTTTAGGATATAGTTTATTATTCTTATTCTTATTATTATTAGTATTCCTATTATTATTATGTTATTATTTATATAGCGCCAACAAATTCCGCTTTACAGTGGGTGGACAAACAAACATGTAATTGTAACCAGACATGTTGGACACACAGGAACAGAGGGGTTGAGGGCCCTGCTTAATGAGCTTACATGCTAGAGGGAGTGGGGTAAAGTGACACAAAAGGTAAGGATGGTATTAGACTAATGACAGTTGCAAGAGAGGAATCAGTCGGGAGCTATTACCAGCTTAATTGATACGCTTTTATGAAAAAGTGTTTTTTTTACGATTTTTTGAAGGAGTGGAGACTCGGTGAGCATCTAACAGAGGAGAGGGAGTTCAACAGGAACGTTGCAGCCCTCGAGTAGTCTTGAAGGCGAGCATCAGAGGTGGGAGTACGGACAGAAGATAGACGTAATGTGAATTCCAAAATAATCCTTTTGGATCTATTACCATACCAAAAAACATTCGGAGTTAAAAAGGCATTGTTGACATTAGCAAGCTCAGACAACACATTTACAGCACCCTCACACACAGCACCATCACACACTCACACAACACCCTCACACACATAGCACCTTCCCACAGCACAATCACACAGCACACTCACAGCACACACACACACACACACACAGCACACTCACACACACATTGCACCCCTCACACACATGCTGCACCCTTCACATATAGTCACAGCACTCCTAATATATATATATATATATACCCCGTTCCTAGCACCAGCACTTTTTTCAATTTTTTGGAATAGAATTGATTTATGTGTATATCCCTGACACATTTAGCCAGCTATATATTGCATTATATCAATATAGTGGCTTATCTAATAAACCCTCATCATGGACGAATTTTTACTTCAGGCTGGAGCATATTCTCAACAGGCAGAAACTCTGCAATTCACTCAAGAAGAAGCAGAGAATATATTATGGGAACAAACTGGTCTCCATCTACCGCACAACCTTACAGCAAAAGATGTCTATTTTAAACTTTCTAAGCTTTACAGAAAACAGATTGATTTGGATCTTCATGGTCTGTTTTTATCAGAATTTTATAGGGCCAAACAGATCCGCAGAGGTTTTAGGGTCCTTAATGTACCTACTATTGGGAGAGGTAAAGCTAAAGTTTGTAAGGACTGGATCATGGTCCTTAACAAGGCATCGCTTGATATGATGTTAATCATTATAAAGGATGTGAAGGAAGACCTAATTGATGTAAATAAAAAGATATTGGATTGTGAAACAGAACATGCCATATTGCTGTCTTCATTGGAGGGACAGAAACTACAACAAAACCTTAAAGAAGATTTACTGAAATACAAAAATGAACTCAGCAAGTTTAAGAAACAGAAGTTTGAAAGGGTCCAACAGGACTACCAGGACCATAGAGTCTACAGGTGGCTGTCCGGTAACAGTACAAATAGACCAAGAAGACAGCGCAGAAGGATAATTAAGCAAAGAATTGTCACCATTGACACTACATCGGGTGAATCTGCTTCTGACAATGATGTACGTGAAGCCACATCACTAGTGTTGTCGCGAACCCGGAATTTTCGGTTCGCGAACGGCGAACGCCAACTTCCGCAAATGTTCGCGAACCGGCGAACCGCGCGAACCGCCATTGACTTCAATGGGCAGGCGAATTTTAAAAACAACAGGGACTCTTTCTGGCCACAATAGTGATGGAAAAGTTGTTTCAAGGGGACTAACACCTGGACTGTGGCATGCCAGAGGGGGATCCATGGCAAAACTCCCATGGAAAATTGCACAGTTGATGCAGAGTCTGCTTTTAATCCATAAAGGGCAGAAATCACCTAACATTGACACCTGTCCTCAAAGCCCAGCCCTGATACAC
Organism: Pelobates fuscus; assembly: GCF_036172605.1. NCBI lineage: Eukaryota > Metazoa > Chordata > Amphibia > Anura > Pelobatidae > Pelobates > Pelobates fuscus. The sequence goes on from NC_086322.1 coordinate 24,614,218, forward strand.
ACTGACACAGAGCAGAATAGAGACTGTTCCCCCTACATAGGGTCACTTGGCAGATATGGATTGACACCTATCCTAATGATCCCTGATACACAGTGACACAGAGCAGAATAGGGACTGTTCCTCCTACATAGGGTCACTTGGCAGATATGGATTGACACCTATCCTAATGATCCCTGATACACAGTGACACAGAGCAGAATAGGGACTGTTCCTCCTACATAGGGTCACTTGGCAGATATGGATTGACACCTATCCTAATGATCCCTGATACACACTGACACAGAGCAGAATAGGGACTGTTCCTCCTACATAGGGTCACTTGGCAGATATGGATTGACACCTATCCTAATGATCCCTGATACACACTGACACAGAGCAGAATAGAGACTGTTCCCCCTACATAGGGTCACTTGGCAGATATGGATTGACACCTATCCTAATGATCCCTGATACACAGTGACACAGAGCAGAATAGGGACTGTTCCTCCTACATAGGGTCACTTGGCAGATATGGATTGACACCTATCCTAATGATCCCTGATACACAGTGACACAGAGCAGAATAGGGACTGTTCCTCCTACATAGGGTCACTTGGCAGATATGGATTGACACCTATCCTAATGATCCCTGATACACACTGACACAGAGCAGAATAGAGACTGTTCCCCCTACATAGGGTCACTTGGCAGATATGGATTGACACCTATCCTAATGATCCCTGATACACAGTGACACAGAGCAGAATAGGGACTGTTCCTCCTACATAGGGTCACTTGGCAGATATGGATTGACACCTATCCTAATGATCCCTGATACACACTGACACAGAGCAGAATAGAGACTGTTCCCCCTACATAGGGTCACTTGGCAGATATGGATTGACACCTGTCCTCAAAACCCCTGATACACACTGACACAGAGCAGAATAGGGACTGTTCCCCCTACATAGGGTCACTTGGCAGATATGGATTGACACCTATCCTAATGATCCCTGATACACAGTGACACAGAGCAGAATAGGGACTGTTCCTCCTACATAGGGTCACTTGGCAGATATGGATTGACACCTATCCTAATGATCCCTGATACACACTGACACAGAGCAGAATAGAGACTGTTCCCCCTACATAGGGTCACTTGGCAGATATGGATTGACACCTGTCCTCAAAACCCCTGATACACACTGACACAGAGCAGAATAGGGACTGTTCCCCCTACATAGGGTCACTTGGCAGATATGGATTGACACCTATCCTAATGATCCCTGATACACAGTGACACAGAGCAGAATAGGGACTGTACCTCCTACATAGGGTCACTTGGCAGATATGGATTGACACCTCTCCTAATGATCCCTGATACACACTGACACAGAGCAGAATAGAGACTGTTCCCCCTACATAGGGTCACTTGGCAGATATGGATTGACACCTATCCTAATGATCCCTGATACACAGTGACACAGAGCAGAATAGGGACTGTTCCCCCTAGATAGGGTCACTTGGCAGATATGGATTGACACCTATCCTAATGATCCCTGATACACACTGACACAGAGCAGAATAGAGACTGTTCCCCCTACATAGGGTCACTTGGCAGATATGGATTGACACCTGTCCTCAAAACCCCTGATACACACTGACACAAAGCAGAATAGGGACTGTTCCCCCTACATAGGGTCACTTGGCAGATATGGATTGACACCTATCCTAATGATCCCTGATACACAGTGACACAGAGCAGAATAGGGACTGTTCCTCCTACATAGGGTCACTTGGCAGATATGGATTGACACCTATCCTAATGATCCCTGATACACACTGACACAGAGCAGAATAGAGACTGTTCCCCCTACATAGGGTCACTTGGCAGATATGGATTGACACCTGTCCTCAAAACCCCTGATACACACTGACACAGAGCTGAATAGGGACTGTTCCCCCTACATAGGGTCACTTGGCAGATATGGATTGACACCTATCCTAATGATCCCTGATACACAGTGACACAGAGCAGAATAGGGACTGTTCCTCCTACATAGGGTCACTTGGCAGATATGGATTGACACCTATCCTAATGATCCCTGATACACACTGACACAGAGCAGAATAGGGACTGTTCCTCCTACATAGGGTCACTTGGCAGATATGGATTGACACCTATCCTAATGATCCCTGATACACACTGACACAGAGCAGAATAGAGACTGTTCCCCCTACATAGGGTCACTTGGCAGATATGGATTGACACCTATCCTAATGATCCCTGATACACAGTGACACAGAGCAGAATAGGGACTGTTCCTCCTACATAGGGTCACTTGGCAGATATGGATTGACACCTATCCTAATGATCCCTGATACACAGTGACACAGAGCAGAATAGGGACTGTTCCTCCTACATAGGGTCACTTGGCAGATATGGATTGACACCTATCCTAATGATCCCTGATACACACTGACACAGAGCAGAATAGAGACTGTTCCCCCTACATAGGGTCACTTGGCAGATATGGATTGACACCTATCCTAATGATCCCTGATACACAGTGACACAGAGCAGAATAGGGACTGTTCCTCCTACATAGGGTCACTTGGCAGATATGGATTGACACCTATCCTAATGATCCCTGATACACACTGACACAGAGCAGAATAGAGACTGTTCCCCCTACATAGGGTCACTTGGCAGATATGGATTGACACCTGTCCTCAAAACCCCTGATACACACTGACACAGAGCAGAATAGGGACTGTTCCCCCTACATAGGGTCACTTGGCAGATATGGATTGACACCTATCCTAATGATCCCTGATACACAGTGACACAGAGCAGAATAGGGACTGTTCCTCCTACATAGGGTCACTTGGCAGATATGGATTGACACCTATCCTAATGATCCCTGATACACACTGACACAGAGCAGAATAGAGACTGTTCCCCCTACATAGGGTCACTTGGCAGATATGGATTGACACCTGTCCTCAAAACCCCTGATACACACTGACACAGAGCAGAATAGGGACTGTTCCCCCTACATAGGGTCACTTGGCAGATATGGATTGACACCTATCCTAATGATCCCTGATACACAGTGACACAGAGCAGAATAGGGACTGTTCCTCCTACATAGGGTCACTTGGCAGATATGGATTGACACCTCTCCTAATGATCCCTGATACACACTGACACAGAGCAGAATAGAGACTGTTCCCCCTACATAGGGTCACTTGGCAGATATGGATTGACACCTATCCTAATGATCCCTGATACACAGTGACACAGAGCAGAATAGGGACTGTTCCTCCTACATAGGGTCACTTGGCAGATATGGATTGACACCTATCCTAATGATCCCTGATACACACTGACACAGAGCAGAATAGAGACTGTTCCCCCTACATAGGGTCACTTGGCAGATATGGATTGACAAATCCCTGACAAACAGCTACCACATGCAAGGAAGGCAGCAGGGGCGCAAATGACCCACTCCCGACGCGGGAAGGTAGTGACGACAAATAACAATACAGGACTCTTTAGAGGCCCTTTAATTGTAATCAGTCCACTTGAAATCCTTTAACTTTGATCAATTGGAGGGAAGTCTGGTGCAGAGCCACTGACCCATGCGCAGGGCAAGCCTTAGGCCTTTGGGCGCCCTGTGCAAGAAATCTTCCCGACGCGGGAAGGTAGTGATGACAAATAACAATACAGGACTCTTTAGAGGCCCTGTAATTGTAATCAGTCCACTTGAAATCCTTTAACTTTGATCAATTGGAGGGAAGTCTGGTGCAGAGACACTGACCCATGCGCAGGGCCAGCCTTAGGCCTTTGGGCGCCCTGTGCAAGAAATCTTCCCGACGCGGGAAGGTAGTGACGACAAATAACAATACAGGACTCATTAGAGGCCCTGTAATTGTAATCAGTCCACTTGAAATCCTTTAACTTTGATCAATTGGAGGGAAGTCTAGTGCAGAGCCACTGACCCATGCGCAGGGCCAGCCTTAGGCCTTTGGGCGCCCTGTGCAAGAAATCTTCACCCTGTCACTCCCATGTGCAAGAAATCTTCACCCTGTCACACACACACACACACAGGCAGACAGCCATACACACGCACACACACAACTGCGACTGACTAGGTTTGTCACCTCCTCAAAAGGACGCATGAGCCTACAGGCATTGCGCATGAGCGTCCAGTAACGTGGCAAAAAAATTCCCAGCTCCCCAGAGGCTGTCCTAGCACCCCGGTCATACAAATATTCATTATCATTAACAGCTTTTTCTTGTTGGAGCAGGCGGTCGAACATTAGGAGTGTTGAATTCCAACATGTAGGGCTGTCGCAAATCAAGCGCCTCACTGGCATGTTGTTTCGCCGCTGGATATCGGCAAAGTGAGCCATGGCCGTGTAGGAACGCCTGAAATGGCCACACACCTTCCTGGCCTGCTTCAGGACGTCCTGTAAGCCTGTGTACTTATGCACAAAGCGTTGTATGATCAGATTACACACATGTGCCATGCACGGCACATGTGTCAACTTGCCCAACTTCAATGCCGCTATCAAATTTTTTTCTGTTGTCACACACCACTTTGCCGATATCCAGTTGCTGCGGAGTCAGCCACTTTTCCACCTGTGCGTTCAGGGCGGACAGGAGTGCTTGTCCGGTGTGACTCTCTGCTTTCAAGCAAGTCAAACCCAAGACGGCGTGACACTGCCTTATCCGGGATGTGGAATAGTACCTGGGGAGCTGGGGGGGTGCCGTTGATGTGGAGCTAGAAGCAGCGGCACAAGAGGACTCAGCCGAGGAGGTTATGGAAGAGGATGGAGTAGGAGGAGTAGAGGAGGTGGCAGCAGGACTGCCTGCAATTCGTGGCGGTGTCACCAACTCCTCTGCAATGCCACGCATTCCTTGCTTGTCAGCCGTCAGCAGGTTTACCCAATGCGCAGTGTAGGTGATATACCTGCCCTGACCATGCTTTGCAGACCAGGTATCAGTGGTCAGATGGACCCTTGCCCCAACACTGTGTGCCAGACATGCCATGACTTCCTTTTGCACAATCGAGTACAAGTTGGGGATTGCCTTTTGTGAAAAGAAATTCCGGCCGGGTACCTTCCACTGCGGTGTCCCAATAGCTACAAATTTTTTGAACGCCTCAGACTCAACCAGATTGTATGGTAAAAGCTGGCGGGCTAATAGTTCGGACAAGCCAGCTGTCAGACGCTGGGCAAGGGGGTGACTTGGTGACATTGGCTTCTTACGCTCAAACATGTCCTTGACAGAAACACATGACTGTGGGCAGATGAGCGGGAACTGCTGAAGGCGGGAGACGGAGTGGCGGATGGTTGAGAGGGGGCAAGAAGGACAGCAGTGGTTGACGTGGCTGAAGATGCTGGACCAGGAGGAGGATGGCGGCTTAGAGTAGGCGTGCTGCTTGTACTCATGTGTTGATCCCATAGGCGTTTGTGATGTGAGATCATGTGCCTACGCAAAGCAGTTGTACCTAGGTGGGTGTTGGACCTCCCACAACTCAGTTTCCTTTGGCACAGGTTGCAAATGGCATCGCTGTTGTCAGAGGCAGACACACAAAAAAAATGCCACACTGCTGAGCTCTGCAATGACGGCATTCTGGTGGTGGACACAGCATGCGTTGATTGGCGTGCTGTCGGGCTGACCCCGGGTGCCGATGCATGCTGTCTGACTGTGCCACTAGCTCCTTGCGACGACCCCCCCTGCTTCCAACTGGTCTCCTCCTCCTCCTCTCTGTCTCCCCATCTGAACTTTCGCCCTGTTCTTCTTCTCTTCTAGCGGGCACCCACGTGACATCCATGGACGCATCGTCATCATCAACCGCTTCGCTTGTATCTGACAACTCAGAAAAGGAAGCAGCAGCGGGTACAACATCATCATCATCATCACACCGTACCTCCATGTGTTTAATGCTGCCTGCCTGAGACATATCCCTGTTATCTACATCCTCTAGCAATAATGCATCACTCATTTCTTCAAACGGGTGTGTGAATAACTCCTCTGACATACCAAGTAAAGCGTCTGTGGTGCTAGTTTTGGTGGTGGCGGCAGGCGGGTGAGTGCTATCTTGAGAGGTGCCTGAAGCTAAGCTGGAGGAGGATGGTGCGTCAAGGTTCCGAGCGGAGGCTGTACAAGATTGGGTGTCCTGTGTTAGCCAGTCAACTAAGTCCTCAGAACTTTTCAAGTTCAGGGTACGTGGCTTCTGAAAACTGGGCATTATTCTAGGGCAAAAGGGAATCACAGCACCACGACCACGACGGCCCCTGCGGGGCGGCCTGCCCCTGCCTGTCATTTTTTTGGGGATTAGTGGTACTATGCGTGCAAGCTACTGTGAGACCAGATATGATTGGCAATGTGCACTGGAACAGTTCTGCAGAGCACACGCTGAAGGAAGGACTGACAGAGCCGCTTGAAGACAAGTAACTGCTATTCAATCTATAACAGTGAAAAACAAATTTTGGTTGTAAAAGCACTTGGTGGCACTGGGCACTGGGCAAATAGGCACAGTATCCAATGTGAACCTCACACAGAAGCTGGCAGGCAGGCAACTGCTCTTCTATTACAGTGGAAACAAAATTTTGGTTGTAAAAGCACGCTAAAGAGACACCAGATATGATTGACAACTGTCAAAGCACGCTGGCACAGGTCTGCAGAGCACACGCTGAAGTAGGCCTGAAACACAGACGCTTGCAGACAACTAACTGCTCTTCTATTACAGTGAAAAAAAATATTTCTTTTAAATCTAAAGCTTAACCAATTGTTAAAACAGATATGAGTGGTGGCACTGGGCAAATAGGCACAGTATCCAATGTGAACCTCACACAGAAGCTGGCAGGCAGGCAACTGCTCTTCTATTACAGTGGAAACAAAATTTTGGTTGTAAAAGCACGCTAAAGAGACACCAGATATGATTGGCAACTGTCAAAGCACGCTGGCACAGGTCTGCAGAGCACACGCTGAAGTAGGCCTGAAACACAGACGCTTGCAGACAACTAACTGCTCTTCTATTACAGTGAAAAAAAAATATTTATTTTAAATGTAAAGCTTAACCTATTGTTAAAACAGATATGAGTGGTGGCACTGGGCAAATAGGCACAGTATCCAATGTGAACCTCACACAGAAGCTGGCAGGCAGGCAACTGCTCTTCTATTACAGTGGAAACAAAATTTTGGTTGTAAAAACACGCTAAAGAGACACCAGATATGATTGGCAACTGTCAAAGCACGCTGGCACAGGTCTGCAGAGCACACGCTGAAGTAGGCCTGAAACACAGACGCTTGCAGACAACTAACTGCTCTTCTATTACAGTGAAAAATAATTATTTCTTTTAAATCGAAAGCTTAACCAATTGTTAAAACAGATATGAGTGGTGGCACTGGGCAAATAGGCACAGTATCCAATGTGAACCTCACACAGAAGCTGGCAGGCAGGCAACTGCTCTTCTATTACAGTGGAAACAAAATTTTGGTTGTAAAAGCACGCTATAGAGACACCAGATATGATTGGCAACTGTCAAAGCACGCTGGCACAGGTCTGCAGAGCACACGCTGAAGTAGGCCTGAAACACAGACGCTTGCAGACAACTAACTGCTCTTCTATTACAGTGAAAAAAAAATATTTATTTTAAATGTAAAGCTTAACCTATTGTTAAAACAGATATGAGTGGTGGCACTGGGCAAATAGGCACAGTATCCAATGTGAACCTCACACAGAAGCTGGCAGGCAGGCAACTGCTCTTCTATTACAGTGAAAAAAAAATATTTATTTTAAATGTAATGCTTAACCTATTGTTAAAACAGATATGAGTGGTGGCACTGGGCAAATAGGCACAGTATCCAATGTGAACCTCACACAGAAGCTGGCAGGCAGGCAACTGCTCTTCTATTACAGTGGAAACAAAATTTTGGTTGTAAAAGCACGCTAAAGAGACACCAGATATGATTGGCAACTGTCAAAGCACGCTGGCACAGGACTGCAGAGCACACGCTGAAGTAGGCCTGAAACACAGACGCTTGCAGACAACTAACTGCTCTTCTATTACAGTGAAAAAAAATTATTTCTTTTAAATCGAAAGCTTAACCAATTGTTAAAACAGATATGAGTGGTGGCACTGGGCAAATAGGCACAGTATCCAATGTGAACCTCACACAGAAGCTGGCAGGCAGGCAACTGCTCTTCTATTACAGTGGAAACAAAATTTTGGTTGTAAAAGCACGCTAAAGAGACACCAGATATGATTGGCAACTGTCAAAGCACGCTGGCACAGGTCTGCAGAGCACACGCTGAAGTAGGCCTGAAACACAGATGCTTGCAGACAACTAACTGCTCTTCTATTACAGTGAAAAAAAATTATTTCTTTTAAATCGAAAGCTTAACCAATTGTTAAAACAGATATGAGTGGTGGCACTGGGCAAATAGGCACAGTATCCAATGTGAACCTCACACAGAAGCTGGCAGGCAGGCAACTGCTCTTCTATTACAGTGGAAACAAAATTTTGGTTGTAAAAGCACGCTAAAGAGACACCAGATATGATTGGCAACTGTCAAAGCACGCTGGCACAGGTGTGCAGAGCACACGCTGAAGTAGGCCTGAAACACAGACGCTTGCAGACAACTAACTGCTCTTCTATTACAGTGAAAAAAAAATATTTATTTTAAATGTAAAGCTTAACCTATTGTTAAAACAGATATGAGTGGTGGCACTGGGCAAATAGGCACAGTATCCAATGTGAACCTCACACAGAAGCTGGCAGGCAGGCAACTGCTCTTCTATTACAGTGAAAGAAAATATTTATTTTAAATGTAAAGCTTAACCTATTGTTAAAACAGATATGAGTGGTGGCACTGGGCAAATAGGCACAGTATCCAATGGGAACCTCACACAGAAGCTGGCAGGCAGGCACCTGCAATTACATTACACAGGAAAAAAAAAAAAAAAGCATCCTTATGTTATAGCCCTAAAAAGGGCTTTTTGGGGTGCTGTCCTTACAGCAGAGATCAGATGAGTCCTTCAGGATTGTAGTGGACACTGAATACCCTAGCCTAGCTATCAATTTCCCTATGTAATCAGCAGCAGCTAAACTTTCCCTCCTCTCACTAAGCATGCATCTTCCGAATGAATCGAAAATGGATGCTGGGACGGAGGTTGGAGGGTGTGGAAGGGAGGGAGTGCTGCTGATTGGCTGTAATTTGTCTGCTGACCGAGAGGCACAGGGTCAAAGTTTGCCCAATGATTACGAATAGGGGGCGGATCGAACTGCGCATGTGTCCACCCGCCGCGGCGAACGCGAACACGCTAATTTCGCCAGGAACTGTTCGCCGGCGGACAGTTTGGTACATCACTACACATCACAATCTCCTCTTTTTTTAGGAGCTACAGAGGTGGGCGCCTCCACCAGAAGTCGGGTTAAAGGAACCGGAGAACTAGAAGGAGTCGTAAAAAAAAAAAAATAATAGCAATGCCGAAGGGCAAACCACCCCAAAATAAATAATTCCCATTTTCAATCTATCTCACAGACCATTCAAGAAGAAATTGACCTGTTAAGTCGAGGGCTATCATTTGTGCCTACAACCGGCGCCAATACATTTCAATGGGATGTAGAGTGTTTTAAATTTGGCAGAAATTTGCGACTGAAATAATTTTTCAATAAGACCAAAACCACTACATTAATGGGCAATAACGAAAATAAAGAAAAATTCTGCCTTAAATCCACCTTTGACCCTACTACCAACAAGCCTTCTATCAAGACTTACCTCTCATTAACAGGTAAACAAGCACATGAATCTATGTCTAAACTCCCCCGGGGTCGACAGAACGTTACTCAACGTCAACGTCAACTTATTAAAAACTTAGCAGAAGACAACTCTATTGTCATACGGTTGGCTGATGAAGGAGGGGGCATTGTGCTTATGAACTATCTTGATTATGCCAATGAGATGAAGAGCCAATTGCAGGATACTAATACCTACCTTCCCCTTGACCATGATCCTACCAATGACTTACAGCGTATCATTCAAGACACCCTCTCCATGGGCTTAAGAGCAGGTTTTATTGATTTGGAATTATTCCAATTTCTAAATCAGAAACATCCCCGTAGCCCTATTATCTACAGTATCCCGAAAATCCATAAGGACTCTCAGTGTCCTCCTGGACGTCCAAATGTATCTGCGATCAAAGGGATTTTGGAGCCATTAGCTAAATGGCTTGACGCCCTATTTAAAGAAACAATTGAACAGCTGCATACTTGTATCAAGGATACACCAACACTGTTGGGGAAGATCAATAGCATTGGATTCCAAGAGAGAAAACCAATTTTAATCACAATGGATGTTAAAAGTCTGTATACCGTCATCCCGCATGAAAGGGGTATTGAAGCCATGAGACAAGTCCTTACATCGTCAACGGTATATGTGGGGCCACCTATTGAATATGTCCTGGAGATATTGGCGTTAACATTAGAACGGAACTGTAGCGGAGAGCCGATCTTGCACAGCTATTCTCCACTAGAGATCCCAGTGAGGCTCAGGAACAAGGTGATGTTAAGTCCACAGGCAAGGTTTCCAGCAGGTAAAGTAATACAGCAGTATCCCCATCGCAATCCCAATAACTGGACGACACACAGTTTCAGGAGTAGTCTGACAAGCTTTATTCCACAGTTCCTTATAAAGCCCTCTCCCATGCAAGGGAGGAGGTTCTATCACTTAAGACATTATCCAATCTCTAAGTAGTAACCTCCCACAGATCTCCTCCCCTCCTCTAGCATCATACTCCCCTTATTGTGTACACAGTTTTCCCCGAGTTTTGGATGTACCCTAAATACTTGGGGTACATCCACAAATCCAACATCCCCAGATAGCTCTATTCTGGGGGACCAACATACTTAAAAATTAGCCCATTCGGATGAAGCGTTCGGGAGTTATGGGACTTTGAAGTTTGGACCGACCGCAGAGGTAAAGTATCCGAAAACAGTTCCATGTATTCTGGCCCTGCGGTCGGTCACAAACAGGCGAATGCAAAGGGGTGAAATATTACTGCTAAGTGGCCTGACTGGGATTCGGATGAATCCCCTAGTTTGTGGGGTTCTTTCTACCGAACGGCGGGCCGTTCGGTAGTTTCCCCACGAAGTATTAGGAGTCTGGAGGTCTCAGCGGTGTTTGCCTAGTCAAGTGTCCGATTTTGGTTCCAGACACTCGACGGCAAAACACCGCTGTTCGGCAGTCCAAGATGGCCGCCGCCACGTGTTCGCATCCGAATGGCGGCCACCCAGAGAACAAAGACCACACTGCAGGAATAGGTAATTACCCGTTTGCAACATTGTTGCAAACGGTAATTGAAGGCACACTTTACACAGGGTGGTCTAGTTGTTCGGTAGTTTCATTCCCTTGTTTTATTTGAATGATTCTACCGAACAACTAGAGGAATACAATTCTTTACATACATTTAACTGTCATTATACCCGGATACCATGCTTTCTATACATGTACATACACATTAAACCAGCCATACGACCAAATACACTTATTCTCATACATGTCGTGGGACAGCCCGGTACCAATCCGCTACACTGCTCCCCCTTGCCCACAAGCCGGCATACACAGTCTGATCCAACACGGATCGGCTTGGGGATGTCCGGGGGCTCACGGATCATTTCTCTAAGTCAGTTTGTCTTGACAACCCGTCAGCATTTCCATTCTGCTTACCCGGCCGGTACTGGATATTAAAGTCAAAAGGCTGTAGCGCCAAACTCCAGCGCAGCAGCCTGGCGTTGTCTCCAGCCACCCGGTTCAGCCAGACTAACGGGTTGTGATCCGTGAGCAAGGAAAAGGGCTGTCCATATAAATAGGGTTGTAGCTTCTTTAGGGCCCACACCACAGCCAGGCATTCCTTTTCGATGGCGGCGTAGCTTACTTCTCGAGGTAACAGTTTGCGACTGATGTAAGCCACTGGATGTTCTCCGCCATCGGCCCCGACTTGACTCAGTACTGCCCCCAATCCAAACATAGAAGCGTCTGTGTGAACAAGAAAACGTTTAGTTGGATTGGGAGCTGCCAAGACAGGGGCATTTATCAGTGCATTTTTCAATTGTTGGAATGCCTGCTCACACTCCGGGGTCCAGTTTACTTGGCGGGGAAGGTTCTTACGGGTCAGGTCAGTGAGGGGTTTGGCCCTGCTGTCCCTAGAAATGCTAAAACCTGGGTCTTAGTCCTAGGGGTGGGCCACTGGGCTACAGCCTCTACTTTGGCGGGTTCGGGTTTCTGTTTACCGCACCCTACTCTATGTCCCAGGTATTGTACCTCAGCCATGCCGATACTACACTTGGCCGGCTTCAAGGTCAGACCTGCTTCCCTTATCCTATCTAGTACAGCTCCGATGTGAGCTAAGTGTTCCTGCCACGTATTGCTAAAGATAGCAATATCGTCCAGGTAGGCACATGTATAGTCCTGGAATCCATCTAGGAGTCGATCCACCATCCTTTGGAAGGTGGCTGGGGCGTTTTTCATCCCAAATGGCATGACCTTAAACTGGTACAAGCCAAATGGGGTGACAAAGGCCGACTTCGGGATGGCGTCTGGGGCCAGGGGGATTTGCCAATACCCTTTACACAAGTCAATAGTGGTGAGGTATTGGCCCCTGGCCATTCTGTCCAGTAACTCGTCTATCCGGGGCATCGGATAGGCGTCAGATACAGTCTTCTCGTTCAATCTCCTATAGTCCACGCAGAAGCGGGTCGTACCGTCTCGCTTTGGTACGAGGACTACAGGAGATGCCCAAGGACTGTCTGAGGGTTCAATCACCCCCAGTTGGAGCATTTCGTCGATCTCCTTACGCATGTTTGCCCGCACCGCTTCTGGGATGCGGTAGGGAGTCTGGCGCATGGGTAGTTGCCCTGGGGTCTCGACCCGGTGAGTTGCCAGAGGCGTGTATCCAGGTACATTAGAGAACGTGTCGCGTTTCTCTTCCAATAGTTGCTGTACCTCGATCCGCTCCTGTGGGCTCAGCCGATCTCCCAGCGCAACCTCCCCTAAATCTCCGGACAGCTGCCCATCCCCCAGCAAATCGGGGAGGGGTAAGCTGTCAAACTCTTCCGTGTTAGGGGCACAGATGGCGGTTACCTCCTCAGTACGCTCGTGGTAGGGCTTCAGCATGTTCACATGGAGCATGCGTCGCCCCCCAGTCCCTGTGCAGGGGCCGATAATATAGGTGGTATCGCATCTTTGCTCCACCACCTTATATGGGCCCTGCCAGGCGGCCTGCAACTTATCATGTCGGACAGGTTTTAAAATTAGTACCTTCTGCCCGACCTGAAAGCTACGGTCCCTGGCTCCCCGATCATACCATGTACGCTGGCGTGTCTGGGCCTCCTGAAGGTTTTCCCTTACCGTCTTGGTCAACGCTTCTAGGCGGTCCCGAAAGGCCAACACATATGGTATGATGGGAGTGCCATCTGTGCTCCGGTCTCCCTCCCAATGCTCTCTAATAAGATCCAATGGGCCTCGGACCCTCCTTCCAAACAATAATTCAAACGGGGAGAACCCTGTGGATTCCTGCGGCACCTCCCGGTATGCGAATAGGAGGTGCGGCAGGAATCGTTCCCAGTCCTTGTGGGTCTCTGCGAAGGTTCGGAGCATCTGCTTCAAGGTACCATTGAATCGTTCGCAGAGCCCGTTTGTCTGGGGGTGGTAAGGGGCACTGATAATAGGCTTAATGCCACAGATCCTCCAGAGGTGTTGGGTGAATTCTGCGGTAAACTGGGTACCCTGATCCGAGATAATCTCCCTGGGTAACCCCATCCGGGAGAATATCCGCATGAGGGCATCCGCGACCGTCTCAGCGTGGATGTTGGTCAGAGCCACTGCTTCTGGATACCTGGTGGCATAATCTACGACCGTTAAAATATACCGTTTTCCTGACGGGCTAACTTTATTGAGGGGGCCTATCAGATCCACCGCTATTCGGCTAAAAGGTTCCTCTATTATGGGTAAGGGGTGAAGTTTAGCCTTCCTGCGATCCCCCCTTTTTCCCACTCTCTGGCAGGTATCGCAAGCCGTGCAATATCTGCGTACTTCCTGGCTAATCCCTGGCCAGAAGAAACTCTGGGTTAGTCTGTATCTGGTGTGACTAACCCCTAGATGTCTGGATAGCGGAATATCATGCGCTATCCGGAGTAATTCAGCCCGGTACCGCTGTGGTACCACTAATTGTCTCCTCGCTATCGGGTCTAACCCCGTAATCTGTTTAGTTGTTTACCTGTACAAAAGTTGTTTATCCCAGATAAACTTCTCTCCCTCCGCCCCGGGGGAACCCGTGCCAACCTTGTCCCTATACACCTGAAGCGTGGGGTCTGTTGCGACTTCAGCTACAAATTCGTTAGGTGGAGCCCAGGGGACACATTCTAGAGGGGGGGTAGGGTTGCTTACCTGGACCTCCGGCAGTGTGTTGTGGTCCTGGGTGCGGGCCTGTTGTCGGGTGACTACAGGGTTGACCTCTCCTGTGGTGGGCGACTGGGGCTCAAAAGCAGAAGTGAGCCTCCCCAGATCGTTCCCCAATAAAACCTCCGCCGGTAAATGTGGCATCAACCCCACCTCCACTTCCCCTGCCCCCGCTCCCCAATGTAAATGTACCCTTGCTGTAGGTAGCCGGTACACTGCTCCCCCAGCTACCCGGACGGCAACAGTTTTGTTCAGTTTTGCCTGATCCGAAATCAGGTGGCTCTGTACCAAAGTGATGGTGGCTCCCGAATCTCGTAATCCCCGGACTGCTGTACCATTCAGATATACCGTCTGTCGATGGTGCCGTAGATTATCCACATTGGCCTGGACCGGATCTGCCTCGTGCAGTACCTCCCATTGTTCCACAGTAGTAATGGGGACTGCGGAACCATACGGGGTGGTGACTAGGTCCTGGTAGTGGTGGGCTGCGGCCGCCCTGGGTGGAGGTGGGCCTGGACGAATCCAGGTGGAACGGTCCCGTAGCTGTGGGCATTCCCTTTTATAATGTCCCCACTTCTGGCAGTGATGACAGGGGCCAGCGGTGGGTTGTCGGAACCGGGGCTGTGCAGCGGGTGGTGGTGGTGGTGGTAGCGGTCTCGGTGGAGCTGGGGTGTAGGTGTTTCCCCCGAATGTTTTGAAGGTTGCTTTTGGAGCTGCAGGTTTTTGTGACCTGCGTGCATCCAGGTAGTCATCCGCTTTCCTAGCAGCCTTGGTAAGGGAAGTAGGGTTTCTGTCCCTTACCCATTCCTGGACCTCATTGGTTACTCCCGCATAGAACTGCTCCATCAGCAACATCTGTATTACATCCTCCATAGAACGTGCCTTGCTAGCTTGCACCCACCCGAGCGCTGCCCCCTGTAATCGGCATGCCCACTCTGCGTGCGAGTCCTTCTCTGTTTTCTTTAGATCCCGGAACCTCCGCCGGTATGCCTCGGGTGTTATAGCATACCTGGCGAGTATAATTTCTTTCACTTTATTGTAATTCCTTATTTCTTCCTTAGGTACAGTCCGATATGCCTCTGCTGCCCTCCCGGTTAACCTTCCGGCCAAAATAGGTACCCAGTCCTCTGCGTTAATTTTATGCAGTGCACACAGTCTTTCAAAGTCTTGCAGGAAAGCGTCTATATCTTCCTCTGCCTCCACATATGTTTTAAAAGCCTGGTATGGTATTTTAGGCTTACCTTCCTGTGGCACATTAATTGCAGAGCTTTGTTCTGGTGCTTGGGTCCTTAGGATGAATTCTTGTACCTCGGCCATTGTCCTGGTAACAATTTCTGTTGGGGGGTTTTCCCCATAGAAGGATAGCCTGAACTGAACTTGCCTCTGGAATTCCGATCCTTGTGGTGTTCCTCCCGGCTCCCTCTGTGCCGGAACTGAATCGCCCTCCATTCTGTACTCTGCCATGAGTTCTGTAACAAGTACTGCTTTCTTCTTATTGCTGGCTTGTATACCCCTTGCCTCTAGGAGGTCCTTTAGCGTGGAGCGTTTTAGCGCAGAAAAATCAATCTCCATCCGTACTCCATTTACGCTTGTTCCTCTGTGAGTTTGGATCCCAGCGCTGCCAACCAATGTAGCGGAGAGCCGATCTTGCACAGCTATTCTCCACTAGAGATCCCAGTGAGGCTCAGGAACAAGGTGATGTTAAGTCCACAGGCAAGGTTTCCAGCAGGTAAAGTAATACAGCAGTATCCCCATCGCAATCCCAATAACTGGACGACACACAGTTTCAGGAGTAGTCTGACAAGCTTTATTCCACAGTTCCTTATAAAGCCCTCTCCCATGCAAGGGAGGCGGTTCTATCACTTAAGACATTATCCAATCTCTAAGTAGTAACCTCCCACAGATCTCCTCCCCTCCTCTAGCATCATAATCCCCTTATTGTGTACACAGTTTTCCCCGAGTTTTGGATGTACCCTAAATACTTGGGGTACATCCACAAATCCAACATCCCCAGATAGCTCTATTCTGGGGGACCAACATACTTAAAAATTAGCCCATTCGGATGAAGCGTTCGGGAGTTATGGGACTTTGAAGTTTGGACCGACCGCAGAGGTAAAGTATCCGAAAACAGTTCCATGTATTCTGGCCCTGCGGTCGGTCACAAACAGGCGAATGCAAAGGGGTGAAATATTACTGCTAAGTGGCCTGACTGGGATTCGGATGAATCCCCTAGTTTGTGGGGTTCTTTCTACCGAACGGCGGGCCGTTCGGTAGTTTCCCCACGAAGTATTAGGAGTCTGGAGGTCTCAGCGGTGTTTGCCTAGTCAAGTGTCCGATTTTGGTTCCAGACACTCGACGGCAAAACACAGCTGTTCGGCAGTTCAAGATGGCCGCCGCCACGTGTTCGCATCCGAATGGCGGCCACCCAGAGAACAAAGACCACACTGCAGGAATAGGTAATTACCCGTTTGCAACATTGTTGCAAACGGTAATTGAAGGCACACTTTACACAGGGTGGTCTAGTTGTTCGGTAGTTTCATTCCCTTGTTTTATTTGAATGATTCTACCGAACAACTAGAGGAATACAATTCTTTACATACATTTAACTGTCATTATACCCGGATACCATGCTTTCTATACATGTACATACACATTAAACCAGCCATACGACCAAATACACTTATTCTCATACATGTCGTGGGACAGCCCGGTACCAATCCGCTACAGGAACTATTTCCGATTCGAAAATCAGTGGTGTCTCCAGGTATCGGGTACGTCCATGGGGCGGCAATGGCCCCCATGTATGCCAACGCATACATGTTCATATATGAACAAAAGAATATCCTGCTTCCATATGGCCACTTAATACAAGGTTACTACTGATGACTTGTTGATTATTTGGAAAGGTACCTTGACTGAAGCCCACACTATGGATCAAGAACTCAATAAACTCTCAACCCCCATCAAAATGACGGCTAACATCAGTAGTGAGAAAGTGCAATACTTGGATATGGAACTATCGGTGGGCATAGATAAAATAGAATACAGTCTGTACACAAAGGCAACAGACCGAAATACGCTGCTACACGCACAGAGTGCTCACCTTATGGCACTAAAATCCTCCCTACCAAAAGCTCAGTATCTCAGAGTGATTAGGAATAACAGGATGTGAAAGAGAAACAGTTGATTGAGATGACGGAAAGGTTTGTAGAACGTGGGTACCAGCGCTCTATTCTGGATAAAGCACTTATAGAGGCCAAGTTGCCTCGAGCACAGAAGGAGTCAGTGGTAACCTAAAGGATGTTTTTTCCTACTACCTTCCATCGATCATCCCCACAAATTTCTTCAACTATCAGAAAAAAATGGAGGATATTGGCAGCGGACGACACCCTCCCAAAAGTCTTTCGGGAATCCCCCCTGATTTGTTTTAAAAGGAACAGAAACCTAAAAGATCTCTTGGTCCAACAGACCCCATTTTGAGCTATACGGAGAAGAGCACAGCAGTGAATCATTCCAGCATTAGACTGGCATACAGGGATGGGACATCTGATAAGCCTGTAGCTAAGCACTTTCTTGAGCAGAAGCATACATTGGCCTTGGCTAAGTTCATTGCTATTGACCACGTCCCCATATCAAGAAGAGCAGGGGATCGGGGCAAGATCCTACTAAATAGGGAGACGTTTTGGATATATGAACTTGACACGGTATCTCCAAAGGGTCTGAACGAGACCATTTCTTTCCATTCCTTTTTATAAACAGTTTTTTCTTCTTTTTTAGCCCTTTTTTTATTTTATTTTTTTATATATTTTTGATGTATTACAGTCTGCCTATAGCAACCAATTGATATCCATATTAGTAATGCTCTGTCCTGAAGGATTTTAAAATCATTAGTCCCGGCTTTATGATACTTTGCATTAGCCATTAAAACATTACGTTTATATTGTCAATACAGGATACCTTTTTGATAAAAATATAAGTCAATGTAGACCACAGGTTTAATATATAGGAGTTAATATCCGTTCACCTGTTTAGTGTCTATAGTAGTAATAACGCTTTTTTTGGCAGCCAAGTGACCTGGACTTTTTAATATGTGTATGTAGTGAATATTTGGTATAAGTGATTTATACACAGCAACAGTTGATAAACCCTCTATTTTTCAGAATTTTCAGCTTAATCACTGGTCTTTTTATTTAATAGTGATTATTTTTTTGTTTGGCACTTAGCACTTTTATTCACATGGTTTTTTGCACAAGCACTTTATTAGTTATTATAGGCACTAGTCACTTTGTCTAATTATTGAGACCCATAATATAAGTATTAAATACAGCAATCATGCACTTTCCTTATATGCATCTTGTCACTTTTAATTAGTACCATCAGCGCTTTTAGCAATAATGTAATGGTACTTTATTGTCACTGTTTATACCATCATTGCACTCACAACATAGCTATATTTCACAAGGTTCGTTCAATGGATCACACTGCCTCTATTGTTGATCCAACATAGTTTACATATTCATTGCTCGTTTCCCCGGTATTGATTTTATCTTCATGGTGAGCAAATAGCTATTCGCGTCATCATGGAGACGGTTTGGACGTCAATACGTAATGACGTCATTTTGGGGGCGGAGCTTATTCGTGCATGCGCACTGGGAACGGCAGGACGCCGATCACACACAGCACTTCACTTGGGGGTAAGTCATTTAGCTTGATATTTCTGTATATATAAGTAATAATTGTTTTTATTTCATTTATCTTTCCTGATCCTGATGAAAGTCCTCTGTGCAGGACTGAAACGTTGATTGTTTTTTTTGAAGATGTTCTAATAAATTTTGGATTTTAAGCAAGTGAGTGCTCCTGCCTATTTTGGATGGATATATATATATATATACTACAGCACCACTCACAAACACACACTGCACCACTACACACATTACATTTCAGATACATGCTAGATCCCTTACCTAACTCTGTATCATCTAATCTACACACACACAGACCCTTACATACATTCTGAATCCTCTACACACACACACTAGATCTCCTATACACTCCTATACACTCACTGGGTCCTTCACAGACTAGATCCCCTACACACACACACACTGCCCAACCTATATACATTACATTCCTGACATACAAACTCTGGATCTCCTATGCACAGACTACATTCCTTGTAAGCAAACACAAACACACACTCTCTGCAATCCCTACACACACTACATCACTTATACACACACACTACAGCCCATATGCACACACTCGCTATTTCCCCTCTACACACTAAGCCCCCTATACGCACACTCTCTACAGCCCCTAGCCACACATATTACACCACAAACATGACTGAAATCAACCTATTTTCTACACTCTACACACACGCAATCCCACAAGCAGGCTCCAAACACATGCACAATACGCTTTCCTGGCCCTTTTGTCCTCTGGTATCCCACTTATGGAGACACCAGAGACAAGTTAAAAGCAAACACAGCGCAAGCATGTTATTAAAATTGCTTGTGCTGCGCAGAACAAATACAGGGCTTTTTTCTCATGCTAGAGCTCTTCAGCGGGGCTCTGCGCATTGAACCAACTTTGAGAGGGGGCGTGCTTGTCATTAGTGATGACAAAAACACACCCTCTCTGGCCCCGCCCCCTTCTGAGGGGGCCGCTGTGATTGAAAAATGCCTGGGCCAAAAAATGTTTCCAGACCGGCCCTTCTTAGAGTTGTTAATTTTTTTCATGTGGTTTTTCCAAACATTGTTGAGGTCGTTTTGTCTTGTATTTAGGGACAATTTGCTTATGAAGAACCTCAGATACGATGCTTTCTCTGTGTTGCTCTGTCTCAACTTCTGTCAAGTACATACTCCACATACTTGTTTTATATGTGAATACACACTAAAATGATGTAGGATATTTATTTCATATTTAGTTCTGTTAAAAGATTGTGTGTTTTTATTTTGTGTTACCTATCTTACCTGTTTACCTGTTGCTTTCTGTCAATTGTTTGTTCCATAGTAATGTGTCTGTGCCCTGGTTTCAGTGGCAATTGATGAAAGCACACATTAAAAAGATGCTAAATAACATTGTTTCTTTTTCATACATATTAAAATAAATATATATCATATTCAGTGTAAAAAAGATTTGATCTTCTGTTTAACACGATGACACAACCTTTTATAATTGGTAGCCTGTGTTTTTTTTTCACACTGCTCTTGGGAGTGGTAACATGAACTAATTAGGTTGAATATATTTTTATTTCTAGGTTGGTATGTGCCAGTTTCGACACGGCCAAGGGAATAAGGCTCATTCTCACTTCCTCACTGTTTCCATCTTTCCGTGCCATTTCTACTTTCTCACACCCACGCCTCTGCAGAGTGACTGTGTCCTCGCCATTCCCAGGGCATGCAAATTGTGATGTTAATGGGGAAAAAGTGTCATGTCCTTTCGGAAAGGGAAACTGTTGCTGGTATAACTATTGCAGTCATTTGCTATTATTTAATAAACTTACGGCACAGTCCAACCACCTATCATAACAGAAAACATTTCGGCTAGTTCAAAGACCCCAGGTGTCAATGGCATTGAATTGTAAATAAATCACAGAACAAGGTATCTTTGTGTCTACATGCACTCTAGCAATTTTACTGGCTCATGAAATAAATAAATACATACATATATATATATACATAAAGTATAAAGTGCATTAATGTGTCAGGTGGCAAAAATCTGTTTAAGAGACTAAGCGTAGGTTTGCACAAACTTTAAAACTGAATTGAATTTTATTTTGTAAATACGTGATGGAGTGTTTGGAGAAACTTCACCAAATGACCTATTGCTACTGACTTACACTTCATGGTCACTTATGGCTGAAGTGGCCCTGTCATGTTTTTTAATTTTTTTTCCTTATGACCTCTGTATCTTAAAGATAGTACCTTGACACTTGCTTTCATTATATTTATTATCATTTCTTCATTGTGCTAGATTGCATACTTTAGGTGCAGCCATTTTGTTCTGTCCACCATGTTTGCTCTTTTCCCTTCTGTGGTGTTGATTTTACTGATGGGTTCTGGGTACCTATTTTCCTTAGAAAGTAGAAAAGAAAATGTACGACTAATATTAAGTTATATGTTTATTTACAGGAAGAATTCTAATTGCATGGATGACTCTGCCAGAAGAAGTGTTAGGGGCTTATAACAAGGGTAGGGTTCAATAAATCTTCGGACAGATACCAAGCTTTCCTTAAACGATAGCACTATCAAGCTTAGTCTGTGTGCCGTAGTAGAAGCAATGAGAAGATTAGTATGGCAACTTAGCTTTTTTTCTGCTGCCAAACGCTACATTTTTCAGTAAGACATTACCTTACACTCCAGCATTCACCAGCTGCAAATTACACAGCGAACATTTTTAATTTGATATTTATCATTTTTTACTTTTTTACATTTTTTATTGGAACTTTGCAAGTGCTAATAGATAAAAATCCAATGTTGGCTTGAAAACCAAACCGCTCTTATTATGCTCGTATTAATCAATATCTATATTATTCATGTGCTATCTCAGCCTTAGGAAAAACAAAAATTGCATAAAAAGTCAATAGGAAATGAAAGCAGGATGTAAACTGTCTTAGATTCATCATGCAGGCTTTAATGTCTCATTCTAAGATCATCGGAAACAAGTCATGCAAAGAGCAGAAGACAAATAGTTTGATAGTGACCACTCAGTGGAACACTCAGTATTAATCCGATGCATGCATTATTCAAGAAATTAGTTAGCGTAATAAGTCAATATTTAAAATATGAGGAATTTATTTTCAATCTACAAAATAATATAACACAATTTATTAATTGAAAGAATATAGTATTTTTCTACAAAAGCAATCCAGATAGTATTTGAATAATCAAGGCTAATACTACATATTGTAATAGAATATACATAACATTTATAGTCTACATAGTGTGTAGCTTTACAAAGAGGGTTAGCAGTAGTGTAACATGAAAATGTGTACTAATATACCAACAAAAATAAGTAAATAAAAAATGTTTGAAAAATAAACAATCCCTAACATTTTTACAGATTGAATCAAGTGGAAAAAAACCATATTCTCAAATCATTCAATCGTAATAATAAAAGCTTGTTCCCTCTTTTCTTGAAGTGTAGAACGTGTGTAGCCAACAGAGAATAACAGTTTGTTTAAATTTAATTTGAAATCTTTATAGAAAAGCTCAGGTATCAAAAATCACTGTAGTAAATCTTACGAAGGCTATAAATTCCAATGAGTTTCTCCAGTATTCCAGGATGTTGCGCAGACCGCAATACTATACTGAGCTTACACCACTTAGAAATGCATCCTATTACCCAATAATCTGGTTATAGACATAACAGCCCATTGCTTTCTCTCGGACAACGTGACATGGTATAACGTCTAACCACATTTTAAGTGGGGTGGATAGGCAAAGCAGGACACTTAAATACGGAGGAAATTCTGTTCTGTGGTGTATCGGAATAATAACGTTTTGTGATTTGTTTGCTTTATTTTATTTTAATTGGATGTAATCTTTCAGTTACTTTCTGAAGTTTCATCATGTGTTTCCTCATATTATTACACCTGATGTTTTAAGACATAATGATAGAGTGTGGCTTTATATATGAAAAATTGTTGTAGAACAAGGCTCGAGAGTTCCAATAATCTCTTTAACGATCAGTAGACTATTTCTACTCATTGTTTATATTTTAGACATTTCTTGCAACATTACCAATAATTGTGAGTTCTTGTCTTTTGTTAGTCTTTCTTGTTCTTCATTGGCTGGTTAGTTAGTATTGATGGGTGAAATGCGTGGGCAATAATGGAACTCACTTTCTATCTCTAATGATACATCTTGTGAAAGTACCATGTGAACATTTCACATGTAATCGATGTTCTCCGATAAAACAGGTAGAATTTACTGAATCATATGATGTCATGACACTCTGTTCTTGGGGTTTTAGATAGTTATATATGCATTTTATTTGTAGCACGTAAGACAGTAATCTATGGATAGTTAGTAGATGAGTCTTGTTGCTAAGAATATCCTGGGGTGAAGCAGACACTCTATGGCTGTTTAACCCCTTAAGGACACATGACATGTGTGACATGTCATGATTCCCTTTTATTCCAGAAGTTTGGTCCTTAAAGGGTTAAGAGGTTTCTAGAAAAAAAGCAGACAGTCTGCAAGTTTAGTTGCAAAAAAGTCATTTTGTCTAGAGTTTTCAGAGTGACTGGAGCATTGTTGTAATGAGATTTCTGAAGTGAAACATTTAGAAAATGTCAGGTGCTCTTATGTACAACTTGGGAACTTCAATATTAACTTGGCTTTTTCATAGAGGCTTTAGGCAACATTTTTACTCAGTAATATACTCAAATTAAACACTTGGGCCTTGATTTAACATATTTGAATACGCTTTTCAAATCATTTATTTTTGGATACATTTTTAAAATGGCTTAATATATAAAATATTTTAATTTGTAAAAATGTTTTGGCATATTGATATTTTTGTATATGCTATACATATATTTATAAAATGAATTTTTATATGTAATATACATATATTAACATTTGACTTTATTGATTATAAAACAATAAAGAGGAGAGATACAAAAATAATGTTTTGATATTTTAGTATTAAAAAAATAATAATTTGAAATGTTTATCCTAAAATTTTAAATAATTTGAAATCGTATACAACAATATTAAATCAAATCCTTTGTTAAGTATGCATAACTATACATAATCAATCACTTAAATGATTCTCACTTGCTACTTAGAGATCCAAAGGGTTATTCACTACCGTGAAATGTCAAAGTGATTTTTTTTTATTAAAGTCAAAATAGTCCAACTGGAAACATACGTTAAGTTAGCTATTATTATTATTATGTTATTATTTATATAGCGCCAACAAATTCCGCAGCGCTTTACAGTGGGTGGACGAACACATATGTAGTTGTAACCAGACAAGTTGGACACACAGAAACAGAGGGGTTGAGGGCCCTGCGAAATGAGATACCATGCTAGAGGGAGTTGGGTAACGTGACACAAAAGGTAAGAATAGTATTAGACTAATGACAGTTGCAAGAGAGGAATCAGTCGGGAGCTATTAAGAGTTTAATTGATATGCTTTCATGAAGAAGTGGGTTTTTAATGATTTTTTGAAGGAGTGGAGACTGGATGATCATCTAACGGAGGAGGGAAGTGAGTTCCACAGGAACGGTGCAGCCCTTGAGAAGTCTTCAGCTTGGCTTCTTTGTCCTTTAATTTGAAATTTACTTTGAACGAACGCATTCTCAATTTAGTAAATAGCCCTACTAGAGTCTTCCAAGAAAATCCCCACACCATTACTCAACCAGCAGATAGTCCACTCAAAACAAGGTAAAATTGACCCATATCTACCTATTGTTACCCTCAAAATTCCATCTCCAACCAGTTAGAAAGGCCAACTGCTCTCTTTACAATATTCCAGAAACAAAAAGTTAACATTAGAGGCAGGAGAATTATTCAGGCTCCAATATATTTTACGCTAAATGTTTGTAGACATTAAAGCTTTTCAATCCAGCATGTCTTAATATATATTACAAACATATGATGTGTACAACATTCTGGAACAAATTGCTGCGTACTGCGTCACTCATTAGATCTGTAGTCTAAACAGATAATGATGTTCTAATTTTGGAATTCCCATAGTTCTAGTGAGTCATGTCATTTAGAACTTCAAAATATGTTCTAGAAGAATAGGTAACTAGACTTGCGAAGAACGCTGGCAGTTGCAACAGCAGACGTTTATTTTTTAGCAAAAGGCATTGCAGGTGCCAAAATCCTTCCCGCTGGCAGAGAAGTATTTACAACTGTTGGAAAACACATTGAGCATATTAGGGTGAAAATTAGAGCATTTCTTTAAACTAAGATTGATTCCCAAACACCCAGACATCTGTGGAATCTATCAACACTTTGACCACAGCGGCAAATTTAAAATCCCATTTGCTGTATAAACTAGATAGAAAAATCTTTATTGCATGGAGGGGATTTAATAGGCTGAAAACCAAGAAACTGTTCTCAGTTTTCCAGTTAACTTATTGAGTGCTGGATTAAGGTATAACACAATAACATTATGCGGGGGCAACCAGCTGCCTTCTAATTCCCATTAAATCTATTTATACATGCACCATTATGTCCTTCAAAATAAAAAATGTCTGGAAACCTACTCTCTCCCTGTTATGTACTGCTTCATGATTTATATTATAAATAGTATTAGCAGCAGTAATAATAATAAATCATAATCTACAGTCCCATATATCCTCAGGTAAAAGCTATATCCACTTATTATTTAAAGGGACACTATTGCTACCAGAACAACTACAGTTTATTATATTTGTCCTCGTGAGTATATTCATTCCCTTCAGGCTTTTTGCTGTAAACACTGTATTTTCAGAGAAAATGCAGTGTTTACATTATGGCTTAGGGATACCTCCACTGGCCACTCCTCAGATGTCTACACAAGGTGCTTCATGGGGCAGTGCTGCACACTGTGCAGTACTGCCATTCAGTGTCTCCACCGTCTACATGGAAACAATGAACGTTCATCACAGAGATGTATTGATTAAATACATCTCGATGAGGAGATGCTGATTGGACAGGTCTGTGTTTGGCTTGTGCTGGCTTTGCCCCTGATCTGCCTGCTTCACAGGCTCAGCCAATTCTCACTTCTGGTGATGTCAGGCAAGCAGGAAGATCAGGGGCAGAGCCAGCAGCTGAAGACGTGAATACAAGTAAGATGTTGCTATATTTAAGGAGCCAAGGGGTGTAGATGGTGGTTTTAACACTAGAGTCAAGAATACATGTTTGTGTTCCTGACCCTATAGTGCTCCTTTAAGGACTTGAGTTGTGGCTCAAGATCTTACATATCTGCTTTTATGGATGAATTATTTGCTGCTCCATTTCACCTTTATTATATATGTCCACTCTTTATTTAAGTATTTAAATAGGTTTTATACAAAAGGTTCTGCTTTGTTTAGTTTCAATATTATTTCACCCTGTCATCTTAACTGCCTTTGAACAGGCAATGTCAGGGCATATCATGTAAATCAGCATTTCCCATGATTCATTTTTCAAACATCTAATGAAATTTAACAAAGAATTCACCCACAAAAATCTCCTACTGAAGGCATATTGTTAAACAAATGTTAACAATGGCCAAAAACGCTGTATATGTGAGTGAATTTAATGTTGATTAATTTAGATTGAAGGAATAATATAAGAGACTTTTTTGCACCCGCAATTTTATTATCCCCAAGACTCGTAACTCTTGGAATGCCACAGTATTTATCAAGACACATGCCTTCAGTTGAGAAAGGATTATTTGCTGTAACAAAATGAAGCAATAACAGCTCCAGCAGTAGCCTCTATACATTGTCATAGGCATTTAGCCAGCGATCGAACTGGCAACTCATCAGCTAGCAGATCAACCAACCTCTCGGGCATAAAGTCATTTCCATAAAGAATCTCAACTGACCTCATATTTTGTGTCCCAAGCAAAGCACAAATCTGATACAGTTATTAAAAACATCCAAATATCTATCATGTTTTCTAGTAGAGGAAGTGCATGGATGTAAATTCTGGCTGCGCTTCTCATTTACTCTGAGAGTCCCTTTATGTGTCTCTGTTTCAGAGCGAGCGTTGGAACATGCGTGAGTTTGTCTTGGAAGATAGAACCGACTCCTTCCTTTCTCACTTTATAAACCCCCCATTTACGTTCTTTCATCCATCAGGCTGGAAAAGAACACTGTCACCGTTGCTGTTTGTTTTTCAAACTTGTCTCCCTGCTACTTCATTCTCTAGGCCTCCTCTAGTCACGCCGGCTCCCAAATGTATACTCTAACATCACATTGTGGTACTGGAAGTTCTTTACAGATATTAAAGACTTCCATATGTCGAATGGTTCTCCAATGCTAAAAGCATTCTTTCAGCTGACATTTTAAAATCAGAGATATTAGGTTCCATTTCTCTTATCCAACATTTTATTTCACTCGTTGTTTCCAAAGAACCACAACTTCTAAATACAAACTAAAACCGACTGTAAAGCCGTCCGCTGCCCGCTTTACGCTCTTCAATGAACATTAATTTATGTATTTACAAAATAAAACCTCAGGGATATGTGTAGCTTGAAAACAGATTAGTAGGACGGAGACTCTGGCATCAGTTGGAAAACCACATCACTAAGTCTCACACTAGCACAGAGTTTAGTTGTTAATAAATTATGTGCACTAACAGCAAGGAGGTTACATCACGAAAAAGGAAACTGCGATATTTAACCATCTGTTAAAATTGTTTAAGAACAACATAAATAGAAACAGGAGCTGAGATATGATTCCAATACAGCATGTGCAATCTGCCATTTCAACTTGGGTTTCATAGACGGTGTAGGCCAGATATGAAAATCTACAGGGAATGCTAAAGATGATATTTCGGTGAACTTTTCTTTACTCTGAAAAAAAGAGATCAGCAAAAGGTCAGAGAGGAACAAGAATCTACTAGATGACCGAAGACAGTAAAACAGAGATTTGCCATACTGTGACCTTGGGTGGTCGCCTTGGGCCCAGGTGTTTGACAAGGGCCTTTTCTTGATCCCATCCATCATCTGATTCCCAAGTTTGTTCATAACTTCTGATTAAAACATCCTCATTCATACTCATAGAAAGCAGTGGAAACCGTACAAATTATTTCCGTTTTCTATTTGTGCCTATGATTGCAAAAACATAAAGTGGCCCTGGAACGAGGCACCCATGACAGGGTGGAGTACAAAACCAAAGTATTTAGTCGAAGAACCATGAAGGCCACACATACCTAAACATGCATGTATTATGATGAATACCTTATCTAGCACGGCCTCTGACTAAACACTATCTTTAAAGCTCACAAAATGCTTTGGTTTTAAAAAAAAAAAAAAAAAAGATGATCTAGGTAAAATATAATGGGGATTTAGTTACAGTATATCCATAATCTGACATTGCACCTCATTTTTGGCAGGTTCTATTCTACCTGAGTATCGAAAGAACCCTACTGCTGCCACTTCTTCATCAAAACCAAATCAAAAATGCTTGCTTGGTGGGGAAAACTAGTTCATAGTTTAAACTATATTCAAGATGGCACATTGTTACAATAAAATATAAATATATATTATACACATCGCAATTTTTCCTGATGTAGAATGCCACCCATTGGTGTTGAATTCTGGAGATGGGTAAGTGTCCTAGAATCGACCCATGCAAGGTACGAGTCTTCCTTGTACTGGAAAGTCCCTGGTATCAAAGCTCCAGTGTGTCAGCTGGGGTCAAATTTGGTGACTGTATATTTACCAATAAGCTGCGTGTTTTAAATTTCCTTTCAATTCCTGTTGCCACATTCGGCTACAGATTGGTGGCACAACTGATGCCAATTACATAACTGGGTATTTCCTCCATCGGTTAAGATTAGGAGATTAAGGGTTAGTGTTAGTAGATTTAAGTGTAAGTCTCTAAGGCTTATCTTTCATTGTCAAGGGTAGAATAAAGGGTAGAATAAAGGAGGTCCATTCACAATGGGTTTATTTATTCATAAAAAATCCATTATATAAAGAACAAGATAGCGACCGCCGATGGTGACAACTTGCGCTATCCCATTGCCGTGCTCATCGATGAGCTGTGTAACGATGTTCAGCTTCGTCTTAATAGCATCAACAAGCTTTTGACTATTGCTTTGGCACTGGGAGTTGAGAAGATGCACAGTGAGCTCCTAAGTGGTGGGTGGACCTGAATTTGTTCACTGCTTACTGCCACTGTTGTAGAGCCTGGCAACAGTGGTGGAGACAGTTCTTTGAGACAAAGCAGTAGAGTCTCTGCGTACCATTTTCCATGAGCACACCCCTTCAGACTTGGAAGCCCATTTTGTCCCTTTGGTTAAACAACTGACTAGTAGTGACTGGTTTACCTCTCGCACTTCTTCTTGTGGCTTCTTCAGTGTATGCTATCCCCGCGTGTCCAGTACTGTTAAAGCAGAACTCCGGCAGCATTTCCGAAACCTGTGCTCAGATTACACTCCAATGGTGAAGAGAGCACCAGCTTCAATATTGGGGGAATTTGCAAAGGTTTTAGAGCTGGAATATGTGAAATCTTCAGATGAACAGGTTTCTGTGCGCCTGCTGGCCGTAGAAGCATGTGTGAATATTGCTGAACTTTAACCTCGGAGGAGCTGGAGCCTCTTGTTATGCCAACATTGAGCCAGGCGGCAGAGGACAAATCTTGGTGTGTTCGTTACATGGTGGTTGACAAATTCACAGAGCTCCAGAAAGCTGTTGGTCCAGAAATTACCAAGACAGACCTGGTTCCTGCTTTTCAGAACCTCATGAAGGACTGTGAAGCTGAGGCTTGAGATGCTACCTAACACAAGGTTAAAGAGTTTTGTGAGAACCTGTCTGCTGACTGCCGTGAAAATGTGATAATGACGCAATTATTTCCATGGGTAAAGGAGCTTGTTTCAGACGCATATCAGCATGTGAAATCTGCCTTGGCATCTGTCATTATGGGTCTCTCGCCTATTTTTGTGGAAGGAGAACACCATAGAACATATTCTCCCTCTTTTCCTCGCACAGCTGAAAGACGAGTGTTCAGAGGTGCGACTAAACATTATCTCCAACCTGGACTGTTTGAATGAAGTCATTGGCATAAGGCAGCTCTCCCAGTCACTTCTCCCTACTATTGTGGAGCTGGCTGAAGACGCCAATTGGCTTGTGCGGCTGGCTATTATTGAATATATGCCTCTCCTTGCTGGGCAGCTGGGTGTGGAGTATTTTGATTTGAAGTTGAATATGTGTGGATTGGCTGATAGGTCATGTCTATGCCATCAGAGAGGCAGCGATAAGCAACATGAAGAAGCTGGTGGTGAAGTTTGGCAAAGACTGGGCTCAGGTCACCATTATCCCTAAAGTGTTAGCAATGTCAAGCATCTACCCAGGAAATGGGATATCCTGTTGGGATACAGCTACGGATCTCATGCGTTTGTTATTATTACATAGTATTATGCCTTTCCCATGGCCTGTGTTAATGGAAGCTCCTCTCTTTCAATCCATTCACATTGTACTGAACAAAAAATAAATTTTGAAAACACTAGTTCTATGTTGTGATAAACACTGTTTTAATCCAGGAAAAAGGCTGTGTTAAAATTTCCAGAGTCCCTCATCTGTGGGGATTGTATGCTTGCAGGACCTTCTAACATGTTCAAAGTATTCAAAATCCAAACTAAAATGTAACATTTATATAGAAATTTAAAATTTATATAGAAATTTAATTTTATATTTTTATATAGCTATCATAACTTTCCAACAATGGATGTTTTAACTCGCTAGGGATGGAAAGCAATATTTTCACTGCATTTATTGTAAGTTTTACATTCTTTACACTAAAAAGCTAAATTATTTGTCTCTGATATTTTTACTCTCAACCTGCAATTCCATTGCCAAATTTATTTTATATATATATATTTATTTTTTATTATTATTGAATTTCAGCTTGGTTGACTATCTACTAGTGAGAAAGCTTTTCTCTTACAGAAGAACGTTTTTGCCCTCCTTATGGAAGATGACAATTTTCCATATCTTTACAATGAAAATGCATAGAAACTGCAAAACCTCTTTTTGTATGACTTTTATATATTTTGTGTTCGTATGGGGGGCGGTTGCAGACTGGAATGTTTCTGTGAACATTTTTCAGTGACCTTTTTTCAGGTAATCAGTGACCTTTTTCACAAGTTGGCTGAAAGTTTGTCTGAATCCTGAAGGTCATTTTTTATTTCCAGCTGATAAATGCTACCAGGGGTGATGTGAATTGGAGATAGAGATAGTCTAATCTGGTGTTTTCTATACTAAACTAAACATTTAGTTAAACCTGTTGCAGCAGTATATCCTTTTTCGATTAATAATTTGTTTTAATTGTTTTTTTTTTTTCTTTCAACAAGAGTGTCTGATGTTGAAATGTAGACAATAACTATCAATTATATTGGTTTTGCATTTTTTATGTATACACAAATTATCGATCAAGCAATAATAAAGTTATTGCAAGTTTGTAGACTTGGAAAAAAAAAATCCATTATACAATTAGTATTTTGGAGTAAAAACCTACAAATAAAAAAGGGTTCTACTCACAATTTGAAGACTATCTCCATAAAGTATAAGACATCTTTCATAACCTGGATCCCTAAACATTTCATGTGGAACCCCAACCAAATGTGAATGGCATAACATGGAATTGTGCTAAAATAATACCAACATCAGCTTTAAAACATCACATTCCCAGCACAGCTTTAGGTTCTCAACCACTTGTGAACCACCTGCTGTGATAAATTTTACAGGAAGAAACTAGTAAAGTTTTGGTAAATTTGAGGAAATGTGCAAAATAAAATACAATTATTAAGATGTATGTTCTAGGTGTGCCTGGCATGGCCATATGGTATGACTAAATCCCTATATTTATATGTATTACATTGTGATTTAAAGTTGGCTTTTAAGATCTGAAACTGATTTCGGTCCCCTTTTTGTGTATTTTGGTTACATTTTTGTCTTTATTGTATCATCACTATTTAGAAATGAGTGTTCTGGCTGTGCATCCCTAATCTTTATAAATACAAATTGTATTATTTTTCTACCTGTATGTCTTCAGTGCCTATAGCTAGTGCCTCTTGCTATAAATGCACAGCGCAGTATGGATGGTAGGTGAATCATTTGATACATTTTATTTGGTATCTGGAAGTATGAGATGCCTTTTACAGTCCGGACGGACTGTACTCTCTCATTAAATTCCAGCTGTGAATGTGTATGGACTGCTCCCTGTTACTTAATGATAACCACTCTGCTATTGTTATACGTGACTCAATGCGAGTTTATTTCAGTTCATATAAAGTAAGCAATTTCATAAAATACAAATGGATCAGAAAAACCTATTTTGGATAAATATTTAATTTCAACTGAGACTGAGGAAGTTATGACATAAATAAATGATTAATCCACTAGTAACCCAATAGCTTTATTTAAAGTTTCCAAAGTTGAAGATCCGTCAAAGTTCCATGAAAGTCCAACACGGCAGAATTCCAGTCCAAATATCGTAAAATCAAAACACTTCAGTAGATTTCTGTTTAACATTCGGGATACCATAGGGTTTCCAGCACGCTATTTACTAAGAAACATTCGTATTGGATTTATATACTATTATTATTGCTCTATGGCCGAAGTTTGGACTACCTGAACAAATTAATTTTGTACGTATTTATTCAGACAAACCATGTGTTTTTGCTGTGCGCAAGTCTAGCGTATACTGTACATATTGTTGCTGCCATCAAATAAATATCTAATTATGAATTAATATCCCAAACATTGAGGCTTAGCATTGAAAATATGAGTTCTGTTGTTATTTCCTGATGGGTTTGATGAGAATGTATTACACATGTACGAGTAACTGATACTTCTATTTGTATGCTTTTACGAGTAGCTTCCTTTCCCCAAATACCCGCACTGATCTAAAAACATTGCGTGAAACCACATTCATTCTAATTGTTATAATTCATGTAGCTGGTGATCTGGTAACATTTGAAGATGTGGTCAATGTGAATAGAAATATTGACAATGCACAAAAGAAAGGGTCTTTTAAAAATCACTGATGGTGACAAGCTGGACCAGAATCAATAGAAGGAAGATTCTGTTATGGGATAAATGTGGTACATGTTTAGTTTCATTAGATATATAAATAATGAATAAAAACACCTGGAAGGACAGAAAGCGGAAAGTTGGAGATATGAAAAGTCAGCAATCGTACAGGTTACACAAAGCTATCACAGAACCCCGTACAGTGCCGTCATTGTCTTTTGGGGTTTTATGGCAGACAATTTAAAGCAATTGTCGCACTTTTCCATGAAAATAATTTGACTACATTTTACCTCTCAATGTATTTCCTTTTGGACCACATTCGTGATCTCCAGGCCCCTCGCTGGATGACTGCCAGGTGTCCCCATTTCTTTACATATATACATTTAGACGTGTTTCCAAAGCCTGTTATGAGTTTTCTCACTTTGCAATAACGGAATCTATTATAGAGTAATTTAAACAGAAGGCAGGGGGGACAAATTCTAGGAAAATGAATAGTGACACAATGTTGTTACAGTTCTGAGGTGGATACATCCTAGGTGTTTCATATCAGATCTAAGAGGTAAGAAGTTAAATTTCCATTTTATCCCACTGTCGTTCAGAAAACCCTTTGAAAGTAGGTTTTAGGCATGTATTCACATTGAAAAAAGCAGAGAGAATTGAATGGTTAATTAAAATCCCAGTGTTTTATGCTTGGATACTGAATGATATTGATAGGCTCTACTGAACAAAAAGCAGACACCACTTAGCCATTAAATTCCTAACAATCTGAGCGTGGAATATGCACCAATGGTCACGTAGACCTCGAGAAGCTGTCAGGTAAGGCAAAGCTGTCAAGTTCTACAATTTCCCCATGAAAAACAATTCTTTCCTTATTCTATAGATATGGAATATAATGCTGTAAAAGCAATTTAATACAGCACTATTTCAGTAAACTATTTCTGGAACAACTTTCTAAACAAAGATGTAGAAGCTGGTATTGTAAAGGAATTAGACAATTTCTGATATATGATAAAAAATATGTCAAAGATACACAAATGGAACAAATGGAATATGATGATGTGCTATTACACAAGCCTATATTTTACTGGCCACTGCAAGACTAGAGGGTTCATAGCTCACACATCACAGGTCAAAATCTTCTCACCAGGGTTTAATTTTCACTTGCCACTGGCTAGTTAGAAAGAGACAGGTTTGAACCTGCATAAGGTACACAGGCTATATACATTAAAGGAAACTATAGTCACCAGAACAACTACAGCTTATTGTTGTGGTGAGCAGCTTATTGTATTTGTTGTGGTGAGCAGCTTATTGTATTTGTTGTGGTGAGCAGCTTATTGTATTTGTTTTGGTGAGCCCTTAAGGCTTTTTGCTGTAAACACAGTATTTTCAGAGAAAATGCAGTGTTTACATTACAGAATAGTGATAACTCCACTTGCCACTCCTCAGATGGCTGCTAGACCTGCTTCCTGGGGCAGTGCTGCACAGTGTGACTGCCAATCAGTGTCTCCACCCTCTGCATGCAGACACTGAACGTTCCTCATATAGATGATTCAATTAACTCTATGAGGAGATGCTGATTGGCCAGGGTTTGGCTTGTGTTGGCTCTGCCCCTGATCTGCCTCTTTGACAGTCTCAGCCAATCCTATGGGAAAGCAGTGTGATTGGCTGAGAGAATCACTTCTGATGATGTCAGTCAAGCAGGCAGATAAAGGGCAGAGCCAGCAGTTGCAGACTTGAATAGAAGTTGGATTTTGCTATATTTATGATGCAAGGGGGAATAGGGGGGCTAGATGGTGGGTTTTGCACTTTAGGGTCAGGAATGCATGTTTATGTTCCTGACCCTATAGTGTTCCTTTAAACTCTGACCATTTCCTGGCATCTGTTGGTACATGCAGTAAGTAGAATGAAGGTAGGTACTTCCACATGTGACATCACTAGAATAGCAAATGAAGAAAAGAACATCTGGCAAACATTGACTGTGTCCAACATTGCAGACTTTAATCAGAGCAGAATGTTAAAGATTGGGCTCTCTATCAGAACCCTTTTCAAGCTAATCTTAAAGGGATATGCATTACTTAACAATCAATTTTCAAGCAACAAGCAAACACTTTTAAACAAATATGAAAACCCTCATAAAGCAAGAAAAATGTTGAACAGTATGTAATAATTGTTTATAAAATAATTATAAATGTCAACTAGGGGAGTTTCTTCTGCCCCCCTTCTTACCCACTCAAACTGGTTCCCTAATGACAGTAACAGGGCATCAGTGTGCAGCAGGAGAGAGAAAACCGTACTTTGAAACCTGCTCTTCATGATCAAACTAATGTCAGGATTTTGCAATGTGATGCATGTCCCATAAAGACGGGCTCTGATAGAGCAGAGGGCTAAAATGTTGAGATTCTGCTCTGATTAAAGACTGAAATCTTGGACGCTGTCTATGTGTGTCCAGACATTCTTTTCTTCACTTATTATTTGGATGTGTGGCACTAGAGGACTAATCCTGTAGATGGTTGGTGTGTGCGGTCCCGTTTTTATTTTGTAAATTGGATAACTAGACTAGCAGGTAAGGAGTGGCAGGAAAAAAACATCAGATTTTTACTAGTTTCATGCAGACCCTGTGTGGACTAAGCATAACATTTCATCCACAGAGCTGTATGGTTCTGAAATTACTGGTACCGCTGCTCACTTGTTGCTTCCATAGGTTTTTCTAGAAAGGGATCAAAAAATTAATTACTTCCTGGCAGCCTTGATTTTCCCTAGTTGTATTACTGGCTTAACGGAACACTAAATTAAGTTGTTGTGGTGCCAGGAGGTCCTCATGTGCTCTCTTACCTTAAAGGATTAAACAGCTCTCAAATGGTTTAACCCCCAGATGCTGCCTCCAGCGCCAGATCTCCAGGTCCCCCAGCTGCGTCTGGCTTCTGAAACAGTTACAGGAAGTGCGGAGTGCCACCGTACAGGGGCACCACTGATTGGCTAGAGAGATCAGCCAATTAGTAGCTCCCCATTAATAAAAAAAAGTCTTAAATCAATCAGTGGCCTCCATACCTGAGAGCACTCCACATTTTTTGTAACTAAGTTTCAGAAGCCAGATACTGCTGGGGACTTGGAGATCCAGCGTTAAAGACAGCCTTTGGGGTTAAGCCATTTGAGAATGGTTTAACTGGTAAGAGAGTGCCCGAGGCCTCCTGGCACCATAATAACTTCATATATATGAAGTTGTTATAGTGACCGGAGTGTTCCTATAAGTCCTTAATAATTTCAACTTCAGTTTTCCAAGAAGAAGAAAACCAAGAAGCAACATGTGCAATAAAAGCTTAAAATGTGCAGCAGTAATTCGCATAAAATTATTGGAATCACATCTGTTTGTTCTCACTATACCCAAACTATCATGTTTTATGATGAAGAAAATAAAGTAAAAAATGATATGTAAATATTTCATAAAACATATTTAAGCACACCATATATGTTTATATTTGCCAGACTTCTTAAAACCTTATAGAATGCAACCTCCTTTGTTTTTTGAGTTTCCGAACCATTCTCCCCATTCTGTCTGAAGCCACAACGCTGTCTTCAAACCTCTGTGTAACCAGGCATCTGGCCAAGTGAAGAATGAAAGGCCCTAGGGAAGCATTTCTTACAGACAGGGAATTCAGGGGTCTCTGTGGCCTGGCTTGTCCAGGGAACTGAGTTTAAAAAAAAAAACATTAAAATCCACAGATATATAATATGACTTTCATCATGGGAGACCAATACGAACACAGAGTATAATATTACGGCAATTAAAAAGCTGCTGATTTAGAAAAGAAAGCAGAACACAATGTGTAATAAGCCCGCAGTTCAGCGTGTAACGTTTTATTGTTGTGTTTTTGCAATCCTCGAATACTTTGCTCCTTATTCATTGCACGTGTCATTCACTGTTTATCTAATAGCTTGCCAGTCCTAGATCTCAATGGTTTTAGCTAAAAATTATAGGCTTCCCGGACTCCTACATAGATTCAGGAATGTGTGGCTCTAACCGTGGAATCAGATCCCAAAAATGTTATATTCTAAAGCCAGATCCAAAATGTTCAAGCAAGTTGAGAACTTTGATGTTAACTGCCACTGACTGGCTTTCCTATAAATAGACTGAGTCTGTTTAGTTAAACCGAGATTAGTCCAAACGCACTGGTAAAACAAAGGTCATCTCGTGTTTCAAAAAGATAAAACTCAAAACCATTGTCTTATGCCAGCCATAACAGAATTGGTGGTGTCTTTATATGAACGCACACATTATCACGCATTGCTAGGAGGAATTTGTATGGGGGTGGTTGGTATCGGAAGCTAATGAGTACATGCCACAATGAGCTTAATGTTGGATCTAGAAATTAGTAATTGTCCCACTTCCAGTCATGGAAATCCCCCATCAACTCTAGTAATAAAACACCTGGTCCAGTAAAACTCTGAGTCATGAGTCAAGTCAACCTTTCACACTCTCTTCCAATAATCCCTGGGCAAGTGCAACGTCAAATCGAAACTTGACAAATGCTGCATTATGAGTTTGCTGTCATACAGAAGTCTGGCCAAGTATCTAATGGTCTGTGCTGTTTCTCAGTATTGAATTATTACAGAAATCTTTGTCATCGTCTTTAATTCAAAGATATGTTTAGTTTTATATCTAAAAAAGTAATTGATTAGACAAATAGCTGGTGCTGACATTTCTATGGACACACTTTTGCAGAAAATTATGTAGGAAACACGTTGTGAACCCTTCGGCCACTGTAGTGATGTGTAGCTGGGAGAGTTTGTGAAAAGACCCAAAAACATTCTGGAGATCTTGACCGGAAATGTGTAAATATCCCAGGATTGACCTTCCTATCACATCCAGAACACAGAAAATAGTGAACAAAATTCACACATACCAGAGTCTTCACAATCATGCTTTCATTTTATCCAAAAATAAACGAGGGCTGTTGAGGATGTACAGAGTGCGCTACATGCACCCAGCTGGTCGTACCAATTTCTGCCAATGTAAGTGATTTATTTTGACTTTTGTATTGCACGGTTTATATTAATAAATAATCAGTAGTGTGAAGACTTGTAAATTGGTGAATTTTTTGGGGGGGGGTTTGTGCAATGAAATTTCCTTGTGACTTGCGCCATCTGAGCTATGTGATGTGTTACACCTTTATTTCCAATTTGAAATTTACAGAAATGTTTACCGACACTTTTATAAACTCTGATTTGTTTTTGTTTTATTTCTGGAATGACCATAGTTCATATGAAACTCATTCAAGCATAGTCATCATTAATCTATTGTTTCTATAAAAAAAATGTAATAGTTGGTCTTATTTGTTATATAAGTAAGTAAGTGAGTATAAAGACTGTGTAGGTTACATACAAGAACAATGTGACTAAGGATTCATAAACAAAGTGATTTAACTCATAAATGGCAGACAATTGAGCAATGGAACTACATGGGCATAATCTATTTACAACAAAACCATACAATTAAGCCATAGCTGTTAAGGCGCTTACAGTATCATTTTAAATTAACTCCAAAACTTGGATATGAACACTTGGATAGAGGAACAGTGACATACATAGAGGGGATGGAGACTGATACAGCAACATACACAGAGGGGCTGGGGAAGGTAACCATGACACACATTGAAGGGCTGGAGAAAGGGACACAGAGACACTCATATGGGCTGGGAGGAGAATGAGACACACAGAGGGGCTGGGAGGAGAATGAGACACACTGAGGGGCTGGGAGGAGAATGAGACACACAGAGGGGCTGGGAGGAGAATGAGACACACTGAGGGGCTGGGAGGAGAATGAGACACACAGAGGGGATGGAAGGAGAATGAGACAGACTGAGGGGCTGGGAGGAGAATGAGACACACAGAGGGGCTGGGAGGAGAATGCGACACACTGAGGGGCTGGGAGGAGAGTGAGACACACAGAGAGGCTATTGCAAATCATATGCCATCATGGGGGGGATTCTCATTCCTGGGCTACCACATGGTATCAAAGGCAACGTAACCAATCTGGAAAATTTCAATGTGAAAAAACTGAAAAATGTAACATGCTATATTTGACCCCCTAACTTCCCAAAACACCATAAAACCTGTACATAGGGGGTACTCTTTTACACAAGAGACATTCCTGAATACAAATATGTATATTTTATTGGTGTAAAAGTAAACAGTATTATGACACTCACAGTTAAAATGTCACGTAGAACTAAATACAATTTAAAAATTCTTATTTTCTCCCATTTTTTTAAATTTTATTCATATTACATTATGTTTCATAGATAAATATTTGATGTTAAATGAAAGCCCTGTTTCCTCTGAAAAAAATGACGTATGATAAGTGTAGGTGCATTTAATATGAAAGAGTCGAATTACGGTTGGACAGACATATAGAACAAATACCAGGTTTTGTTTACATTTTGTTTTGATCACAACGAGTACATTTGACTCAGTCCTTAAGGTGTTAACCTTAAAGTTTTAATGTTTTTATTTTTTTACGATGGCGCAAGAAAATATAAATCATCGTTTCTAAAATAAATATTTAAAGAAAAAAAAAATCTCCGCACATTTTTGATCAGAGTTTTGTGGGTTTCTGAGACAAGTCACCTCTAACGTAAACATTAAGCACATTTTCTCTCACTCGCGCTCCTTTTATTTAATTTAATAATTATCCCATCTCAGAGTAAAATAACTACATCAGCAAAGTCTTCAGCTGCTTATATTACCATTAAAAATTCCATGTGTTTTTGTTCACCATTTGATTCGTCCAGTGAACATATTGCTAATTTAAACTCCATATTTTCTGGGGGGGGGGGGGGGGGGGGGTTCCCATCATTAAATTCCGTAAAGTAAAAATGGATGCAAAATAAATGTTATTTTTTTTTTTAAATAAGATTTAAAATAATTATGATTCCATAAATGCCGTCATGTCTAAATGCAAATTTATTTTTGAATTATATAACGAAGAAAACTATCTATGTAAGGGCTAAGCATTTCTGTGCATGGTCCTAGTTCTCTTGTATAGCATGATCAAATCTTATTAAAAGTTTAAACTATACTTTCTGGAGACAGAAAAAGCAGGACATCAGAGAAAAAAACTACGATGGTGGGACAGGAGCCTGAAATCTGGAGTGTCTTGTCGGATTTAGCACAGGCTAAGGGCCAGCAATATACATTTTATTCATGTGTAGTGAGTGGAGTTAAAAACCGTAACGTAACGAGTGACTGACAGCTCTTCTAATGGTATATCTTATTCAGTATAAGGGCCGAACTAAGGTCAGGTCCAAATGTCAACTGATGATCACCAATCTCTGGGCAGACCAGGACACAGCTTCAGAATACAGCGAGCAGGATACAAAGAACAAAGTCTTTGGGATACGGGGGGCAGGGTACAAAGAACAAGACCTTCAGAATATGGCAAGAAGGATGCAACGCCTTTACTAGACAGTTTCGCTATGGGGAAGCATTAAATTGGCTAAGATAAGACATTGTATATGACATCATGACATCTTGACAATTAATCAAGAAACATAAGCCGGAGTTAGTCCTTCTTTGGGCATTCAGACACATCTTGGCACATCCTACTTTAGCAGCCCAATGACTGCTCTTATAAGATTTGGCATATCTAGGCCTCCATTTAATAAGCTTTCTAAATTGTTCAATACTGTTAGAAAAAAACCTCAAAATGAATTATGTACAAAAAA
This sequence comes from Pelobates fuscus, assembly GCF_036172605.1. Taxonomy (NCBI): domain Eukaryota; kingdom Metazoa; phylum Chordata; class Amphibia; order Anura; family Pelobatidae; genus Pelobates; species Pelobates fuscus. The sequence continues at coordinate 24,655,085 of NC_086322.1, forward strand.
ACAAAATTTTTGTAGATAAATCACTGGAAAACTTTTCTAACAGTATTAATTCATTCGGAAAGCTTACTAAACCAAGGCATTAATTTGAAATTAGTAGGACTGGTATCTTCCAATGTATTGTTAAAAATAAAAATAGAAAATTATAATTAAAGATAGTTCTCACAATCAATATTCATATATTAAAGTGACTCATCTTTATCATATGGAGAATCTTCTTCCTCAGTTCATGTTGTCTTGTGAGCCGCTAAGCCGAATGATGACACAATATGTTCTGCTAGAGTTTACTTCTATATCTTGTCCAACAGCCAACATATTTGACCTCTGGGCGAACTCGATAAAACAATGTCTTTGGAGCCCATTTGTGTGAGTTCCACATCTGTAAGATGTTCTTACGTAAATTCCTTGTCTGTTTCAAGAAGGAAATGAAAGAAGAACAGGGAACTGCAATAGTTTATTACAATTTCTGGAGGAAAATGGAAGCCCAAGGAAATTTAAAAACAGAGAAGAAAAACTACTCATATTCATGAATGTTTTACAGTTTTATAAGTTGGTTTTATAGTATTAAATAATATTTTGAAAACAATATATATATATATTTTAGTTTGGTCGATAAATTGTTAAGACATTCATAGTGTCTGGTATGGAAAATGTAAGGTTCCCAATTGCAAGTGTGCAGTTTGTGAAGATAGAATTGCACATATGGAGAAATTCAAATTGCCTTTATCTCACGGCTCACAAAATGCTGAAGGAAACAATTCCGGCTGAAAACAATGTATTAGCTTATGCTTTATCAAAGGGCGACTGTTAATTCTACCAGATTTCCATCATTTAATAAAACATTTAATAACACCTATAACTCGTGCTACCCTTTGTTTATGAGATGCCCCATATTCTTTTACATTTTAATTCTTTTAAATTTTCCTTTAAAAAGATTTAGCAAACACCTTATTAATAGTGTTTTGTTATTTTTTGAAGTCCACCTGAAGTCCACCGGCTACTGACATCACTATAGAACGTGCAAGAGAGCTGTGCAGGTACAGTAAACAAAGATCAGAACTCCCTTGCTGTCTGTCTTACCATTGGGAGGTTTTTGCACTTCCCCCTAGGTCGTCTAAGAAGTAAATGTTTGACCACCAGTACACTAAATGCCTGTGATGGAATATACAAGTATGAAGAACACATATGCTTAAGGAAGAAAACATTATTTGGGACAATCAAAATTAAAAAAAAAAATCCAGATATCATTCTCAACATTTAATAATTTAACAATTAATCACTTATAAATCTAGCAAGACACCTATCGGACTTGAATGTACACCAGATTAAAGCCCCTGTACATATTACCAAACACTTGTCCTAATGGTGAAAATAGGCACCTGAACAATGTCCAGTCCAGCTCTTCCAAATGTGCTGATGGCCCGTTTAAAATAGAGTGTTTCAAAAACCCAAAGTGATTGATGCATCCAATTATTTACATTTAATAGATTTTTAGCCATTTAGCCAGTTTTCAAAACCATTTCAAAATTAACTTTAAAATTTGCTTTGAATTCCAAACAATTCAAAATTTGATGAAAACCCCTGTAATTGGTTGTTGCAGGACATTAGGCTCCATTTTAGTTTGAATATTGCTTAGAATCCCAGAATGCAATGCAATGATGATGTGTACCATGTAGTGATGATGACAGTATTGTTAACCACTAAATAGCTAGAGAAACTCTCGTATGTGTGAATGACATAAGCATCAAGTGCAGTAACAGAAAGAGAAGACTAATTAATTACTAAGTAGGATAGGCCAGCTGTATTTATCTGCCCCAAAAAAGCTGTTTCCCAGTAATATTAACAGTAAAATATGTTTTAATAAACGATCCACATGTACGTGTTTCCAGTGTCTTCTGAAATGTTTCAGGGCAAACATTGGAATCTCTATAAAGACAATTTTAAACCTAAAATTGAAAAGCTAAAAATACTGCATTTTAGAAGAAACCTCAGGTGAGCTGGATATTTCTTTTCTTCCATTTAAACCTAAAATTGTCTTTTTTTTGTCTTTGCCTTTTTTATGCTTATGCTAGTCCTAGTAACAAAAAAAAAAATCAGCACAAAACGAACCCTTTCCGCAAAGTAACCATCCCTGGTAGTCACACATTCTTGTTATGCGCAGGTCTCTCGAGGAGCAGGTATAATAGTTTAGTATTCTTCAGTAGTGATGTCCCGAACGGTTCGCTGGTGAATAGTTCCTGGCAAACATAGCTTGTTCGCGTTCACCACGGATGGCGAACATATGCAATGTTCGGTCCGCCCCCTTTCATCATCATTGAGTAAACTTTGACCCTGTACCTCACAGTCAGCAGACACATTCCATCCAATCAGCAGCAGACCATCCCTCCCAGACCCTCCCACCTCCAAGACAGCATACAATTTTGATTAATTCTGAAGCTGCATTCATTTTTTTTTAATTTTCTTTGTATTGTTTTTGTATTCTTTTTTTTGTGTTTGTGTTTATTATACATTATCCTCCATAGCCAGTAACCTGTGTTTATTATACATTATCCCTCATAGCCAGTAACTTGTGTTTATTATACATTATCCCCCCATAGCCAGTAACCTGTGTTTATTATACATTATCCCCCCATAGCCAGTAACCTGTGTTTATTATACATTATCTCCCCCATAGCCAGTAACCTGTGTTTATTATACATTACCCCCATAGCCAGTAGCCTGTGTTTATTATACATTATCCCCCATAGCCAGTAACCTGTGTTTATTATACATTATCCCTCCCATAGCCAGAAACCTGTGTTTATTATACATTATCCTCCCCATAGCCAGTAACCTGTGTTTATTATACATTATCCTCCCATAGCCAGTAACCTGTGTTTATTATACATTATCCCCCCCATAGCCAGTAACCTGTGTTTATTATACATTATCCCCCCATAGCCAGTAACCTGTGTTTATTATACATTATCCCCCCATAGCCAGTAACCTGTGTTTATTATACATTATCCCCCCATAGCCAGTAACTTGTGTTTATTATACATTATCCTCCCATAGCCAGTAGCCTGTGTTTATGATACATTATCCCTCCCATAGCCAGTAACCTGTGTTTATTATACATTATCCTCCCCATAGCCAGTAACCTGTGTTTATTATACATTAACCCCCCATAGCCAGTAACCTGTGTTTATTATACATTATCCCCCCCATAGCCAGTAACCTGTGTTTATTATACATTATCCTCCCCATAGCCAGTAACCTGTGTTTATTATACATTATCCTCCCCATAGCCAGTAACCTGTGTTTATTATACATTATCCCCCCCATAGCCAGTAACCTGTGTTTATTATACATTCTCCCCCATAGTCATTTATCGTTGGACCTAGGCAGCATGATGTCTTAGGCCAGCCCAGAGAGTGAGTGAGTGAGTGAGTGAGTGAATAATATAATATATATGTTCAGAAACATATTAGTAATATATGTAAATCGGGTTCATGCAAAGAGGGTGAAAAGGTATTAAAGAAAAACACACTTATTGCATCAAATTTACAAAGCCAAACTTTTAAAAGCTTTCCTCATTTCTTTCTCGGGATGAGGAATATATGGGTTGTAGACTGTAGATTTCCATCTGCCCAATCTTTTAATAATATGCACTGGAGTGTCAGTGTTGAAGGAGACCGAAGCTGCCTTTATTCTAAATGAAAGACCCGAGACATGGATACAACCCAATCTCAGGAGTAGTGTTCTGATGTAGAAGATGAATTTAGCCGTAGTCAGATGGATTCAGTGAGAGTAGTGGTGAAATGTGTGTGGCATGACTGAGTGTGGGTAAGTAAGAGTCAAGTATTTTAACTGGGCACTAGTTCTAGGTGGGATAAAGTGGTACAGCGGATGGATGAGTAGTTTGGCTAGGTTTAGAGGTTTGCAGAGAAAGTATATAGTGATCATGATTTTTAGCGATATCCAATATTTTTAAGGTGGTCTCAAACAAACATAAAATGCTATATAAAATTTGTGGGAATATCGAATAGTCGTGTACAGTAAATCAGAGAGGGCTCAGAATATCGAACCATCGATCGGTAACCTGGATGAAGTAGGGGGTCTATCTGTTTTATTAAATACGCGGTAATATGCTTTTAATGGGATAGGACGTTAGGAAAGGTGTGTGATTGTGATAAGTGGTTGTGGCTGTATTTACCTTATCCTGGGACCGACCTGGCTCCTAAGCTTGAGCCGCACGTGGCTGGATCACTCCTGCCTCCACACGAGCCGCATGCGGCTTGATCTCCTCTTCTGACTTAGCCGCGTGCACTGACCACAGTGATCGGTCACTTGGCCCGTCTGGCACTAGGAGCACGGCTCGAGTCACGAGCTCGTTTTTAAAGGGGCAGTGGGAGCCAAAAGTTGATTCAGGCTCCCATTGGCCCACGTCATTCCAGAACCCCTACACATGAACATTTTGGGGGCGTAGGCATGACGTGGGCCAATCACTGGTGTAACAGTAGTGTACATTAAAAAAAACTAGAAATTTGACTGTGAAATAATAGCAGTCAGTTTCCTTCACACGTGTGCATTTCAGGGCCTGCCAGGGCACAGTGTCACACCAGTGCAACTCATATCTGGTGTAACAGTAGTGTACATTAAAAAAAAAATACAGGGGGCTTGTTGTCACCTTTCGGGGACCCTTGGTGTTGTACGTGGCTGGGTGGAGGAAGAGACCTTCAATGACATCAGTGAGGACAAGGAACGGGACATGGCTAGCTTGGTATCCAACCTTGTGCAAATGGGGAGTTTGCGGTTGTGCAAATGGACTGTTTGCGGTTGTTTGCGGTGCGTTTAACGGGGAGTTTGGTCTGTCACTGTGAAGCGGGCGTAACCCTTACACTACCTGATCGATACAACATCATACCTGATGTTTTAAAGCACGTTATTCCAAACAATTTAGGAATGTTAGGTTATTTATGCCCTTTATGGATTAAAACCAGACTCTGCATCAACTATGTAATTTTCCATGGGAGTTTTGCCATGGATCCCCCTCCGGCATGCCACAGTCCAGGTGTTAGTCCCCTTGAAACAACTTTTCCAGCACTATTGTGGCCAGAAAGAGTCCCTGTGGGTTTTAAAACTCGCCTGCCTATTGAAGTCTATGGCGGTTCAACCAGTTCGCCCATTCGCGAACATTTGCGGAAGTTCGCGTTCGCCATTCGCAAACCGAAAATGTTATGTTCGCAACATCACTATTCTTCAGTACTCTTTTCTTTAAGGCGAAAATGTGGACTCTATATCTGTTTCCCCTTCTAGCCAGTGGTGTCAGTTATTTAGCTATCTTGTTTTATGAATAAACAGCACACACTTTGGACAACTTTTAATCTGAATTAATACCACAATCTCCCTACTACCAGCAAGAAGCCCCTGCTGGTACAAAATGACATTACACTATGTGTTTTCAATAGCCACTTACAGCTACTCTAGTTATTATGGAACAGCATTTCAGTGGGCAGGATGGGGTTAAATTAGAACAGACATTTCTAAAGTCTGAATTTTAAAAGGTTTAAGCAACAAACAGACTGTTTTTTAGTCATTTTTTTTACTGTGGAAAAGATTCTGTTGGAAGATTGAGTTTGATGGAAAATTCAAATCAGCCAATAACGTTACACGTTCAAATGTGTAGACCAGTGTGATAACCTCATTCAGTGTTTCCTTGTTTTTCCATCAGAAATAGGACCTGATGTCTTTTCTTTGGGAATGGTAAATGATTAATTTAGGTATCATTTTTGGTGTCGCTTAATTAAGGTTATTTTGAGGATGGTGAAGGCATTACTCAAAGACTCGTAGTTCCCAGTAAATTCTGTGGAAGATCTGTTCTTAGCTAAATAGATGAAAAGGAGGATTAATACTGTATTAAAATTCGAATTTTGGACATAGGGAAAATGTATGTGAAGAATCAATTTAGTGGTGAAATCCTAGAGAAGGATTTGTGTGAAGCCATCTAGAACCGTGTTTCTCAACTAGTGGCACAGGTACTCCAAGAGGTACATGAACCAAAGGCAGGAGTACCCCTAAAGCTGGTTGGCCACCTTAGCGTCAACCATGAGGAGGCCATCTACCTGCTAAGGAAGAGTAGGCACCTGCTTACCCAGACAGCAGGTGTCTACTCTGCTCAAATACAGAGTCTGAGGAGAGAATGTAGCTGGAGGCAGCAACAGATCTGTAATTTTATAACATGACAGGAGGCTTCGTATTTGCTTAAGACTTTCTTTACTTAAGCTTCACAGCAGCACTTTTTTACTTAGTAACAAGGTAACCAATCAGAAAAAAGGGATAACAAGGTATATAAGTCCCTCCCAGTGATGTCATTTCCTCTTTCTTTGCTGCTTCACACCAGTACAGGTCAGAGTGCCACTGTCTCCTACTTCTGTGGGTTTCTGTGGTTTATCTATTATTGTATCTGTCATCTGCTTTGTTCATATTTACTGTTATTTATTTACATATTCTACTTATGCTTTGAGCTTACCTCCTACTTTCCTAAACTCATCTTTTATTTATATATATTTCTTTCCTTAAATATTATTTCGTTAGTATTTCCTTATTTATTCTGTAAAGTTTGTTACTGTTATTCCATTTAATTTCGTTTCACCTTCACTCCAGCCCGGTTTTATTCGGCGACATTCTCGCCCCGTTTTCCCGGGCTTTTCGGACTGTGGAGAACGCCTCCAACGGTCCTCAGTGCGCACGGCGGCCACCTTGGATCTCGCGCTCCCCCGCGGGATCCAAACGGCTTCCTCTCTAGTGCGCACGCGCGAGGTCGCGGCGGCCATTTTCTTGGAGCCACGATCTGCTTTTTCCTCTGGCCGTGCAGCGGCCATTATACCGCTTTACACAGCGGTCAGATTCTATTATACAAGTATAAATGCATCATATTATTAATCTATATTATTAAGGTCATATATTTTTTCCCTGTATATTCCCCTCACTAAAGAAGGAAGTTTATCATTACTAATACTAGTACATCTTTACCTCCGTCTACCTCCCCCTAGAGGAGAAATGTATACTGCATCTGTTTTACTTGGATTTAAACCCATTATATTCCTATATATAACTGGTATCATATTTCTCCAATATTTATTTTGAACAATTCCACATATATAATTTATGATTGATACATCTCAAATTTACACAATTCATGTGTATAAGGTTGATGAACTAATTAAATATGATTGCTGTCATTTTATACAGCCCATGATTGTTATTGTCTGTGCCACTATACCTCTATACGGGTGTGAAAAAGTATTCCCTGAGGTGATTTATACTGGGTGACCTCCAATTTCAGCTTGCAATGTGGAATTATAACAAACTGTAATATTCAGTGACGGCCTTAAAATACATTCTAACACTGGCCTATTTTGCCCCATAGGTTTCAACACTGTTGCTATGGAGGCTTCAAATCAAGACCAAAATTTGCAAGCAATTATTAATGCAGCTGAAGCTGCTTCACTAGAAAAGGCCCTGGCTTGGGTGCTGCCCGTGGATTCAAAAGAGCCAAAAATTTCAGAAACCCCGCATTCTGATGAAGATGTGGAGGATTCTGACTCCATAAATAGAAACCCTTCCAAACCCAGTAAACGTTATTGGAAAGGGAATGGGCCTGAACCACTCAAACGTAAGGGGAAAGAGCCGGCGAAACGCCCTAAACAGGCGGATGTTAGAGAGAAACACTCCATCCAGCCTACTCTGTCGGAAGAGGAGGAAGACTCTTTCGACTTACACCCCTTAGCCATCTTGGATGAATGGCAGGCTGACCACTCCTCAGACGAAGAGGAAGACTGGCCCGAGGCATCCTTTAAAGGAGCACCTCTCCCTCAATCTATCATGGGAGATCTGCCAACTGAAAGTGCGATACCCGGATCGAATCCATCTGGGGACGCTGAATCTTTTCTGGATGCGCTTGGCCAACCTCTGTTTGACCCGAGGCAAATTAGATATCCCCGATCATCTGAATGGTCACTACCAGACCATCTTGCCCAGTATATTCATTTCTGGATCAGAAGACCCCTAGAGCGGGAGATCTGTAAAAAACTACGAGCAGAATGCCCTAGACCCACTCTACCGGATAGAGTCACGGTGACCCCGGAGTTTGATACGCTGCTCTACACATATCTGGCCAGATCGGGCCGTGATCCAAAGAAGGGCATTGAGCGCAGCCTACGCCTGACCCAAGACCATAGGTTTACATCCAATGATAACGCAAGGCCACCTCCACCTTGTAGCCTGGACTCTTTCAGGGGTACCTGGCACTTCGGAGAACTATCACAGAGATCTAAGCAACTCCTCTGGGATTCATGGGCCCCTGGAACTAGAAGATGCTATCTTTCTTCCTGGAACACTTGGTGCAATTGGTGCCTGGAACAGAATACCGATCCCCTTACGGCCCCTAGACAGTACATTTTGAACTTCCTCTCTCATCTATTCGATCTAGGCCGCTCCTACAGATCCATCAACGTTTCTCGTTCAGCCATCTCGGCAGCCCATGTTCCTCTAGACGGAGTTCCAGTGGGCCAGGACCACCTGGTTTGTAGACTATTGCGGGGCATCAAACTAGCTCGCCCCCCTAAACCGAAATACTCCCATCTGTGGGACGTTAATGTCATGATCAGTTTCCTTGAGACTTGGCCGGACAACGAAGATCTATCCCTCTGTCAACTCTCGGCAAAACTCACCCTATTACTTCCGACGAATATCGGATGTTCGAGCATTTGACCATGACGCTATCAATTTCTCCCCAGAGGGTGTCACATTCTCCGTGTCCAGACGGACAAAATCGAACTCCTCTTCTATATTTTACCTTTACTTTCCTAACCACCCAAAACTGTTTGTGGTGTCTCTTCTTTCTCGTTATTTATTACTCACCTCCTCGCTTCGTTCTACGTCTTCCAGCCAACTATTGGTCTCATACGTCCAGCCACATAATCCAGTGTCATCCACAACTCTGGCCCGATGGGTTAGGTGGTTGCTCTCTCTAGCCGGGATTGAAGCCTCCTTCGGAGCCCACTCCATCAGAGGGGCGGCAGCATCGGGGGCATTCAACGCGGGAGCCTCGCTTCGAGACATTCTTCAATCCGCAGACTGGTCCCGAGAACAGACGTTCCGCAACTTCTACTTTTGTCCGGCTGTGCACGCTTCCTTGGCCCTCCTTGGGGAGTGTTAAAACAGCAAATACGAAGCCTCCTGTCATGTTATAAAATTGTAGATTATGCTAGCTTTAGTGTACCTATAATCTTAATTTTATTAATGACAGGAGGCGAGTATTTCCCACCACTTTTACCTTTGGTCTTTTCCCACCCTAGGGTCGCCCCTGTAGGTAAGTTTCTAAGGCAAGAACGAACACACTATACCTTACTACCAGGGGGTCAGCTATTATTTTCTATGATGTATAGCTTAACTGTTCTAGAAAATTATAACATATGTTGCATAACAACCGGTTATCATGATTTCCAAGTCCAATTCACGGATTAATACTTGGTTTCGACTCTGCTCTCTCGTTTCAGCGTAAAACTCCCTTAAGAGGTCAAGGCTAGTTGCTGTTCCTTCAGAAGCTTCACCTCTACTCTTCAAGAACGCAAGTCTACGTTCCTGTTTCCCTCTCAAGCATCTCTCCTTTCGTCTGACATCCTGAATTCCTCATCTGGTTCCTTCAGTTCCGGTTCCGATTTGTTCGCAGCCAGAAAGAGGAAATGACATCACTGGGAGGGACTTATATACCTTGTTATCCCTTTTTTCTGATTGGTTACCTTGTTACTAAGTAAAAAAGTGCTGCTGTGAAGCTTAAGTAAAGAAAGTCTTAAGCAAATACTCGCCTCCTGTCATTAATAAAGTTAAGATTATAGGTACACTAAAGCTAGCATAATCTACAATTTTCATGACCTACCAGCATTGCTACCTTGCACACACTGATGTGATGTCAAGAGCCAGGTTATGACATCACTCCGACCCCGGCATCACAGCATGGACCAGAGCAGTGCTGAAAGAGCACAAAGATTATGCAAGCCCCACAATGGAAAGGATCCCCATTGAACCCCAGGGCAATGATTCACTCCAGCTCTCCCAAAGGTAGGGAGGCTGGGTGGACTTAAATAAAAAATAATAAAAAATTATAATTTGTGAGTGTGTTTGAGAGAATGTCCACGTGTCTGTCTTTGAGTGTGTGTCTGTCATTGAATATGTGTGTGTCTACCAGTGTGTGTCAAATCAGTGACAGAGAGTGTATGGCAGTGAGTGTGTATAAAATCAATGAGAGTGTCTGTCAGTGTGTGTCAAATCAATGAGTTTGTCCGTCAGTGAATGTGTCTGTCAGTATGTGTCAAATCAGTGAGTTTGTCCATCAGTGAATGTGTCTGTCAGTATGTGTCAAATCAGTGAGTTTGTCTGTCAACACTCCATCCAGCCTACTCTGTCGGAAGAGGAGGAAGACTCTTTCGACTTACACCCCTTAGCCATCTTGGATGAATGGCAGGCTGACCACTCCTCAGACGAAGAGGAAGACTGGCCCGAGGCATCCTTTAAAGGAGCACCTCTCCCTCAATCTATCATGGGAGATCTGCCAACTGAAAGTGCGATACCCGGATCGAATCCATCTGGGGATGCTGAATCTTTTCTGGATGCGCTTGGCCAACCTCTGTTTGACCCGAGGCAAATTAGATATCCCCGATCATCTGAATGGTCACTACCAGACCATCTTGCCCAGTATATTCATTTCTGGATCAGAAGACCCCTAGAGCGGGAGATCTGTAAAAAACTACGAGCAGAATGCCCTAGACCCACTCTACCGGATAGAGTCACGGTGACCCCGGAGTTTGATACGCTGCTCTACACATATCTGGCCAGATCGGGCCGTGATCCAAAGAAGGGCATTGAGCGCAGCCTACGCCTGACCCAAGACAAAATGCTAGATATCCTAGGACCACTAGCTAAAATTATTCTACTGGCTCATGAAGCCCTATCTAATGAAGGCCCTCTAGACCCATCTGTGATTAGAGAATGGGCACTACGCTCTATTTGCCTGCTGGGCAATGCTAATACATCTCTCTGTACTGAGCGTAGAAAAGCAGTGCTGCTGCGTATGGATGCCAAGCTGGCTGACTTGGGAACCAAAGAATTGGGCCCCAAAGCAAAGGGTCTATTGTTTGGAGAACCATATATTAAAGAACTACATAAGCATGTAAACCTATACGCCACGCTAAACAAGGCGCAGTCATCCATGAAAAGGGTATTTCATTATCAACCCTCACGGGTTTTTGGCAGGGCTGGCCGTACAAGGGGTCGTACAGTCAGCCGTTTCTGGACCACAAACCAACGCCAGAGAACCCCAACTTCATCATCATTTTTCCCCAACTATCAAACAAGAGGCTCTTACACCCAAAGGGCAGATAGAGGAAGAGGATACAGATCCCGCGGACGCAACAGATACCCAACAGGTGAGATTTCCTACCCTTCACCTTTTTACTGTTTATCATGCGGGCAGGTTGTCACACTGTGTAGACATGTGGAAGACTCTGTCTTCAGATACCTGGGTCCTGAACATAGTTCAGGGTTATTCCATAGAGTTTCATTCTTTCCCTTCTCAAATAGGTCATCCTCAATATCCAAAAATGTCAAAGTCCCAGAGCCTTCTTCTAGATTCAGAACTACGTTCTCTTCAAACAAAAGGAGCGATTCAACTCGCTCCTCTAGACGAAGGTTTCCTCAGCTCCATCTTCTTAGTCCAGAAGAAATCAGGGGACTTTCGCCCAGTAATCAATCTCCGTCAACTGAACTCTTTCGTTGTCTACAGACATTTCAAAATGGAAGGGATTCACCTCCTCAGAGACATTCTACGGCCAGGCGATTGGTTCACTCGTCTCGACCTCAAGGACGCCTACCTCTTGGTACCGGTACACCCATCCAGTCAGCGTTTTCTCCGCTTTCATTGGCACCACCAAATTTTCCAGTTGACCTGCCTTCCATTCGGCCTGAGTTACGCCCCATGGTGCTTCACCAAACTGCTCAAACCAGTCACCGCACATCTTCGAGAAAGGGGCATCCGTTGTTTGATCTACCTCGACGACCTCTTACTTCTCTGCGAAGACGCATCCAGGCTACGTTCGCAGACGAACTATACATCTGGATTAATCGAATCCTTGGGGTTTGTCATAAACCAAGAGAAATCATCACTGTCCCCGTCCAGAGTCATCCAATTTCTCGGCTTCGAGATCGACTCTTCAACCTGTGTTCTTCGCCTACCCCAGTCCAAGTTAACTGCGATCAGAAAGGAACTACGCAAAGTGCTTCGTCAAGAGGATTTACCTCTTCGAGGTTTAGCTCGGATTGTAGGCCTGCTTTCTGCTTCGATTCAAGCAATCTACCCAGGCCCCCTTCACTACCGGGCCATGCAACGCTTGAAAGCTCAATTCCTCCGGTCTCATCCATCATATGACCAGAGGGTCCCGATTACTGCAGAGGTGAGGAAGGAACTCTTTTGGTGGCTCCGTCACATGTTGGCCTGGAATGGCAAGGCAATTTCCGGTCCCACCCCGGACTATGCAGTGGAATCAGAGTCGAGCCTCCAAGGTTGGGGTGCAACCTGTCATACGACCTCCACCGGAGGACCATGGACCACCTCAGAAAACTTTCTCCACATCAATTGTCTGGAGTTAATCGCAGGCTCGTTCGCAATTCGCAGTCTGACCAATCACCTCTCGAACTGCTGTATTCTCCTTCGGATGGACAATGTCTCAGCTGTCCAATACATCAACAAATTGGGCGGGGCCAGATCCCGCATCCTCTCCGAAGTGACAAAAGACATCTACGAGTTTTGCTTCCAACGCAACATCACACTTCGAGCAGAATATCTCCCAGGGGAATCGAACGTCACCGTGGATTGGTTCTCCCGACATTGGAGGGACACCAGCGACTGGCGCCTACACAGAACAGTCTTCCTCCACATCTCCAAACTCAGGGGCCCGTTTACCCTAGACCTATTCGCCTCCCGGATGAATTTTCAAGTCCCACGGTTTTTCAGCTGGCTACCAGACCCAGAATGTTTAGCGGTAGATGCCTTCCTTCAGAGTTGGCTGACAACGGGAGCCTATGCTTTTCCTCCATTTGCGATGATTCCCAGAACCCTCCTCCAGATTCGCAGAGAGCAGATCACTCTTGTATTACTCACACCGCTCTGGCGGGCCCAAGCATGGTTTCCGGATCTTCTGGAAGTCTCCTGCCAAGATCCCCTCCTTCTGCCTCCATGGCCCAATCTCCTAGAAGACCCTCAAGGGAACCCTCATCCAATGATAACGCAAGGCCACCTCCACCTTGTAGCCTGGACTCTTTCAGGGGTACCTGGCACTTCGGAGAACTATCACAGAGATCTAAGCAACTCCTCTGGGATTCATGGGCCCCTGGAACTAGAAGATGCTATCTTTCTTCCTGGAACACTTGGTGCAATTGGTGCCTGGAACAGAATACCGATCCCCTTACGGCCCCTAGACAGTACATTTTGAACTTCCTCTCTCATCTATTCGATCTAGGCCGCTCCTACAGATCCATCAACGTTTCTCGTTCAGCCATCTCGGCAGCCCATGTTCCTCTAGACGGAGTTCCAGTGGGCCAGGACCACCTGGTTTGTAGACTATTGCGGGGCATCAAACTAGCTCGCCCCCCTAAACCGAAATACTCCCATCTGTGGGACGTTAATGTCATGATCAGTTTCCTTGAGACTTGGCCGGACAACGAAGATCTATCCCTCTGTCAACTCTCGGCAAAACTCACCCTATTACTTCCGACGAATATCGGATGTTCGAGCATTTGACCATGACGCTATCAATTTCTCCCCAGAGGGTGTCACATTCTCCGTGTCCAGACGGACAAAATCGAACTCCTCTTCTATATTTTACCTTTACTTTCCTAACCACCCAAAACTGTTTGTGGTGTCTCTTCTTTCTCGTTATTTATTACTCACCTCCTCGCTTCGTTCTACGTCTTCCAGCCAACTATTGGTCTCATACGTCCAGCCACATAATCCAGTGTCATCCACAACTCTGGCCCGATGGGTTAGGTGGTTGCTCTCTCTAGCCGGGATTGAAGCCTCCTTCGGAGCCCACTCCATCAGAGGGGCGGCAGCATCGGGGGCATTCAACGCGGGAGCCTCGCTTCGAGACATTCTTCAATCCGCAGACTGGTCCCGAGAACAGACGTTCCGCAACTTCTACTTTTGTCCGGCTGTGCACGCTTCCTTGGCCCTCCTTGGGGAGTGTTAAAACAGCAAATACGAAGCCTCCTGTCATGTTATAAAATTGTAGATTATGCTAGCTTTAGTGTACCTATAATCTTAATTTTATTAATGACAGGAGGCGAGTATTTCCCACCACTTTTACCTTTGGTCTTTTCCCACCCTAGGGTCGCCCCTGTAGGTAAGTTTCTAAGGCAAGAACGAACACACTATACCTTACTACCAGGGGGTCAGCTATTATTTTCTATGATGTATAGCTTAACTGTTCTAGAAAATTATAACATATGTTGCATAACAACCGGTTATCATGATTTCCAAGTCCAATTCACGGATTAATACTTGGTTTCGACTCTGCTCTCTCGTTTCAGCGTAAAACTCCCTTAAGAGGTCAAGGCTAGTTGCTGTTCCTTCAGAAGCTTCACCTCTACTCTTCAAGAACGCAAGTCTACGTTCCTGTTTCCCTCTCAAGCATCTCTCCTTTCGTCTGACATCCTGAATTCCTCATCTGGTTCCTTCAGTTCCGGTTCCGATTTGTTCGCAGCCAGAAAGAGGAAATGACATCACTGGGAGGGACTTATATACCTTGTTATCCCTTTTTTCTGATTGGTTACCTTGTTACTAAGTAAAAAAGTGCTGCTGTGAAGCTTAAGTAAAGAAAGTCTTAAGCAAATACTCGCCTCCTGTCATTAATAAAGTTAAGATTATAGGTACACTAAAGCTAGCATAATCTACAATTTTCATGACCTACCAGCATTGCTACCTTGCACACACTGATGTGATGTCAAGAGCCAGGTTATGACATCACTCCGACCCCGGCATCACAGCATGGACCAGAGCAGTGCTGAAAGAGCACAAAGATTATGCAAGCCCCACAATGGAAAGGATCCCCATTGAACCCCAGGGCAATGATTCACTCCAGCTCTCCCAAAGGTAGGGAGGCTGGGTGGACTTAAATAAAAAATAATAAAAAATTATAATTTGTGAGTGTGTTTGAGAGAATGTCCACGTGTCTGTCTTTGAGTGTGTGTCTGTCATTGAATATGTGTGTGTCTACCAGTGTGTGTCAAATCAGTGACAGAGAGTGTATGGCAGTGAGTGTGTATAAAATCAATGAGAGTGTCTGTCAGTGTGTGTCAAATCAATGAGTTTGTCCGTCAGTGAATGTGTCTGTCAGTATGTGTCAAATCAGTGAGTTTGTCCATCAGTGAATGTGTCTGTCAGTATGTGTCAAATCAGTGAGTTTGTCTGTCAGTGAATGTGTCCTTTTTGTCTGTGTGTGTCAGTTTCCTATGTGTGTAAGTGTGTGTGTGTGTGTGTGTGTGAGTGTACTCTGTGTGTAAATGTGTGTGTGTCAGTGTCCTCTGTAAGTGTGTGTCAGTGTCGTCTGTGTGTAAATATGTGTGTTTCAGTGACCTATGTGTGTAAATATGTGTGTTTCCCGTGTACTCTGTGTGTAACTGTGTGTGCCATTGTCCTCTGTGGTTAACTATTATGTGTGTATTATATTTTCATTTTGTGAGTTCTATTCTTCAGATTAAAAGTTACATATCCAATATCCGCATTATGTTCTATTTATTTTTAAACGATCCATTGATACATTTAATAAGGTTTCTTCTCCAATAAGGGATCAATGTAAATATAAGTGTCTACACGTTTCATTTGGAATTTAAATGAATAGAACTTACTTTCTTGAAGCAGGGGGTACTTAGGAAATGTTAGACTTTCAGGGGGACTTCTCTGTAAACGGTTGAGAAACACTGATCTAGACATATATTTAGATGTGGAATATGAGAGTGACCCCCAATCCAGCATTTTAATGTTTAACCCCTTGCCTGATATCCAAGTGGAAGGATCAGCTCAAATACACCTTTTAAGGTAATTGCAACAAACTAGTTTCATTCATGTCCGTCCTCTGTGAAAATAACTTGCACTCTGGCTGTCTACATGTACCTTTTGGAAGCTTGCAACATATTTTTGGGGCCAAAAGAGAAGAATCACTCCCAAGAGTAGCTTTGTTCCCAAAACAAAGTACTGGAAATAGCACGGGCCCTATGTTTTTGGACTTTTTCAAGAGCTTTAAAGTCCAAAATTGTAAGAGTAATCCAAAAAGGACATTAAATACAATACAGTGAGAAAACAAAACACTTTATTATGATTATTATTAGTTTTGCAATAATTTATTCTTAACATACTACAGTATTGATTTCATTATCATAATATATGAGGCATCTGTGTGGGAATCAATCCAGTGACCGCCAAAAAGATCAACTATTGTATTGCTAGAGTGATGTTTCCAGAACATGAATACATTATGGTGCTTGTGCCAAAGAATATGTTTTGTTTCTGGAAAATTAAAAGGAACCTAATGTCCCGTAAATAACATAAGCACGATAGGTTTTCTTCTATTATTGTGATTACTTTCCAACCCCTTTGCTAATAAAAAATAAATAAATAAAGATTGCTCATCTCATTTCCAGCACCAAGACTCCTCACTTGCTGCCTTCCACTCTGCCTCCAAATATGTCAGCATTCCTCTTGACATCTTCTGTGATCTCGTCCAATCCAGTACTTCTCATAGAGAAGCATTGGATTGGAGAAACGCATGTGCAGCCAGACAACAAATGCATTTGATTGCAGGTCGGGTTTAAATCAGTACTGGAGGAGAAAGTGCCACCAATGGCTGTCAGGAAGACAGCCATTAGAGGTGAGTTTAACCCTTCAATGTAAATGTTGCTGTTTCTACAAAATGTCAGTCATTTACACTGAAGGGTTACAGTGACAAGACCACTGCACCCATACTGTGATAAACTACAGGGCCTATACACTAAACAGCTGGTCCGCTACCAATTTCAAAATATTGAAAAATATTATTATAAATATACAGTGAGGGAACAAAGTATTTGATTCCCGGCTGATTTTGAACGTTTGCCCACTGACAAGGAAATGATCAATCTATAATTTTAATGGTAGGTGTATTTTAACAGTGAGAGACAGAAAAGAGCATGTCGAAAAGTTATTAAATTGATTTGCATGTCAATGAGTGAAATAAGTATTTGACCCCTTCGTCTTAGGACATAGTAGCAAAACCCTTGTTGGCAATCACAGAGGTCAGACTTTTTTGGAGTTGGCCACCAGGTTTGCACACATCTCAGGAGGGATTTTGTCCCACTCCTCTTTGCAGATCCCCTCCAAGTCATTAAGGTTTCGAGGCTGACGTTTGGCAACTAAAACCTTCAGCTCCCTCCACAGATTTTCTATGCGATTATGGTCTGGAGACTGGCTAGGCCACTCCAGGATCTTAATGTGCTTCTTCTTGAGCCACTCCTTTGTTGCATTGGCTGTGTGTCATGCTGGAATACCCATCCACGAGCCATTTTCAATGCCCTGGCTGGGGGGAAGGAGGTTCTCACCCAGGATTTGACAGTGCACGGCCCTGTGCATCATCCCTTTGATGCAGTGCAGTTTTCCTGTCCCCTTAGCAGAAAAACACCCCCAAAGCATAATGTTTCCACCTCCATGTTTGATGGTGGGGAAGGTGTTCTTGTGGTCATAGGCACGGCGAGTTGATGCCAAAGAGCTCGATTTTGGTCTCATCTGACCACAACACTTTCACCCAGTTCTCAATTGAATCATTCAGATGTTCATTGGCAAACTTCAGATGGACCTGTACATGTGCTTTCTTGAGCAAGGGGACCTTGTGGGCACTGCAGGATTTCAGTCCTTCATAGAGTATTGTGTTACCAATTGTTTTCTAGGTAACTATGGTCCCAGCTTCCTTGACATCATTAACAAGATCCTCCCATGTCGTTCTGGGCTGATCCCTCACCGCTCTCATGATCACTGAAACTTCACGAGGTGAGATCTTGCATGGAGCACCAGACCGAGGTAAACTGACAGTTATTTTGTGTTTCTTCCATTTGCGAATAATCAAACCAACTGTTATCACTTTCTCACCAAGCTGCTTGGCGATGGTCTTGTAGCATATTCCAGCCTTGTGTAGGTCTGCAATCTTGTTCCTGACATCCTTGGACAGCAATTTGGTCTTGGCCATGGTGGTGAGTTTGGAATCGATTGATTGATTGAATGATTGATTTCTGTGGACAGGTGTCTTTTATACAGGTAACAAGCTGAGATTAGGAGCACTCCTTTAAGAGAGTGCTCCTAATCTCAGCGTGTTACCTGTATAAAAGACAACTGGGAGCCAGAGATCTTGCTGATTGATAGGGGATCAAAAACGTATTTCACTCATTGACATGCAAATCAATTTAGAACTTTTTTAACATGCGTTTTTCTTGTTTTTTTTTTTTTTGGTATTCTGTGCCTCACAGTTAAAATACACCTACCATTAAAATTATAGACTGATCATTTCTTTGCCAGTGGGCAAACGTTCAAAATCTTGCTGATTGATAGGTGATCAAATACTTTTTTCCCTCACTGTATGTAGATATCAAAATATTTTTTCTTAATTGAACTTACTTACAGGTTAGTGAATAGACCACAATTTTGGATTAGAAATGTGAACAGACTTTAAAATGTTGTTCTGTGCTTAGAACAGATGTGTCCTTGGATGATTGCATGATTCCAATTCTCCAACCTCTGGCTGTGTTTTACGATTATGTGCAGCACTATCTTATTACATTTATAAAGGTATAAAAAGACAACATTTGTAAGTAATGCTAGAGATTTCTATGTTAGACTTACACTGTGTGAATAAATGTTCTCTCTACGAGTCCACTGACATAACTCTGGCTCGTACAGATCACAATCTAGTCTAACAATGAACCTCTGAAAACACAAGAGAAACAGCAGCTGCGTAGATCACTATAAAACATCGGTAACCACAATTTACCTACTGTCCACTGAATATTTTTGCCAAATGTAAGCAAACCAGGCCTAATCCCCTTCAGATTTACACAATCCAAGTCATTTTTGATCCTTCACTAGTTGGAATGAAGATGAAAGTTGTCCTAAATATCTCTTCTCTTTCTCCGTTTCAGCTTCTCTCCTTCGAGATGATGTGTTACTACATAATACCAATTTATAGCTCCTCGGTTCCTATAAATTGCATTCTTTCGGAAACAGCGTGCTAAGAACACTACAACTTATGCTTGGTACGATTTTGTAAAATGTATTTTAATGTTCTACCGAAAGAATAACAAAGTCTCTCAGTATAATTTGTTCTAATAATAAGAAATGACTGAAGATGCACTCAGAACTCCCCAACACAGACCACAGAACATTGAGTATCCCTGCTTACAGGTTAGTTTATACAAATGACTCTGCTTTTATAAACAAGGATATATTTTAAAAAGGGAAACCTCTTGCTTTCTGATTTTTGGTAAGATGATTTTTTTTAGAAATAGGCCAACACTCTGTTGACGATATATTAATTATTCTCTTAAAGGGTTAATTGAGAAAATGTCCTCGAAGTTGACCTAATAAAGATTTAGGAACAGTGCCACCATAAATACATTTCTAAATTCTATAGGGCTACTTCTAATCGCTTATCTCAGCAAACAAAATTGTCATACTGTGCATTTTTTTTTCTGATTGTAGCTTACATGAACTAATATACAGTCAATGAAAAACAGTAGATCTGTTTCTACATTTGGCTGTTGTATCTAATTATTAGACTTGTGCTAGCCAACAAAATTTGGCTGGGCTAACATGTTTTAACAAAAAATAGAAAAAATATGCGGGACACTAAAATTGCGCCCAAATGTTGGTTCAGCTAGGCACATTTTCAAAACCAAGATTTCTGTTCAGAAACAAATCAGAAGAATAAAAAAGGTGCAAAAATGGGCCAATCAGGGGCTGCAAAATATACATAATATATTATTACTTACCGCATTTTTCGCTCCATAAGACGCACCTCACCATAAGACACACCTAGTTTTTAGAGGAAGAAACCCAGAAAAAAAATATTCTGAACAAACTGTCCCATAGTGTTTCTTACTATGGGACAGTTTGTACAGAATATTTTTTTTCTGCCCTGGCCCATAGTGTCCCCCCCTCCCATAGTCTTCTCCTCCCTCCCATAGTCTTCACTCACCCCCTCCCCATAGTCTTCACCCACCCCCTCCCCATAGACTTCATCCACCCCCTCCCCATAGACTTCATCCACCCCCTCCCCATAGACTTCATCCACCCCCTCCCCATAGACTTCATCCACCCCCTCCCCATAGACTTCATCCACCCCCTCCCCATAGACTTCATCCACGCCCTCCCCATAGACTTCATCTCCCCCCTCCCCATAGACTTCATCTCCCCCCCTCCCCATAGACTTCATCTCCCCCCTCCCCATAGACTTCATCTCCCCCCCTCCCCATAGACTTCATCGCCCCCCCTCCCCATAGACTTCATCTCCCCCCCTCCCCATAGACTTCATCTCCCCCCTCCCCATAGACTTCATCTCCCCCCTCCCCATAGACTTCATCTCCCCCCTCCCCATAGACTTCATCTCCCCCCTCCCCATAGTCTTCATCCACCCCCTCCCCATAGACTTCATCCCCCCCATAGACTTCATCCCCCCCTCCCCATAGACTTCATCCACCCCCTCCCCATAGACTTAATCTCCCCCCCTCCCCATAGACTTCATCCCCCCCTCCCCATAGACTTCATCCCCCCCTCCCCATAGACTTCATCCCCCCCTCCCCATAGACTTCATCCCCCCTCCCCAGAGACTTCATCCACCCCCATAGACTTCATCCACCCCCATAGACTTCACCCCCCCATAGACTTCATTCCCCCATAGACTTCATCCCCCCCTCCCCATAGACTACATCCCCCCCTCCCCATAGACTTCATCCCCCCCCTCCCCATAGACTTCACCCCCCCCCCTCCCCATAGACTTCATCCCCCTCCCCATATTCTTCTCTCCCATACTGTCCCCCTCCCCTTGTCCCATAATTACTTACCTGTCTTGCAGCGTTGGCCGGCAGCACAGGGCGCACCGCGGTAGTGGAACTTGAATTTCATGTTCCGGTTTCCGGCGGGACTGAAAGGAAGTGCGCACTCAGCTTGTGCACACTTCCTTTCAGTCCCGCCGGAAACCGGAACATGAAATTCAAGTTCCACTACCGCGGTGCGCCCTGTGCTGCCGGCCAACGCTGCAAGACAGGTAAGTAAAGCTTCATATTCGCTCCATAAGACGCACTGACATTTCCCTTCACTTTTGAGGGGAAAAAAGTGCGTCTTATGGAGCGAAAAATACGGTATATATTTGTCATTGTGAGGCTCAGTTAATCTGCAATTTGAGAATTTAAGAAAACCCGGGAACAACTGAACGGCAGTTTGGTGTAAAATTTATCTTCAAGTCTAATCTTTAGTTCAAAAAGTTGATATAAGTTCATTACTAATTAAAGTGATGCTGCCAATAGCTCAGTTGCACTATGTGCATGACTCGATCCCGATCAGGATGCAAAATATCCTTTTAAAGTCACAAACTTATTTTATACAGACAACAAAGTCCATCTGTTAGAATTAATCTCTGTCAGATTATGGTTTACAGACCTCTCAATATGTCACTTTATCATAACCAGGAACATTTACAAAAGTCAGTATTTTGGAAGATCAGAGTGTCGTCCAAACAGCCTAATTATGGATCTCTTTATAACCGAATCATGTAACAAAAGAACCAGATGAGCCGGTTTGTTTATTTCATTTTTTGGAGTTTCATGGTGGTCAGGTGTAGATTGACACTGGGGACCAGTATTTAGGATGAAGTCAGAAGAAATGTTTATTAATATCGTGCAAGTTAACTGGCAGGTGGCAGAATTTGTAATGTACCGTTTGGAGGAAGAAGTACATAATGAATGTTCATTCTGTATATAAATATCTAGAAGATATGTATGGTTTTGTTTTTTGTTTGCCATCCCTAATGGACTCTCAGAACCCAATCTTGAGACTTTACAGGGTAAATTTGTATTGTTCATAAATTACAGAATGTGATTTAATTTGAAATACTATTTTTACTCTATTGATGTACATAATCCATATTATATCTAAAAAATTTACAGGAAAGATGTCCATGTTAAAAATGATCATTACAAGAGTACAACGCTATTTGTAAGTCTAATAACAAAGTGTTTAGGATAATAATTAAAATAGTCTTCTGCTGCTTAATTAGAGCAATATGGTGGTCTATTATTATCAATGAGTTCACTCCCGGAGTTCCAGACTGAAAAAAAAATAAAAATAAATAAAAGACATAAAGAACAGCATAATGAGAATTTGATGGAAAATGATGATCATGTAGATGTAAATGTCATTAACAGAATGTAAGACATCAAAACAAGAGCAGGACAAGAATACATCTTTGTATGAATATTGGAAGCTACAGGAGATGACAGCTGGGAATAAATTAAACTTCTTGTTCTCGATAAGCATTGCTTGACTTCTCTGTTCAAAGGTTCTCCTCAATGTATGCTAAGTCAATCACTACAACAGCTTTATGAAATATTCCTGCCAAGCTCCCACTTGATCCTCTTCCCAGACAAAAAAAGATAGCAGACAATTATGGAGCAACGCAAAGTATGCCAAATTCCATAATTGTTTGATTTCAGGATATCGTTCCAGAGACCTCCAATTTTTCTGTATTGCGGTGAGGGATCTTACCAAACATTTTAAAGTTCTCTTGCGTTATGCTACCACTTTCCAATGTTTGAAGTGGTCAGCCCTGCAGTTGGATATGATTTAGAATGTGCAGATGACTATGAGTTTCTCAATGACCTAATCTGTTTAACTTGCTATCTACGAGTGGCTGTGTAGAGAATTCATGAAAACTTTCTGCGTTAAAGAAACACTCCTGGCACCAAAACCACTACATTGTAATAAAGTGGTTTATTTTTCATTTTTATCTGACAACAGAAAACATTGCTAATTCTGATAAATGGCTGTGTTTACATTATGCCAAAGAGACAGACAACCACAGGTGGTATGTCCTTCCTGCAACTTTTGATTTTCAAAGGGCTTCTTGGTTGTGACACTGAACTCATTAGATTGAACAGAGATTATTATTTTGTTGTGCAATATCGTTGCAAAGAGTGGGTCACATGCACTGAGTAAACATCGAGGAATAGACATATTACAGTCAGTAAGTGCAGTATATACAATCCCACATTTGTATAAAGCATTGTTAAGCGACAATAGTATGATTAACATGTGTTTAAAAGAGAGTCAATAGATAGGCTGCATGTGATTTCTAAACTAGTTAAGAGGTTGTGAGTTTGGTAGTGGACCACTGATGAAGGCGTAGGGCTCTAGCGATAGGACTGGTCCATTGGGCTCCTTTAGTTTGTTTTGATTATTCGTTTATTTAGTGTGTTTTGTTCGGTTCCCGAACCGAGACCACTCCAGAGACCAATTAGAACGTGGAACGTTATGTATCTTGTACGAAAACCGCAAAGGAAATAATTAATAGAATGCTCCACTGGGTGGCCGCCATTTCGTGCATGTGGTTGGGACAATGGATGTCGGCCATTTTGTCTCACGAACGCTGGCAGTGGGACTTGGTCGTCGAGTGCCTGGAACTCATTTCAGCCAGGCACTCCCGTGAACACCGGTCACCATGGACCTACGGCTCGTTCCAGTTACAGTTCACCTATATGAACAGCATTCAGGAGTTACAGACTACTGAACACGGGGAGCATTCTACACAAACTAGCTTTCATCTACCTTATGTGGTTTTCATACAAAACCCCATGAATGGAGACCGGCTTTTGCCACTATTTCCCTGAAACTATTTTGGGCTTCAACCTCATGGCAGACCAGTCAGAACTTCGCTGCGATGGCGATCCATAACTACCGAACGGATCTGGGTGTGACTATCCGGGGATGTGACTTTTGCGGGATTTCTATGTATTTTGGGGGTACTTTTTGGATGGTTAAGACATTTTAGATTGTTCTGTCCTGAGAGATAATGTAATTAGCAATGTGCAATCCAATAATTATGTCTCAGGCACAGAGGATCATGGGAGGGAAGTCCTTGTATTTTCTGTGTGAGAAACTCCATGTTGGGGCTTTTGCATAAAAAGCCATATGTGGCTCCCAATAAACCAGTCTTCCCCAGTATTAAGCCTTGGCTCATGTGTGGAGGGTTATGGAACAGCTGTGATATTTTTACCTTTTGGATTATTCGTCTTATGTATGGAGAAAAGGGCATCCGTGGTGGTGATATTCTGGCAGACCGCCCCAGGGACATTTTCCACATGTAAGTAATGCCATGTGCTCAGAGGAGCTATGTGAAGGGTTATAGCGTTTTTCACTGTGGTAGGATACTCCCCGAGAGGTCTGCATAGACGGTAAGAGGCGAGTTCTCAAAGTTGTAAGGAGATTTCCCCCTGAGGGCGCCCATCACTGCGGTCTTGTCCTATCCAGCCTGGAAGCATACAATCAAGTCCCATGGGGCTGTGACAGTGGCCTTGTCCAGTCTAGGGATCCGAAATATTCCATGAATTGCCAACAGTTTAGCCTGTCTGGGGGATAAGATTGCACTCAAGAGGCATCTAATGAAATGCGATAGTTCCGCATCCGGGACAGCCTCTGCCACCCCTCTAATCAAAAGGTTTTTGTTGCACCCGGAGTCCTCCATTGCTGCGAACCGCTGCTCAAGGGTGGTGTGTTGCCTTTGAAGTGTGTTCAGCTCCTGTTGCAGGTGAGTGATTTGCTTTTTAGTATTGCGGTAGTCATCTTCCAGTGTGCCCATGCAGCCCGTCAGGCCTGGTAGATCCTAACGGAGCGTGGCTACATCCGCGTGGATGTCGTGCCTGAGGCCCACCAGCAATTCCTGCATTTCAGCCTTGGTTACCAGTGGTTCATCCGGTTTGGACGTAGTTGGTGCAGGGGGCAATGTCGGTGCCCAGTGGAGAAGGTAGGTGGAGGTCCTTCGACCCCAAGGTTTGGTCATCTGAGAAGTCACCATAGGTCCCCTATGGTCGTTCCCAATCTTGGCTTGTCTGCGTTCTGTTTCTTGGTCTTTCAACCCATAGCTTTTGGGGCTGGTTGGGGATTCAGGGGGGATCGATTAGTTGGGATATATGCTTGGTGTATTAATAAATTTAGGCCTCGTGTACGGAGCTCAAACGATATGCGACTGCTCAGTTCAATTGCCTAGCTCCGCCCCAATTTAAGATTTTTTTTTATATAAATTCTTTATTTTTGTTATGCAAAGGATTGACATATACGTATAGAATGCCACGACAGCATGCATACACATATCAACAAAAGTAATAGCATGGCATTTGTTAAAGCTGCTGCACATTTTTCATTATGGTTTAATATTAGAACTCAAGCTAGATTGATACTTCTATTCAATAAACAAACATATATTGTAGGTAAAATTAAGTAAGAAAAATACAACTTCCAGTCCTGCAGAGGCTAGACTAAATGGGAGGTCATACCGTTCTGGTTTTGCTGCCAGTATTTAGCAAGCGTGTAAGAGTAGCAACCATTTACAAGTGTGTGCCCGTGTAGTTATGTTATAGAGAATTCAGCGGAGTATTATGTCGCTAGAAGCAGTGGTCCACAAACAAATCTCAAACAGATTGTGACAAGTTATATCTGACAGCGAGAAGGTAACAAGTGACATCCAGGCATACTTGGTAGACAGACATTAACGTTACACATGAAGGTAAGATAAAATAGTGCTTTGTTCAACTTAGGTTGATTCTATGTTTTAGTGTCTGCTGGATACTAGTCCCATGGCTGGGCTTGGTTTAAGGAGTATGTTTAGGTCGTGTAGACTGAGGTATGTGCCTCCTAGGGAGGTATTCTGTTGTGGTCGACCTGGCTAAGGCATTACAGCGTGTATAAGTTAGGAGCGTGTTGTGATGCGACTACACTAGCATTGCTTTACAGCCTTGCTGTGGAATTCAGTACAGTAAACGCGTGTATGGTAGCTAAGCATCCTATCAGGTCATAGTGTCTGGTCAGTCTCACATTGGTGCTGCATTATACTTGCCACTATATGATCATGTGCATTAAATATCTAGCATTTTGTCATAACGTAACAGGCATTCTAACAGAAGAACTAGGTCCGAGTGGTACCCCGGCACTAACTTGTCAAGGCATTAAACAGGTGTAAATTAAATTAAATTGAACTTAGGCGCCCTACAAAGTGTGAGTAGCTGGCCAGGCTACGATTAAGGAGAAAAATTAAATGTTCTCTGGGTCGTACCTCTACATGGCTGCACACAGAGGGTTATTAAGAATGTTCCAGGGGAGATGTTGCGTGTCGCAAGGTCTTAACGCCAACCCTTGCAGCGGCGAATACGAGCCTTATAGTGAGGGATTTGTGTCTCTCGTGCGGGGTTGCACAGCCTATGTCCATTAGTGGTAGGTTGTCGAGGCTGGGACGCACAAGTCCATGAGCTGGCAATGAACATATTAGTTTAATGTTAAGTTCTTGTTGGCAGGCCTTGCAGTCTGGGATCCCATCGCCTTTCAGGATCTCAAGTGCCTGTAGGGTGCCGGTTTGCCCGTTGTGCCTTGAAGGCCGGTGAGGATGAGGTGGTGGGGCCTGCCGGCTGAAATGGTCTAATGTTCGCTATGTCCCATGTGTGTGGGGTTTGCTGTCTTCGGGCTGGGGCAGCGGGTTCTTGTTGCGGTGACAGGCCCATTGCAGTCATTACCGATTCCAGGGGTCAGTCACCCGGGTCGTTGCGCCTTCGTGCGTAATTATTAGGCTCCTGGGTGATGCCCAGCGGTATGGTATTGCTTTCCGGCAGAGTGCGGCTGTCAGGGGTTTAAGGAGGCCTCTCCATATTAGAGTGGGTCTGGACAGGTCCCGGAAGAGGGACAGTGTGGCCGTTTCAAAGGGGTAAGTGTCTTTCCCTCTCACGGCTGCCATGAGTGTTAGTTGGGCCGCTCTCGTCTGCAATTGCAGGATAACATCCCTTGGGGTGTCTGTTAGGGTTCTGGTCGTTCTTGGGATGCGGTATATGCCGTCAATCCCGATTGTTTTCGCCTGTTGTGGCGGGAGTAGGGACGTGAGGAGTCTCCCGATGAATTGTGGTAGGTTGTCTTGGTCCACGGACTCAGGGATCCCTCGGATCTTTATATTCCTGCTTCTATGTCGGTCCTCCATCTCGTCCATGCGGGTGGTAAGTAGGACTCGGCTGCGTAGTAGTTCTGCATTTTGGGCCTCTAATTGCGTGCATCTAGCGGTGAGGCCCTGTGATGCTTCCTCCGTTTTCTTGACCCGGCCTTCCACGGTTTGTATTTCTTCCCTCAGCACCGCCACATCTGCTGCAAACAATGTGCGGATATTACGGAGGAGTGCTTTTATATCTCCCTTTGTAGAGGGTAGGTCATTGTCCTCGTCCGAGGAGGCATTGTGCAAGCCCCCAGTGCTGGGGAACTCATCCAATTCGTCCAGCGCCTGTTCTCCCGAAGAGGCCGAGGTTGAGTCGCCATTATAGTTTGGCGCGGGTTGCACTGCGGCCTTTACGGGGCGGAGGAGAAGGTCTCTTATGTCGCGGGCACCCGCCGTTTTCGCGGCTCCTTGGTGCTTAGATTTCTTCCCCATCTCGTGGTATCATGATATGGGTCGATGTTGATGGGTTTTGGGGCAAGAAATAGCGTTTTCCAGGCTTATGTTGGCGGAGCTCAGCAGATGTGCGTCTGCTTCGGTTGGTTGCTGGCTCCGCCCCCCGCATAATATCAATTTAAGATTTTTTTAATAAGCTTTTCATATGTTTTAATATATTTTAATAAATATTTTAAATGGCTAATTATTTTGAAAAAATATTTTTAATATTTTTATATTTTTTTATATATTGGTATATTTTTATATATTTTTTTAATATTTTTAAACAATCATGTTAAATATGTATACAAAAATATTAAATCGGAGCCATAACTTAAGTCATTGTATTCTAATAGGCATTCTTTCATAAAAAACTTTCAGAAAAAAAGCAAAGTACGAGTAGTTTTCTGGAATTTATTGAAACAAAAATCTTGAAGGTTAAATATCCTCTATTATTTTCACTTCCCCTTAAGCTTCCTTGACCTAAGCTTGATTTCCCACTGAATGTACTGCTAGCACTGCGGGCTGTGTGATGCTAAACCTTTAATTAATGTGGTTTAAAATATCTTTTGAACTGGGTTTCTATGTGTTTGAAAACATAATATTTCACCTTGGCAGGATACAGTACCACAGATCTCAATTATAAAGTCAAATACATTTAATTATGCTGCATTACCACAATATCATAAACGTTTGAATGCTGGAGAGAATGTTAACGATTTTTCAATTTATTTTTATTTAATATATGTATTTATTTCATATAGTGATTGTTTTTATGTCTGCCTCACATTTTTTGTGTTTATCTAACTCAGCTATATGCAAGCAAGAAAAATGCAATAATGCATCTGAGTATCGTGTAGAATTATATCTTGACTATTTATCTCATTTATCTCCTCCCGACAGTAAAGGAGCCTTATGCTCATTCATATTCCCACAATCTGCATTGGTAAATTCAATTTATTAAGTGCAAAGTATTGTACTTCGTATATTTCATTCAGCACCGAATGTTGTACGAATAGGAGTTACCAATGCTTGTGCCTGTGGTGATAGAGCTCCACATGCCAAATAGTAAATATATTTACAATTATTTATACAATGCTAACTTATTCTTCAGTGCTGTACAACATGAAAAAAACATTTAATTCTAACAAAACATGTATGAAATACAAAAACAGTGGGCGAAGAGGGCCCTGCCCAAATGAGCTCACAATCTAAAGGAGCTCCTCAATTGCTGGACATAAGGTATAAGAGAAATGTGTTTTCATTAAATTGGATACATTACCAATAGTTTATTTCCTGAGAAAAATGAGAGCACAATCCATCACTTTGATGTTCAGTGCTAAAAACCAAATTATAAAGATTTTTAAGGTGATGGTTAATACAGTCACAGATGTGTGCAGGCACAATGTACTCTAATTTTGTCATGCAAGTAAGGACTCTTTGTCATGAAAATTCTTTATCACCCAATTCTGAGTTCTGGAACATTGAGGAACATTGGAACATTGAGGATTGTTATTAGTATTATCGTTTCCATAAATCCAACCGGGTTTCAGAAATATTTTAAAACCATTACCAGGCAATAACCAACATCTGTACCCGCAACATCCATGAAGCCCTGAGAAGCCTCACACCATATTCACTTCAAGAAATAACCTCAACTTTCACCAGTGACTTCCAGCAAGCTCTGAGAGCTATCACACACCATATTCACTTCAAGCAATAACCTCAACTTTCACCAGTGACTTCCAGAAAGCTCTGAGAGCTATCACACACCATATTCACTTCAAGCAATAACCTCAACTTTCACCAGCGACTTCCAGCAAGCAGGTAAATATAGCAGCTTTGAAGACACAAAATTAATGAACATTATTCTGCGTTTTGTTTACTATCTCTGTTTCTATATAAACTCTTTTTTTTCTTCCAAAGTTATTTCATTTACTGTTTTATTTTCTGTACATGCAATCTACTTATATTTACTGTATACGTCATTATTGTTTTTGGTGGGAGATAAAATCTTTTTGGCAAACTCTTCAGTTTTAAACAGCACATGTATTTTCCCATCCTCTTTCTTTGTTCCTATCCTATCACTCCCCCTGTGCAGTACATACATTTTGAAGAACAAGCTAAAATAGTGGTAGACAAATTTTTGCAAAAATATTATCCCACTGATATATTAAATAGGGCATACGATGAAATAAAAAGTTTGGACCAAAATGAATTAGTTTTTAAACAAAGTAATTTCAACAGAGGACAAGAAAAATTTGAGAAAGTACCTTTGGTTTTAGATTTTAATCAGGATTTTAAAAAGGTTAAATCTATTATTAATAAACATTGGCACCTTTTAAAAAAAGACAGAGAACTATCGACAATTATTCCAGATAAGCCTTTTATCACTTTTAGAGGTGCACCTAGTTTAAAGCAGATCCTGACATTTAACCACCCAAGAAAAGAAGTGCCAGAAACATTCTTAAGTGTAAATAAAAAAGGTTTTTATTCATGTGGAAAATGTGTAGGATGCAAATGCAGAAAAACAATACTGTAAGAGGGATTAGCAAATTAAAAACAAAATATACAACAGAAGAATATACCATTAAAGATTTTATGACTTGTTTTTCTAAAAATATTATATACCTTCTAATATGCCCATGTGGTCTACAGTATGTAGGGAGGACCATCCGCCCCTTACATAAAAGAATTTATGAACACATTAACAATATTCGGAAGGGCGTAGATCACCATAGCGTATCTGCTCATTTTAAAAGGTACCATAACAAAGACCCTAGTGGCCTCACATTTTTAGGGATTCAAATGGTTAAAAAATCATGGCGCGGAGGAAATTTTATTCAATACCTAGGCAAAGAAGAAATGAAATGGGTTCACACATTAGATACCCTAGAACCCAAAGGTCTTAATATTGAATTTGATTTGTACAATTTTATGTAATTAATTTTATACTTAAATGTATATACTGATATTAATTATCCTCGCTTTTTTCTTCCTCTTTCTGCTAGAAGGTGTACTTATATATTTTTCTTGGACCAAATAGGTTTTTTAGAAAATATATATACAGATATCTTTTTTAAAACAATATATATATATGCCTATATCTCTTTTTAAAAATAATACATGTATCTTCTGATTACTGTTATGAACTACCTCTTTAAAGTTTAGTTTTATATTATTCTTTGCTGTTGTTATTTTGGTTTTTGATTTTTGTGCCAATTTTTCCAATTCTATATGGACTGTGGGATTCCCCTTTTTAGACATTTAGCGGACTTACCCCTTTTTCATAATAAAAAAGACTATGGGAATGCACCCAATGAACTAATAGATTCCACGCCCCTAACATGGGCTTTAAAAGGCAGGACCAGCTACATCAGGACGTGATCTGAGGAAGCCGATTGGGCGAAACGCGTCATCACGTCATTACGTCATTACGTCATCACGCCATCACGTGATCGGACGAAACACCGAGTTCCAGGAAGTGCAGCGAAGTGCTGAAGTTTCGTATGGGAGTGGTAGATATCCCCCATGCAAATACTGATACATGATTGTTTTACTTCCATATGGGAACGGTGATTTGGGATTTTTATTTATAAAATAAAGTGTTTTTTTACTGATCGAGCTGGTACCCTGCTATTTTATACTACCATCCAAGTCCTGATGTGTGGACTTATAAGCTGGACAAGTTAGAGCAGACTTTTACTGCTCTATCTTTGTGAGTAATATTCCTATTTTGGGTTTATTTTATATACCTGTTTATCAAACAATATTATACTATGTTTTTTCCTCTCTGTATTTTTTATATGTTTTTACTTGATTGGAGCATCTAAGGAGACATATTTTTTATTGTAAGTTATTATTTTATTACTTACCACTATTCACTTGCAACTTTGCACATAATCTTATTCGAGTGTGACTAATTTGCACACTCCTTTTTGCACTAATTATATGCATATACTCGCACCTTAAATATTTAAAGGTATAGCGCACCTTTTTTACTTATATTGTTTGTATGGTGTTTTTTGAGCTTGTACACATTTAGGTGCTGCTTTACCTTTTTCACCTTAATATTTACACTTAAATTTATACACTTAGTGCCTTTTTTGCTTGTTTATCTTTTTTTGATTCAGTACATACATTCGACAGTTGTCTCTTCCTTCTATCCTTTTTAGGGACCTCACATACTATTTCCACTTCAAGCAATAGCCTGCATTTTTACTAAGCAGTATCTCACCTACCCTGCCTCCAGCTCACCCACCCTCCCTCCAGCCCACCCACCTGAGTGGCTATCTGCCTTCTCTATAGCATGCCTTTCGGGGGTTTGGCATCTTCCCTAATTACCTCCTCAATTACATTGCATCTTAGCAGTCTGTGCAAATGCTTTAAGGTCTTCAGTCCATTACCTTCACATCTCCTGGCTTAAAACTGGGACACTCAGGTACACATCCCAGTCAGACTATTTTACCAGTAATTGTCTCTGGGCAAGACACCTAGCAATATATATCTGCCCACCTCAAATCCTTTTAGATTGCAAGTTCATTTTGAGTAGGACTTTATATCCTATTTCTATATTTGCTAAGTCCTGCTGCGTATGTTGGCGCTATACAAATGCGAATATTAAAAAAAAAGTGCTGTAAATGCTAAATCTCAGATTACGGGCAGGCAGCTACTGTTCTCTGTAGATGTTTTGGAATATTCTTTCACCAATTCACCAATACACAATGTGAATGTAAAACCCACGTGATGTTAAATTGAATTTGCAGTTATTTGTTCAACAGTGTAAAACACTTGAAAAAGCCTTTTTCTTGGTAAAAGACTTACAAAGCCTTTTATTGGTGAAACACATTGTGTAGTATTTGTTTAATTTCTTTTAGCAATTAAGTATATTTGGTTTTCACTTATTATATGTGTTAGAACATTTATTACACTTTTTATGCTTTTTAATTATTTTATTTGTTCCTGGCACATTCAACTTCAATTTTGGACAACTACTCCAAACCATATGCTTGGTGGGGATTATATCACCCATGCACAGATTACAGTGAGCGCTATTGTATATCTCTTTGATTTTATAAAACCATCTGCAGGATGAGACACTAACTTTTAGAGTTGTATATCCATCAGTGGGGATTGTACCGCTGCAAGCAGTTTTACTTAGAGCTAAGTTTAACCCCTTAAGGACACATGACATGCATGACATGTCATGATTCCCTTTTATTCTAGAAGTTTGGTCCTTAAGGGGTTAATTTCTACGAAATCACCTTAATCAAGAACTGATACATATCAAGAATTTAAAAGCAGCTGGGATTGTGTTCATTGGACTGTTAATATTGCACTTTATACGTTTATTTATTATTGATTTCATATATACTTCTTTACTCATTTTATCTTTATATCCATTCATTGGCGCAAACCTGTTTTTGTGCATTTTATGTGGGATACAAAATGCTGTGTATCGGTATGTTTATCTATTATATTTTATAATAAACATTTTTATCTACATATAACATAAGTAAACCATTCTGTTTCGTTTAATAAAGGATTATAGTGTACATTTATTTATGTGCTTTTCTAAGCTAACATGTACAGGGCAGGCTTATTAATTAAAGTCAAACATGTTGGGAATTCAAAGGGAATTTTTAAATTTAAGGCCAAAATAAAAAACCTGGAAAAATTATTTGGCCTTTAATTTAAATTTGAAATTCACTTTGTATTCACTTTAACCCCTTAAGGACCAAACTTCTGGAATAAAAGGTTATCATGACATGTCACACATGTCATGTGTCCTTAAGGGGTTAAATTTAGAATAATTCTCATATATATAATATAACATTCAAGTTTGATGAAAACTAAATGAAAATTGGTAATAATAATGTAAAAAAATGTTAAAAGCTTGAAAATATATTGTTTCTTTTTTAATTATCTCTTTTTACTTTTAAATATTTTTCTAATTAAATATGTTTTATTATTACATTAGCATTATTATACATAAGGAAAATCTGTACAGGGGCTCACATCATTAACATGAAAATACACTATTTCATAATGTATAAAAGGAAGAGGAAGGGGCACTACGTTAATTGTGATAAATAGCCAACATCCTCGATTTTGTAAAAATGTCTGTGTTACTTTGTTTATCTTACTGAATAAATCCTGTCATTACATATTTTAAGTGCTTTATAATGTATTGCTTGTCTATCTCTGAGATAGCTATTAGTCTTCATGACAAATGATGACAAATTCTTGGCACGATTTCTCTTTAAGGTTATACTTTGCACAATCCAACATAGCCCGAGACTCCAAACTTCGTGTTTTCTTTTTGGGTTTCTTTTGAAATCTTCCAGGAAGATGGATGGAAACAAGCTCTTATTTTTTTTTTAGTTTGGCCCTCTCTAGAGATATTTAATAGTCATTTAAATTCATTCACTGGGTCTTGATGTTGAATCTACGAATAAAACTGAAATACCATCAACATAATAAAAAAAAGTGTATTTAGTAGCTCAATAAATCAGAGATAGTATGAGTTTCGAGCCTACGTGAAAAACATTTTATGTTTAAGATCGTGAGCAGGGCAATGAATCAGCAAAGCTGTAAAAGACAGTACTCTCTATGTGGCAGAATTTGGAACAAACTTACCCACTCTAGTCTCAAATACCGGATAAATTCATTGATTGGTTGAGATTTCCTTTGAATCCTGTCCACCAAAAAAATACGGGTAATTGTTTAAGATCTTGTCAGCAGATGTAAAAATCATAATGGCTTAATGTGGTTGTGTGATGAATTGGCCTGTGTTGGCATGCATTGTATAGTCTTCGAATACTGCTTTTAAATCATTCTTGCAAGTTAAAAAATACTCTTGGCCATGGTTGTATATTTGGTAATTTTTGGGAAAACAAAAGTTGCACTGACTTCGGTAATGTGTGTTTATTAGTTATTTAACTGTGTTGCTAATATGTTTTTATGATTAGTTTATTTGTAATTGGCACAAGCTTAGAACTGTGTTTTTATTCTATAAATATGTTGTCTATCTTGAACAAGAACTCAGTTCTCAAGTAGGTGTTCCTCAAGACGTCTGGGCATGAGGTCATCGGAATATAAAGATACCATGGTTGCACCTATATATACAAACACTTTACTGGGAACACAAACAAATCTGTATAATGTCTACAAAATGATATAAAATTATTATTATTCAAGAATGACCAACTTAAGGTATGGTAAGCTTTTGGAAAAGGTGGATAATGAATTATTGATATTCACAAAACCTTTGGAACTAATGGGAAAAAGATAACCTAAAAACAAGGAACTGTCTCAAAAAAAGGATGTACTCATACCTTTCTTAATCTGATCTAAAATGATATCACATACTCATGCATTTTGGAAAGCTAAAAATATATATATATAAAAACAGCATTTTAATTTATAAAATGTTGTATAGTATCCTGCATTTTAGTTTGACTGTTCTTGCTTTTGTATATATTGGAAATGTTATTTAACCAGATTAGTCTCCACCCTGCTATAACTTGGAAAGTCCTTCAAGTTTAACCTAGAAAACCATTGTTAAAAAAAAAAAAAGATATTTATTTACTTTGGGTTTCAACAAAGCATTAAAGACATTATACAACAATTCAGGTTATCCACAAAAATGAGATAGAAACAAATTAAGCTATATAAAGTTTTGATACATAAATGAGGCCGTTGCATTCATATGTTATCATAATGTGTACAAGGTTTTACAAGCATAGGCTACAGGTTTAGCCACAGTGGGCTCAGGAGATCCTTGAGGAAACCTATAGATCCAGAACTCAACAAGACTAAATAAAAAGGAATGGGGGAGGAGGGGGTTGGCCATCCATCGTCAATGTTGAGACAGTTATTCTTCCATATAGTCATGAAGCCGGGAGAGAACAATTATTTTAAACAGCTCATTCAAAAAGGTGCAACAAACCCCAAATGTAGCCATTTCCAATGCCACAAAAGGGAAACAAAAATTCTTGACTCCATAAAGGATTTTTCCTTGTATCAAAAACCTGTTTGCATACATGTCAATTATATCCTTGAATTTTCTGTTTTTTGTGAAAAATTCTCTATAGAATCTGATAAGAAATCCTCTTTAGATAGATAATTCCACATCTTTAATGTTCTTACTGCAAATGATCCTTTCTCCTGCTTAAAAAAACACAATCATGTAATGCTAATGTGGAAGGTAATGAATCCTAGCATCTATGAAAGAATACTTTCACATATGTTCCTTTGTATGTATGACCTTAAGCTTGAGCACATAAAAGTGAGTCCATTGTCTCGCAGTTCAAGGTCTTATTGCGTTAGATTTTGTGTACCCCTGGCATGGTATTATTGCAAATGTCTGAACTGGCATGACTTACCTTTAAGATAATCCGTCATTCTCCTTAGCTTTGCGCTTACTAAATTTGTCTTAAATTCACGGCCTCAGACGAGCCACAGTTTGCTGTCTCTGAGTAAAAAAAAACGCTGAGCTAAGGCAAAATGAAGTTCAAAAAGCCACAGAGAAAGTTAGCTTGTCCAACATCTATAAAAATGTGGTTTTCCAATGAAGGCAAGCTAAATATAAAAATTCTATAGAGAACAATAAATTCATAATAAATATTACTGAAGTACTGGAATCAGTTGGACCCAAAAAACACTCAAGAAGCAAATGCTGGATAACCAAGTGGACCCCATGGCCAGAGACAGTTCTTTTCATTACATATATTTTTCAGGTTGTGAAAAGTGCTCTGTGCATTGGGATCTGAGTCAGGAAGCGGAGAATCATTGAACAGAAGAGCTTTTTTTTCTTCTTTTTAATTTACTGTATACGCACCCATTTTCATAGCTGTCCAACTAAAATGTTCACATTAAAACAGGGCTGTCCCCACACTCTTTCCAAAATTCAGAGGGAAAAAAATCAGTGTTTCAGGGTTATATATTGGGAATTTCTTAGCAACGCACAAAGTTAATTGGTTGATTATGTGTTTATTGGGGACATTCTAATGTTTTTTTTGTCAGAATGTTGAACCTCTGTGATTGGTTTATCCCACATCTTGACTATAATGTGAATGATGAGAGTTTCACTGGATGCTGAAATGACGAAACCTTGTGTTTTGCACAGTAAATGTTGGTACTTTTTAATACAGTTCACATTTGTTAACCCAAAACTTGACATGTTTCAGTCTTCTGCAATGTGGTGCATTAAAACCCATGACAACATGGTGGAAGAAGTGAGGATCAACACGTTCATGAGTGAGACTTTAGTGAGATTCCATGCGTTTGGGACAAAGGTCTTTTTGATACATTTACTGTCATGTATATGTTGCTTTGTAATTTAATAATGCGTTCTCTTTGAATGCTTGAATACATATACTATATTTTCCTTAAAAGGACAGATGGTCTTTTTTTCTGATAGCCTATATTTATTCATAGGACAATATGAATCCGATATTAAAATATTGAAAAAATTAGAAAATAAATATTTTCATAGCTTTCGTATAATTTAATCACAACTAGTAGGAATAGAACAAACTCGTAATAAATTCACCTATTTGTCTTGCTTGTTATAAAGTTCTGAAAGCACAAGTTGACAAGTATCAGAACGCCTTGACACTTTGTCATAGTGTTCTAATGCAGGGCAGTCTCTAAGTTCATGTTGACGGACGTCAAAGTAAGAGACAGTCCTGTACATGCTACAATCAGCATGTTTTGAACACTCCACTTATTACCAATGATGCCCTATTTTAGTGGGCTGGTTGCGTTGCTGTGGTTTATTTTTTTAAGAGATCGGATCAGCTATCGCTGAACTGTCTCATTAATCTGTCAAGTCAGATCTCACGTCTGACTCTCATATAATCTTGGAATTTGGTGCAGTATGATATTATAATAATGTGGTATCAATAAGTATCAACTTTGCCATACCAGCTCAGACGAAAACATTGGGGGAGACAGACAGAGACAGGTAAGTGTAAAATTGTTCTTAAACTGTTTGACAGACTATCATTGGAGTGCACCAGGGAACTACTGGCACCTTATTCACTATGGGGGTTGTGGTGCTTAGATCGTCCCTGAAAAAACATTGAATTGTTAGTAGATTTCTTAACTAAATAATGTGTTTGTATATTCACAGTTAATAACTACTTTAGCATAGTGGCTGACCTTGTGTAATGTGTGCAAAAAGGCATTTTTTTCTGTGAGTAATTTTGTTTAATAATTATACCAATATTGAAATGTTTTTTGTAAAATGGATTTTTGATAGTTACAGTTTACATTAAAAAAAAAATTGTCCTATGTAAAACACCACCCAAAATATTTTGTAGAAATACCTGGCATCAAGGTTAGTATAACCTAACAAGCAGACCCAGTGCAAACAGTACCAGAAAATCACATTACAGGTCCTTAGAGTGGCTGGGCTTGACAAGCTAAATAAAATGAACAGTCTGATAACACACTGAGAGGATATGCAAAGTGTCAAGGGTTACAATCACTGAGCAAACCAATTATTGGTAGAACAGAGAGTGGGATTATTGAGGAATAAAGTAATGTCAAAACCAGAAAGAACACTAGTGTCATGCCTTAACTATGATATCCTCTTACTTCCTGGTTCCACGGAGCTTAGCCACACCTCTTTATGACACGGTCTCCCTATTTAATCCGACCGCACCAGCTGATCGAGGCTGGATTAATGAACTACGTTCCGTACTCACGAACCGGCTGCAACATCGTTGTGAAAGCCTCTGTTACTGGACCGGACTGGAAGACTTCAAGTTCCCTTCACCTTTCCTCATCCACGACTAAAGCTGAACTCTCACCATTTAGGATAAACCGCCTCTGAGGAGATCTCGGGAACCAGTGTTCTATGTGCCGGAAGCTAAGTAAAACCTCTGTGATAAGCGTTGCATCTCAAAGCTGTTATTTCCTGTCTCCAAAGTCCTTCGTTAAAATAAACCCGTTACAGCTAACTTCAACTCATACTTTGTCTCAGTTAGCTGCATCTGTCTTACTTCAGTTAAAGTCTATGGAACAGCTATTGTAACTTCTTATCACCTAATTAATTAATACTACTAAAGGACTCTTTCTGATTCAGTCATCGTTTACTACTTAAAGCTACAGTGCCTATAATTGTGGACTTCAGTTATCGTTTACTACTTAAAGCTACAGTGCCTATAATTGTGGACTTCAGTTATCGTTTATTACTTAAAGCTACAGTACCTGTAAATTGGAATTAAAGTCAATACCTTTTACTTTTTATAATAAATATTCAAACTATAAGAAATCTGCAGTTGTGTTCCTTCATAACAAATGTTTAGACGTGACAACTAGATATCATAGACCTTGGCAAGGCAGAAAGCAAACCAAGTCATGACCTTAAATTGCCCCAAAAACTATGCACTTCGCTACCACCAAAAATGATCCGCAAACATATAGAACTGGAGTTTCTGGAATGATGCAAAACACTGCGGTTCTAAAAATGGCACGAGTCCAAGGAGATATAAGATGGTGAAGGAGAGACGCGATCTACATCAAAACTGAAACCAGAATGGAGCACAGTGTCAATACGTGTGTCATGGCAGCATCCAGACAGAGTAGGAGTCATGACACAGCGTCAAAGGATACTTTTCTATTACTATCTTTAGTGGAGACATGTTGGTCATTCCTAGTGTTATTTTTCAGACCCTTGTCTCATTATTTCTCTTACTGAATTGTTGTATGTGCGTTGTAGTAATATTGTTTATTCAGTTGATACAACATTGCTTGCATTGCTTATTCAGTTGATGTTA
This sequence comes from Pelobates fuscus, assembly GCF_036172605.1. NCBI lineage: Eukaryota > Metazoa > Chordata > Amphibia > Anura > Pelobatidae > Pelobates > Pelobates fuscus. The sequence goes on from NC_086322.1 coordinate 24,694,653, forward strand.
TTCTGTGATGGTATGTGATCACTACTGGATCTCTAATAGTTTGAAGTATCGCCTCACACAAGGTTACAAAAAGAAAGGATAAAATATGCAAACCAACAAAGTGATGATCTGCTTACCACGTGACATTGGCAGTTTTCCCACTGTATATAAAACAAGACTTTTAATAAAAGCTATGGCACTTGAGAGAACATTCATCTTAATACGGCACTGGGAAAAACAATGTTCAAAGTCTGCTTTAGATCAATATTCACCATTGGCTGAGATATACACTATGGTAGCTGTGCATGATATTGAAGGGATTTGTTTGAGTTATGCTTTTGGCTCCAATACAATGAGGGAATATCGAATGTTTTCCTCGGGCAGTAAAAAAGAAGTTATCAGATCAAGAATACAGTTGACAAAGGGCCAACAAGTACAAGGGAAAAAAGTAAAACAGAACTTGCAATCGGAATTTAGGAAACACGATCTATGATTTTACAAAGGGACTGTTGGTGCGTTTTTAAGTGGAGAGCGATCCTCCATTTTATTTCTCAGTGAGAGACGTGCTCTGAATCAAAGTGTGATCTCATCAGATTCCAGTGTATCATTTAAGGCCCAGACATAAAATATGCAGAACATTCTATGAGGTTAAGTTCTTGAAAGCATTGGCAAGAACATATATATTTTTTCAAAGCACTTCTTTATTCTTCAAATCTTTAAAATGTCTATCAGTTGCATGTGAATGGAAGATGTTACCTGCAGGTAATGCATATGACTTTTGATGTTAAACATTTACAGAGTTTCACTATAATGTGCTGTTTCCGGGCTAAAGTGCTGTGGATAAGACATTTCTTTCAAGACTTATCCGTGTTTCAGGTGGAATAACACTGCCTCATTTCATGCTCAATTTAGTTGATGAATGCAGGATGTCAAGTAAAGACATTTGAAGTGTGAGTGTGTGTGTTCCTCTTTTACCAAAAATGGACAAAAATATCTGATAATTATTCCAAGGGTGGATGTTGAAATCATGTAACAATTTAACTTTTCGACTTTAAGATTCCGCAAACTAGAAAGGTTGAGTATCAGAAGAATGATGGAAAGAGGACATCTGAAGGATAACGGAAAGAAGAGCAAAAAGTATCCCTCCACATTATTCCATTAAAGTATCATAATAAAATGTTCGTAAATAACTGTTCCGGTACATTTGACTTATAAAGACAGGGTGCAGCTAGTTACCTGTTGGCTTTGTACCTCCAAAATAACTTTTTACATTAAGTTGGGAGAGGAGGCAAAGACAACAAGCATTAAAGATTGATAAAGGGTGCTCGTTGATTAAGGTGAAGATATATGATGTTGAATGTGAATTCATTCATGTACCAAGACTTTTATGAGAAGCACCTGTTCAAAATGGCAGGGTTGGCCGTTTTCATATAACCCATTTGTCTTATTATTTCATGGGGCATTATACAGAAATTAAAAAGTTACTATTAGGTCCAGATATCTGAATATATGGTATAAAGGTAGACATGTCTTTGGAAAGCCCTGAACAAAATATAAGTCTAACTGATTTAGGCCCTTGACAAGATAATCATACGTATTAACCAGCCAACTAACTACTCTTGCTCTTCTCTTACCTAAGCAGGCTTGTTACCCCCTTAACCTTATACCAGCCCGATGCTGTGACCAAACGGGAAACTGTAACCCATGCACTAAGAGTTAGGGACCGACTCAGCCTGGTAAGTCAATTAGTAATAGGGTTTTCTAACATGGCCGACATTTATATGAGCCCATCCCTTAACACATACTCACCCAATCACCACCAGGCTCCCCCTAAGCCCGCCTCTAAGCCCTGTCAAGGCCCCCTCTGCTAAGCTGTGCTTTTCTCCCTGGTGCTATATAATGTTTATTTAAAGGGTTTCTCCAAGCTTGTTGTTTTCCTATCTTAATTAGCCTCTACATAGGTTAGTCTACCACCTACACTTACTACCCCCACTTAATAAACAAGCAAAAAAACATAACTTTGTTCTTACACTCACTACCTTATACAAAAACACTCACAGATCCACCGTTACAAACATATGTTGCAAACACAGATATGCACTGTCTCACACATAGACACTCTGCCACACATATATACAAACAGATATGCAATACCACATAAACATACACACTGCCTCATAAAGTTACACATGCACAAACAGATACATACTAACACACAAATACACAAAAACATACTGCCATACACACTCTCATATGCATATACAGTACACATCACATACAAACATATGCACATAGACACATACATGCACAAACATATACACTGCCACTCAAACACACAGATATATACTGGCACACACATGTACATAGCACATACAAACAGATACACATAGTCACACATATACAACCAACATTAAGTAAAACATAAATGGAATAAAATAACTTGCTAGTGTGTAAATGCACAACAGTTAGCTCTCAGCCTTTGTCCTGTCTTTTTCTCAGATCAAACGGGACCACATTTTGGGAGTCCTAAGAGGATGAAGGACCTGCAGAGGGTCGTGATGTCTCCCAGCTTGGAAAGAAAAACAATCCTTTCAGCCAGCAAGGTAAGTTTTTGGAGCACTCCATCTTTATGTACAAGACATGCTCTCTTTGTGTACTAGTAAGCTAAACCCTTGCTGCACCGTTGTATAGTGACTGGGCTCATTTATTTCCCCCAATGTTGGGTGGATCGGCTGAAGTCATTGAAAAAGGCGAGTTGGTGAGACTTAAAATTGTACGGAGATTTCCCCTGGGGTGTCGTCCTTGTGCGACTTGTATCCATTGTACAGCGCTATGGAATTTTGCTGGTGCTATTAAAATATTAAAATAATAATAATAAGGTTCCCCAGGCGAATTGTTAATAAGGTAGGCTCTGTCAAAGATGACACTTTTGGCAAGTTTAGGGGGGAGAATGGATGCGACTAATCCATGTAAAAATGAGGAGGTTCCTCTGACCTCACTGTATTAGATATGCCTCCGATCCTAATATTGTGCCTCCTGACCAATAATCCAGAGAGTTCAACCTCTAGGCTAGTTCCCTATGCTTAGACCTGATTTGGGCAAATGACTCCTGCATAGTAGCCACATCTTGATGTAGTGCCATAACATCATCTTCTGTTACTTGTATTCTAACTGTGACTGCAAGTACTTTCACCTTATCTACTGCGATATATGCATCAAGTAATGAGTTAATGTCAGCAATCAGTTTTTGTATGTCCCTCTTTGTGGCAGGTGCTTCACCATCTGGGGTCACCCGAGTCTCTGCCAGGACTGAGCTTGTATAGTCAGGACCATTCTCCTCAGGTGAGGATAGGCAGGACTCCATGGTGGTGGTATCCTGTTGTCTAGGATTTGGCTGTAGCAAACCCCAAAGTCATGCAAGCATTGATCTGTCTGTATGGTAACACATTTTTAAGTGCCCCAGGAAGAGTTTATCAAGGCTATGGTGTTTATCCCAACTCCATTGAAGAGAATCTCAGAACATCTGAGAAGTCTGTAAAGGCCTTTGCGGTCTGGCAATGTTGCCTGGCAGTGAGTTGATGGAGAAAAGGTATCTATCGACAACTGTGTACATCCTGATGCATAATCCTTTAGGCTGGTGGAGTTTGGAGAGAAGAATTAGACTAAAAAAATGAATATTATAAAAACAAATGAGGCAATATCAACGGAGCTACTCAAAATTATGACTTGTTAAAGTGGCTGTCAGGCTCCGACCCATAAGAATTTCTTGACCACGTCTCCCTGATTTGTGGACTTCCTTTTCTTGTTGCATGTTGCTAAAATAAATTTTAATACCCATACATGACAGGATAAAGAATATTAACTTTTTATTTTATTTTGAAATTTGGTTGCAGTTATCTGTCTATTTTATATATTGCAGGCCTTATACAACAATCAGTTGCTTTATTAGAGTAAAACAGTTTTATTAAATTATTCCACATAGTTACATAGATAAAAACAGACATGGGTCCATCAAGTTCAGCCTTTCTCTCATCTGTTTGTGCTGTTGATAAAAAAAAAAAAAAAACAGTTTGAAGCACTTCCACTCTTGCAACTAGAAAAAAAAAACTTATTGACCTCAGAATGAAGAACTTGCGAAGAATGCTGTGAGTTTTGCTCCAGAATGGCTTCCAACTGATCTGGCTTTAGTTGGGATGACTTATGAGATTTAGATAACAGCAGTTAATGCTACTCTCTACTCGCTACATTCTCTACTTCCCTAACACTTGTAGCCACTGTTTACCTTCTGCGTGGTCACAGGATAGTTTTAGTAACCGTGCATTTAACCTGAAATATCTTTCTTGACCAAGCTCTTGTAATAACAGTCCTGTTCACTATCTCTGCAATTTGTGTATATGAAGAGCAGCACAGTTGGTTGAGCAATGTAGATCATCACACTGTATGGCTCATTCATCGATGTACCGGGAATCTAGTAACCAGAGCAATAGGATGTGAATCACTGCAGGACTCAAGGCCCACACTGTTAATGGGTGTTGTTCAGTGTTTTCACACAGTAAAACCATTTTCCTAAAGTCAGATTAACACAGCCAATGTATTCGGGTTGAATTTGTTTGTGGCTATGCTGTGAAGCTTGAAAGCTTCTTATAATATATTTCCCTTTGTTTGAAGGACCCTTTTCTCCAAATCCCCTGTGTACAATTTGTTTTCATAGACAACATTCATTTTGGACTACGAAAAAAAAAAAAAAAAAAAAATTATTTTCCTTTCAGGTCAATGAAAAAGTCTGTAGCCTTTTATATACTACATGTTGAATTTTAACTTGAGTTCAGGAGAACGTTCATCTGCATTTCAATCCTCATAGATTTGGCTAGAATTGTGGCTCCTGTAGATTATTTTGAATATGTCCCCTGCTGTCACAACATATTAGAAAGTAAATACTAATGCACAACGTTGTAGTGGTTATGGTGCTAGTGTAGCCCTGGTGTCATTGGAAAGTAAGTTATAAACTGCTAAGAATGGTCCTTCTAGTCTGAGTTGATATAGTAAAGCAGCCGTTCAATTCGTGTCCATTATCGTACCACCTCGTACCAGAGTATACCTTTAATGTATTTCAGTTGGTTAGATTGTAAGCTCTTTCGGGGGTGGAGGGGAGGTAATGTTTCCTTTAGTAATGTTTTTTTTTATTTCTGTTCATGTCAGATGGTTGTATTAATTTTAATGGTATTGTATTTCACATACAAATATGATATCTATGTAAAAAAGAAATAAAAAATTAAGGTCAGCAATTCCAATTAGGAAACTTTCTACATGTTAAGATATATACAGTTTTATTGGGTGTTTATTCAGTAAACATTTACTTGGGATGCCTCCCTAAATAAATAGTAAATTCCATACCATTTTAGGAGATAAGATGAAGATTTTGGGGGCTTTTTACAAAGGCTATGTAAAGACCCATCGTCACTGAGACATTTACTATTTGCCACAAAATTCCACTTGTTTTGTCTTAATAAATGTTCCTTTATGTTAGAGTAAAAATAGTTTTTTGCTATAGTCTGAGGTTCAGGAAAAACTAGATTGAGTGAGTATTGGGAATCCCAAAAAATGAGTATATAACATAATTTAGAATGGAAATTATCTTAGCCTTTCACAGAGAAAGAAGACCCAGGGCATACTTGAAAACGAGAGAAATCTCATTGTGGCGTTCGTGGTAAAATATTTTATAAATAAATAAATAAAAGCAGGTCTTTCCACTAAAAAAAATTAGTTGCCAATCCTTGCTCTACAGGGAACTGAGAAAGTAGAGCCTCCATATTCACAGTGGTCTGGGAGGGTTTGATTTGTTATTTACGGTCAATCAACGTTTGTGTTTGGTACTCATGAAATGTATATGGTATATTTATTTCTTTTTGTACACATTATGAGAAGGAAAATGTTAAATTGTACGCAGAGTTCCCATGCGCTAAGTCTTTAAAATGAGAAAAACAAGCTGTCTTGTTCTGCGTCAAACTATAAAGCCACAAATAAACATCAAGGACATTGTCATTGCAGGGATTGTATCAATTAACATTTTTTTTATTTCAACTACATAGATGCCTTATTTTTGTTGCTGCTCCAATTTGCACGGGTTTTAGTTCCATAGGATGTATGCAATTAGACAGGTCATCCTGCGGATCGGATGCTTCCAAACTATACCATATGTATTAAAGTATCGGTAGCAGATGATTAATGGGGGTACTTAATGGCAAACAGTCAACTGTAAAGAACATTAAATCACATGATATTATAGCATTTAGACATTGCTAAATGTATTCTGTAAACCATATGGACAAGCAAGGAAGATGCGAAACAGCAATGATGAAAAATATAAATAATTTTATTGTCTCAAAATAAATTTTACTCGTAGACTCTGCCAAATTTTAATGGTTTTCCTTCGGGTCTATTCCTAATGTGAGTGCAGATCACAGTACTATGTCTCATTACTTCACTTTAAAAAGCACAGCTATGGATGTATATGTTTAAATTATAAATATCTTTGATGGGGCAGAATAAAAGTTTTTTTTTTTTTTCCGAGAACACATTATTGGCTTCCTCACAAATTTTTGCACGTCATCTGAAATGGACTGGCCACTTTCTCATTATAATGAGCGCCAATAATGAGTAAAACATGTATCTGTTTTTACTTCTTAATGTTTGACGCGATTTGTCCCACCCAGAACTGGACTTGTTGAGAGTTAGTAATTTCCAAATGAAGTGGAGACAAACTTTGTGATAATAAGAGGGACAAAATGTTTCCTTCAAGAACATTCCCCTTGAGTCCTATAACTGCACAGAATCACGTACCACATATCGATGCTAAGCCAACACAATGGAAACATTTGTAAGTCTTTGAGCTCCATGTTTAAGGACAGGTGACCTAACACTAAAATAATAATAATAAAATTGATATATAAAGCTACCACACACGTGTTCGGACATAGATCACTCGTTTTCACACATATATTTTCATTACGCGTCCCACCCCTGTCGAGTGAGTCAACAGATTTTCCAAACCTTTACTTTTCCTCTAACGCTGACACGACCAAGTTTTCGGAGAGCCATCTGGGGCAGTATACAGGGTGGTGTGTAGCGCTCTTCTCCCCCCTTTTCAGATATACACCCTGGAAAGTTGATGCATTCATTGTCCCCAAGTATTCGAATTGGCAGCAGAACACGCTCCAGCCACCTCATCAAGGGTCAGACAAAACGCTGGATTTTAAAAAAAAGAAACAATGTGCCTTTGATTCAGAGTATGGCGGAAACGTTCGCTTTTTGGCTACAACTCAGTAGGATAATTTTTCTTTGCAGGTAATAGTTTGCAACACTTGTTACAATTATGTGAATGCACTTTTTTAGCTACATGTTAGGGATTACCTGTTACGTACATTATACTTGGTTTCTTGTTTCTTATCCTGTGTATGTAATGTAATTGTTACTAGTCTGTTTGAATAATTTTACCTGGTTTTAGTGACACCAAATTTTAAAAGTAAGAAATAAAGTATTTCTTATATCATCTCTTAAACGAACGGCATCTCAACCTTATAAGAGACAATTTTGCGTAATAGACAGGGTTGTTTAACACACATTTAGATATACGTATTCTCAGATTGATTAATACTTATTTTTATGTATATTTTTAAAAAGAGTTTTACCTGCATTATTTTCAAAAATGATCATTATGTGGCAAAATTTTAATTCGTTTTCTTCATCCTCTGTGGACACAAGTAAAACATCCAATTCCTCTACATGTGTGCATATGTAAAAGACTCATTAAACACTATAATTCCGCTCTGTGCTTTAAAAGCAACCTGTTAAAACCATTTAGCAGGTTATTGCTCCAGCGGGACAATAATCACCTAGAACAAGACGGTGCTACACAGAATAGCAGTTGATATGAACAGGAATTAAAAGACACGGCTGGTGAAGATAAACACATGTGAATAGACAGAGCATTAATACCATCTATATTTATCTCTAGGAAAAAGGACAATATGTTATTATAATATAGAAAGGGAAACTCTATGAGGAGGTAAAAGACATACCTTTATTTCTTAAACTTTATGACTGAGGTGTGTGCGTGTGATGTGTGTGCATGTGTGTGCGGGTGTACACCAAAATAAATTACCTATACCATACAAACATACTATTTTCTCAGCAACTTGCTTTCCTGTAAATGTATGCAAACATTTTTACTAAAGACACAATAAAAAATAAAAAGTTGTACTTTTTTGGCCAGTGTGAAGTTGTTGTCGTTTTATAAGTACCATTTTTATCCCCTTTCCTTTGATTTATGATAATGATGATTACATACTGAAAACTGGTTTTTAATATTATCTTCTATTTTATCTGAATGTTTCTATGTAATTTTCTATATTTAGGAGAGAACTGGGGGTTATTGAGTCCTCTGACAGCCCCTGGGCCCACCTATCGGTCCTAGTGCTGAAATTGGACAGAATGACCCATTTCTGTGTGGACTACCAGAGTTTAAATGATATGACTGGGTCAGATACCTATCCTATGCCTAGAATAGATGAGTTGCTAGACAAGATGGCCAGGGGGCAGTACCTTCCTACAATTGATCTTTTTAAGGGATACTAGCAGATCCACCTAGCCACCGAAGTCATCCCTAAGTCGGCCTTTGTCACCACATTCTGTCTGTACCAATTTAAGGTTATGCCGTTTGGGATGAAAAACGCTCCAGCTATTTTTCAGAGGTTGGTGGACCGGCTCATAGATGGGTTCCAAGACTATGCCTGTGCATATTTGGATGATATCGCCATCCTCAGCGATACCTGGCAGGAGCACTTGGCACATATAGGAGCGGTTCTAGATAGGATTAGGGAGGCAGGCTTAACGCTTAAGCCTAGAAAATGCAACATAGGCATCGCCGAGGTACAGGCTTGACAAAGACCTCATGTTAGGTCGAAAGGTTGCTGTTCATTTTGTTGCAATAAATCACATTTGGAGTGCCTGTGAATCTTTCTTATTGCCACAGAGTAGGATGCAGGCAGCAGAAGCCTGAGCCCGCTAAGATTGAGGCAGTGGCCCAGTGTCCTAAACCCAGGTTGAAGACTCAGGTGTTAGCCTTCTTTGGGATGGCAGGGTAGTATTGGAAGTTTGTGCCCAATTATAGTGCCCTGGCCAAGCCCCTTACTGATCTTACCCGTAAGAACCTTCCCCGCCAAGTAGTTTGGGCCCCGGAGGGTGAGCAGGCATTGCAGCAGTTAAAACAAGCTCTAGTAAATGCCCCTGTCTTGGCAGCTCCCAACCCCAGTACTGAGCCAAGTTGGACCCGATGGTGGAGAACAACCCATGGCTTACATCAGTCACAAACTGTTACCCCGAGAAGTAAGCAATGCTGCCATAGAGAAGGAATGCCTGGCTGTGGTGTGGGCCATGAAAAAGTTACAGCCATGGACAGCCATTCTCCTTGTTTACACCCGTTGGTATGGCTGAGCTGGGTGACAGGGGACAACGCCAGGCTGCTGTGCTGGAAAAAAATCACTGCAACCTTTTGACTTCACTATTCACTACCGCCCCGGGAAGCAAAAATGTGTCCCACCAAGCCCCTCTGGGTGTCTCGCACCCAAGCCCCTGTCTCTTTTTCCCCTTCCCCTCTCTGTCTCTTTTGCCCCTTCTGCAGCCCTTCTGTGTCCCTTTGTCATCCCCAGCTCATCTGTGTGTCTCTTTCTCTCCACAACCTTTTTATGTTTGTCTCTTCCCCCAACACATTGTCTCTTTCTCACCCAGCCCATGTATGTCTCTTTGTGTATTCCTCCCAGCCCATCCATATGTCTCATTTCATCCCACCAGCACCTCCAGTCCATGTGTCTCATTTACTCCCCCAGGTCCCCCATGTGTCTCATTTCCTACCCACATGTGTCTTCTTCCCCCTCCCATATGTCTCATTCCCTCTCCTTCATGTGTCTCATTGCACCAGTCCCCCATGTGTCTTATTCTCCAAGTCCCACAGAGGATACAGAAGCAGCTCCAGCATGGTCCAAGGCTCGGCCACGCTACCTGCTGTCCTTGTAGCAGGAGAGGAGTGCTGTGCTGTGTGTTCTGATCCTGCCAGTCACCCGAAGACTGCGCCCATAGGTGATTTTTTTAAAACCATTAAGAAAAGAATGATTGATATACTTTCTGGATCCTGGATTCTGGAAAAGGATCCAGGCCAGCAGAGTGTGGTTTCTGGTCTGCTGATGTTATATCTAAATGCATTGTCTGCAGCCAGGATGCACATTATATGATGTGATGTATGAGTTGCGAGAGGTACCGGAGTAAGAGGCAGCAGACATCAGCTGTAACAGACTAGGGAAGTGGATAACTAAGTTAAGCTAGAGCAGTCAAATATTAAAAAATAAATAGATTAGAAGCTTAACCAGGATCTCTTTATTCTGAGTCTTCCATGTACAACTGAACTATAACCTGTGACCTATTTCCTGTTCCGGGTTACATGACAAGATTTAATGTGAACCAACACATTAACTATTTAAGGTATAACAGTGCAATTAAACAATTAACATTAGAGATGTCTGAAACAAAATGAAACATCGTCACATCTTTCCCTTCAAGTATGAACAGTTACAGTGAAACAAAATCTTTTCATATTTTGGGTTTCAGTTTACGACCATAACTGGAGTAGGTGTCTCTTGAGTCCTATGAGCATTCGACGACTCCTCTACAGTGGGAGTTGCATTACTTGCACCTGGAAGCTCCATAGTGTCTTCCCAATCATTTGGTTCAGTGTTGCACGCAGTATGCGAGTCAAGTTTGCTTTCTATGACAGGTGTTGGGAATTTCATCATCATTTGAATCGTGTGTGGCAGAACTTGAAAAGTCAGGGCATAGTTGCCATCTGTTCCATCTGAGTTCCTAACCCGGAGGATTCTCAATTACATATGACCTTGGGGATTCAGAGACACGTACGATACGTGCCGGTTCCCATTTTTTCCCATTGATCCTGTGTCTCACAGCCTGTCCTAAGGTAAGCGGTGCAAGCGGTTTGGCTGATTTGCATCTACCTGAAGGACAGTGTGGCAGTTCACAAATTGTTTTTTAGGATTGATCCAGAATGTTTACTAATTGTTAGTTTTATTTTCTCAAACGTTTTCTGCATATTCGTATCCCAAGACCAGCATGCATTTTTCTGAAGCAGGGCTCGTAGGGTTGCTGTTTGCTGCGCTAAGCCCTGTGAGAACTGACTGATAGTTGAAAATATCCAGTGCTGTTCCTAGCTCTTTCCTGGAGGTTGTTGCTTGCATTTTGGTAATGGCTTGTATTTTGTTGGGATCAATCCTTCTTTACTGATGATGTGTCCAAAGTAGTTCACCTCCTCAACTCCAATCTGAATTTTTTTGTGTTTAATTTCAAGTTTTTCTCACGACATCGCTCAAGAAGTTCAATTAGGTTTTCGGCATGCTGACATGGTCTTTGCCATAGACCAACAAATCATCAATTATAACTCCCACACCCCGCAGACCCGAAATGAGCTAATGTGATTTTTTTCTGGAATATTTCCTGAGCAGATGCTACCCCAAAAGGAATTCTTGTGAAGCGCCATTGTCCAACAGGGGAGTTAATTATTATTTTATTCCTTCTCCAGACATCCCTTTGTTCTATTTTGTGACTGATTTTCAATAGCACTGATCTGTTGTGGCCCTCCCTGCAAGTCCTTTCTTGACATCTAATATGCTGTCCCCTTGGTTCCTTTAATAGAACAGCTTCCTCTGCACTGTGGTGTTTTTGGGTGGATTACAGTATGCATCAAACTTTGCAAACAGTACCGCTGTCTTTTTCTTGTCCTCTGCAGTTATGTGTCCACTTGCACACCATGCTCTGCATGCCTCACGACCTGTTTGGCCCACACTAATTAGAAAGTATGCTGCCTTTCGTTGGTCAGTCCAATGTGCTGCATCAGGTCCTGCATAAACCAGCTCTATCAGCTCCCTCCATTTTGCCCAGTTCTCTGATACATTGCCAGATTCTAAATCCAGGGGCGGAGTGTTTTTTGTGCTGCAGCTGTTTGCCATTGTTTTCTGTACCCCCATTCTGGTACCATGTGTTGTGTTGACATATAATACTGAGAAAGGATTAGAAGCTTAACCAGGATTTCTTTATTCTGAGTCTTCCCTGTACAACGGAACTATAACCTGTGACCTATTTCCTGTTCTGGGTTACATGACAACATTTTAAGGTATAACAGCGCAGTTAAACAATTAACATTAGAGATGTCACAAACAAAATGACACATCATCACAAGAAATACTAGGGCTGGATGTAGCTTTCTGAGTATGACACACTTAACAGTTAGGTTGCATCCACCAAAGTACTATGTCGGATGCAGATTTGTTCTCTGCTCCCAGGGCAAAATTGTATGTTGGCACAATCCAGCCCAACCAGAATTGTTTCTTACGGCTCCTTCAGATTATTACAAACTTGAGTCTGTTATGCCTCCCTTTGTTACCCTGATCCCCCTGTAGTGCATTTCTTGTGTCTAGCATGTGCATCTCATGTCTCACACCCCCTACTGAGTCTGCTATCCCATCTTGTGTCTCTTTCCCCATTTGCGTTTCTTATCCTTCTTGTGTCTTGCATGTCTTTATGCCCCCCTTGCAACTTACGCCACTTGTGTTTTTTTATGACCCCTGGCCCCTCTTAGCCCAACTTTGTGTCTCCTCTAGCCACCTTGTGACTCTCAGCCCCCTGTAGAGCCTCCTACTTCCCATTATTGTGTCTCTTAATCCCCATGCAGTGTCTCCTTATCCCCTATGTGTCTCTTACCTTCTTCTAACATTTCTGTAGAGGAGCTTAATTTTCCTCTACCCAAACTGAGAAGGAAGCTCTTGACATGCAGTGAGCATCTCGCCCTCTCACCCCAGAGTGCTGAGAGCTGCTTTCTCAGACTAGGTCGAGGATAATGAAGCTCTTCTATAGTGGTTCATGAGGCTTTGCTACATAGACTGACAGCAATTAAATTAAAAAGACACTCTAGGTCAGGTAAAGGGCAACTTTCGGCAACATCTCCCTTGATGCATTGCAAGCATCATAATTGTAATAGCATTGTGGAAGATGTAGAAGGCTGCCTACCAATGCTCTAGGCATTGTTATCATAAATTGGTTACAGCACACCTACAGTCCAAAGGCATTGTTCCTCCATTCAATGTTAAATTATTAATGTTTTAACACTGAATAAAGGTTTCTATCTAACCACAGCCTGGCCCCCAATGGATGTATAGCTATGGCGATAATTATATTCTGACCAAAAAAAGAAAAAAGGCTCATTGACATAAAATTCTTCTTCTATTGCTGGTATATATCTGCTCAAATTGCACTCAGCTGTGCTCTTTAGGTTGCCTTGGCTGTGCCTAGCAGACACCAGCAGTCTACATTACCATGTAAAAGAATATCCTGCCTGATGTATCAGCTATAGTGATGTTGCAAACATAAAATTTTCCGTTCGCAAACGGCGAACGCAAATTTCCGCAAATGTTCGCGAACTGCCATAGACTTCAATGGGCAGGCGAATTTTAAAACCCACAGGGACTCTTTCTGGCCACAATAGTGATGGAAAAGTTGTTTCAAGGGGACTAACACCTGAACTGTGGCATGCCGGAGGGGGATCCATGGCAAAACTCCCATGGAAAATTACACAGTTGATGCAGAGTATGGTTTTAATCCATAAAGCGCATAAATCACCTAACATTCCTAAATTGTTTGGAATAACATGCTTTAAAACATCAGGTATGATGTTGTATCGATCACGTAGTGTAAGGGTTACGCCCGCTTCACAGTGACAGACCAAACTCCCCGTTTAACGCACCACAAACAACCGCAAACAGTCCATTTGCACAACCGCAATCTCCCCATTTGCACAAGGTTGGATACCAATGTCCCGTTCCTTGTCCTCACTGATGTCATTGAAGGTCTCTTCGTCCACCCAGCCATGTACAACACCAAGGGTCCCCGAAAGGTGACAACAAGCCCATTGGGACGCCTGCTGTGTTTGGTCTTCCACCTCCTCAAAGCCACCTTCCTCCTCTAACTCCTCTTCTTCAGACTCCTCTCTCTGCATTGCCTCTCTCTGCGTTATTATAAGGTGTGTTAAGTAGTAATATTCCTATCAGTTGGTCCTCCTACTTCAAATTTGGGGCACTGCGCGTGTAATCTAATGTGCCACCAGATAGGAGTGGTGTGTTAAGTAGTCCTCCTCACCAGGCTTTTTTAGTCGAATGTATTGCCCACTGTCAGTCCCTTTGGGATCCATCCCTCATTCATCTTAATAAATGTGAGGTAATCTAGACTTTTTTGACCTAGGCGACTTCTCTTCTCAGTGAAAATACCTCCTGCTGCACTGAAGGTCCTTTCTGACAGGACACTTGAAGCGGGGCAGGCCAGAAGTTCTATCGCATATTTGGATAGCTCAGGCCACAGGTCAAGCCTGCACACCCAGTAGTCAAGGGGTTCATCGCTCCTCAGAGTGTCGATATCTGCAGTTAAGGCGAAGTAGTCTGCTACCTGTCGGTCGAGACGTTCTCTGAGGGTGGACCCCGAAGGACTGTGGCGATGCGTAGGGCTTAAAAAGCTCCGCATGTCCTCCATCAACAACACGTCTGTAAAGCATCCTGTCCTTGCCGGCGTGGTTGTGGGAGGAGGAGGATTACTTTCACCTCTTCCCCTGTTAGATTCCCGTTGTGCTGTGACATCACCCTTATACGCTGTGTAAAGCATACTTTTTAATTTATTTTGGAACTGCTGCATCCTTTCCGACTTGCGGTAATTTGGTAACATTTCAGGCACTTTCTGCTTATACCGGGGGTCTAGTAGCGTGGACACCCAGTACAGGTCGTTCTCCTTCAGCTTTTTTATACGAGAGTCCCTCAACAGGCACGACAGCATGAAAGACCCCATTTGCACAAGGTTGGATGCCGAGCTACTCATGTCCCGTTCCTCGTCCTCAGTGATCTCACTGAAGGTATGTTCTTCCCCCCAGCCACGTACAACACCACGGGTACCAGATAGGTGACAACGAGCACCCTGGGATGCCTGTTGTGGTTGGTCTTCCTCCTCCTCCTCAAAGCCACATTCCTCCTTTGACTCCTCTTCCTCATAATCCTCTTCCAACGTTGCCGCAGGTCCAGCAAGCTATGCTGATAAGGCTGTTTCTGGTAGTGATGATGACCATAACTCTTCCTCTTCACGCTCATCTACGGCCTAATCCAGCTCTCTTCGCAGGGCACGCTCCAGGAAGAAAACAAATGGTATGATGTCGCTGATGGTGCCTTCGGTGCGACTGACTAGGTTTGTCACCTCCTCAAAAGGACGCATGAGCCTACAGGCATTGCGCATGAGCATCCAGTAACGTGGCAAAAGAATTCCCAGCTCCGCAGAGGCTGCCCTAGCACCCCGGTCATACAAATACTCGTTAATGGCTTTTTATTGTTGGAGCAGGCGGTCGAACATTAGGAGTGTTGAATTCCAATGTGTTGGGCTGTCGCAAATCAAGCGCCTCACTGGCATGTTGTTTCGCCGCTGGATATCTAAAAAGTGCGCCATGGCCATGTAGGAACGCCTGAAATGACCACACACCTTCCTGGCCTGCTTCAGGACGTCCTGTAAGCCTGGGTACTTAAGCACAAAGCGTTGTACGATCAGATTACACACATGATTACACACATGTCACATGCACGGCACATGTGCCAACAAATTCAATGCCGCCAACAAATATCTTCCGTTGTCACAAACCACTTTGCCGATCTCCAGTTGGTGCGGAGTCAGCCACTGATCCACCTGTGCGTTCAGGGCGGACAGGAGCACTGCTGAGCTCTGCAATGACTGCATTCTGGTGGTGGCAACAGCATGCATTGATTGGCGTGCTGTCTAGCTGACCCCGGGTGCCAATGCATGCTGTCTGACTTTGCCACTAGCTCCTTGCGACGACCTCCCCCTGATTCCAACTCGTCTCCTCCTCCTCCTCTCTGTCTCCCCATCTGAACTTTCGCCCTGTTCTTCTTCTCTTCTAGCGGGCACCCACATGACATCCACGGACGCATCGTCATCATCAACCACTTCACTTGTATCTGGCAACTCAGAAAAGGAAGCAGCAGCGGGTACAACATCATCATCATCACACCGTACGTCCATGTGTGTAATGCTGCCTGACTGAGACATATCCCTGTTATCTACATCCTCTGGCAATAATGCTTGCGCATCACTCATTTCTACCAACTGATGTGTAAATAACTCCTCTGACATATCAAGTGAAGCGGCTGTAGTGCTACTGTTGGTGGTGGCGGCAGGCGGGCGAGTGGTAACTTGAAAGGTGCCCGAAGCTAAGCTGGAGGAGGATGGTGCGTCAAGGTTCCAAGCGGAAGCTGTAGAAGATTTGGTCCTGTGGTAGCTAGTCAATTATGTCCTCAGACCTTTTTGAGTTCAGGGTACGTGGCCTCTGAACACTGGGCATTATTCTAGGGCCAAAGGGAATCACAGCACCACAACCACGACGTCCCCTGAGGGGTGGTCTGTCTCTGCCTGTCATTTTTTTTTCGATTAGTGGTACTATGCGTGCAATTGATACAATACAATAAAAAAAGGCAGTTTTTTATTGTATTGTATCAATTGCATTTTAATATTGTGGTCCCTGAGGAAGTCCCTATTTTGTTAAAGGGACGAAACGCGTAGGACCTTATTTATATTCATTTTATCTTTATTTTTTAATATTGAATTAAAGCCGCTTTTTCAAAACTTCACCCGGAGTCCTGTGTTGGAGTGAAAATATCCAGGGGATTTCCCCAGGCCCTCCATATCTTCAGGGGAGGCACCTTACAAGCTTGAATTGTTCGAAATCCTGTGAGTGCATTTCATATTGCGCAGTGTTTATATTGTAAACTGTATTACACTATATTTTTCTTTATTCATTCTTATCTAGATTAACAGCCGGTTCCCTTGTTGTGTTTTTCCATATTCTTGTTGTCAAGCTGATCGCTAGCTGGGAGCGATCAGAGGGAGGCTGTATCCATCTATATTTGATAAGTATCCTTGCATATATACTGTGTGTATAAGGTACATTATCGTTGGTTATTGTGACACCAGATATGAGTGGTGGCACTGGGCAAGTGGGCACAGTATGCACTGTGAGTCTGACACACATGCTGGCAGGCAGGCAACTGCAATTAGATTACACAGGAGAAAAAAATAAAAAAGCAGACTGATGTTCTAGCCCTAAAAAGGGCTTTTGGGGGTGCTGTCCTTACAGCAGAGATCAGATGAGTCCTTCAGGACTGTAGTGGACACTGAATACACTAGCCTAGCTATCAATTTCCCTATTAAATCAGCAGCAGCACACTGTCCCTCCTCTCACTAAGAATGCAGCTTCAGAATGAATCTAAAATGGATGCTGTCCAGGAGGTGGGAGGGTCTGGGAGGGAGGGTCTGCTGCTGATTGGCTGGAATGTGTCTGCTGACTGTGAGGTACAGGGTCAAAGTTTACTCAATGATGACGAATAGGGGCGGACCGAACATCGCATATGTTCGCCATCCGTGGCAAACGCGAACAAGCGATGTTCGCCGGGAACTTTTCGCCAGCGAACCGTTCGGGACATCACTAATCAGCTAGTGTTCAGTACGAACCTAAACCCAAAGTTTCTTGGCTGGAATAGGCATTTCTTTGTTATTTGCACACTTATAGAGCCACAAGAGAGAACCCTTCAGTGTAGCCAGTACAGTTAGAGTCTGGCTAATATGACAATGTTTTAAAGTGCACAAGGATATGTTTAAACTTTGGTTTGTATAGTAATAATGTTAACATCTTCCTGAGAATGTTGGATGCATTATTTCGAGGCAGACTTTGGTAGCTCATGAGCGGACAGAGTGTCTTTGGAAACACCCCTTTCTTTTGTTTTGTTCTTAGAAATTATATTCTTCCCTAGCCATATCATTTCATACCATGGGTGGCATGGGCAGGGAGTGGTCGGTTACACATTGCTAATTAGGCTAATTTTTTCGGGACATGCAATTTCATCCATAAGGGGTTCAGCTCTTAGAAGGTCATCCTCCAGTTTGTGGGCGATGAAGAAAATCCCATCTCTACATCTTTTGTATATGATGCTAAACCCAGAGGTGGACACAAAGGTAGATCCCAAGCTGTTGCAAAGTATCATGGGGCTAGTAGTCCAACAGCAGCTTGAGATTTACCTCTTGGCCTCCCTAAAACCAACCAAGCATAATTTCGAAACAACTGGTGGGTTGACATGAGTAATGAGTAATCCCAAACATCTACATTCTTAATAGATCAAAGTTTAGAAGTCGAAGGGTTGAACATTCTCTGAAATCTGGGTTATCAAGCAATGTGTTGGATATCTAGTCCACAGCGCATCTTCTTGTTATTAAAACAGCTATTTTAGCTTTGTAATATTTCAAAGAAAAAAGGTTCAAATACTGGGTATTCCTTGAGTTCCTTTTTTTTTACTCTTGTCTTCTTTTTGTTTCACGGAGTCAGCACGATTGTTACAGTATTCCTTATATTTCTATGTAGCAAGAACTGTTTTACTTACCAAAGGGAGTTTCTGGATAAGATATTGAATTTTCTTTGTTGCAAATGGAAATCTGTATGAATAATGTGGTTGTATAATTACAGAGCAGAAAATATTTTCAAAAAATGTCGTATTGGCAAAAACTCCGTATCAAGTATTCGCTAGTGAATTGTATCATTTGCTTATATTCTGCTACTTTCTATTGAAAAGTTTGAAGGAGCAGATTTATGTAACGTTTTTCTGGATCTAAGAAATGGATGTGGTTTTCCTGTATTTATTTATTTGAATTTTATACCCAAATACAATGAATCTTTGGATTTTATTATTATTAACTAACTGCATAACCTATTCAGCGTTATTTTAAGTGAATATATTTATAAAGGCAAAAGGGTTAATTCAGAAAACACTGAATTGTAAATCAAATTGCAAAATCTCTCACATTTTGTATCTATAAATCAGTGGGTTAGTGTTTATTGTACTGTTATTTTAGTATTTATACCTTACAATGTGTTTCTTTAATATTAAAGGGACACTGTAGGCAGTGTAACCATTCATACCCATTGAAGTAGTTATAATGCCTGCAGTCGCCTGGTGCCTCCATTCAGTGTTTCAAATAGTTTCAACTGATTGAGGGGCTCTGGAATCCCAAAGCCCCATCCCACTGTCAAGGCAGAGACTTCAAACTTACTTGTAGCCATACTTATTCACACCTGCAATGGCATTGTGATAGGTTGAAGGTGCCACCCATTGCTTCATCATTTGAAAGCAGCACAGAAGACGGGTTGCTGGGGACTCTTGATGAGGGTGCATGGTCAGTGATTCTCTCTCATGGTACACTCTCTTGGGTTGCAAGGTCAGTAGGCCTCCCACATGGCACACTCTCTGTTTGTAGGGTCAGCGGGTCTCTCTATGGGTGCAAGGTCAGTGGGTCTCTGAAACAGTGCACTCTTTAAGGTTGCAGGTTCAGTGGTCTCGCATATTACCCTCTCTCACATGGCTTGTGTAATCTTAACCCAGGGTTACCCCTCTTCCAATGCCAGGGACCATAGATTATTGAGCTCCTTTTTTAATCTATACCACTCTCACATGCTACACTCTCTATGGGTTTAAGGTCAGTGGGTCTCTGAAATAGTGCACTCTCTCTGGTTGCAAGGTCAGTGGGACTCTCGCATAGTGCACGCTCTCACACAGTGCACTCTCTGATTGCAACGTCAGTGGGTCTCTGAAATAGTGCACTCTCTCACATGGTGAAAATGTCCCTTATAGACTTTCCATTACACGGAGTGATTGTCTGGACACCGTGCGTGATCTCCTCTAGACAATGCATGTTGTGTGTGTCCAGTTGTTTCTATAAAAGACCTACCTGCTCACAGGACATATAAATTAACACAAGACCCATATAAATAATTTGGGCACACAAAACTCTAACACACGTGTGTTATATACATATTTCAATTTGTCCAATCACTTGATCAGCCCAAATTCAGCTGAATTGCAGTTTGGCCCGAAAAGAATGTCCAAGTCTATTTTCTGTACACGTTTGCCTTTGCAATGTACACTAACATGCTTCCAAATAGTTCTGCTACTGTAGCAGTACTTACCCTCTCCAGGGGCCGGCCGGGGTCCTCTCTTCTCGCCGCGCGCGGTCCTGCTCCTGCACGAGCCGCGCGCGGCTCAGCCAACGACGAGATCAGTCGGGCGGGCAGTGACCGCGAGAAGCGGTCACGTGTCCCGCCTGACACTAAGAGCGCGCCGCGCGTCTCGGGCGCGCTCTTAAAGGGACAGTGGGAGACTAAATTAGAATCAGTCTCCCATTGGCCCCTGTCATGCCACGTTCCCCATACACTCACGTTTTGGGGGCGTGGATATGACAGGGGCCAATCAAAGTGAACATTAGGGTATTTATACTCACCTGTTTCCTTTGCACCTTGCCCTATCGTGGTTTCTGTCCAGTTCCCTTTAGTGCTTGTATCGTTCAGTTGGTTTTTTGGTGCTTGACCTTGGCTTTGTTCCTGACTCCGCTCTCTCTTTATCCTTGCTTGTTTATCCGCTGGTTTGTCTTCTGTGTACCAGTCCTCGGCTTGTTCTACTTTACGCTGTCTCTCCGTTCCCTTGACCTCGGCTTGTTCTGGACTCTGTCTTTTCTTGTACTCGTCTAGTCCGGCCATTCTAAGGTCCGGTAAGACGAATCCTGGTTTCTTGTCTCTTGACTATCTGGCCTATTCCTGCGTGTTGGGGTATATTACCGTGACATTACGATAGGGCCATGGACCCCGCAGGCTTAGGACAACAGATGGCCACTCATGAGGCTAGATTCGCAGAACAGGATCACCGTATGGATCAAATGGCTCAAGCCATCCAGACACTGTTATCCAGATCAGCTCCGGTACCTGTACCTGCGCCTCCTGTAACCCCTGTACCAGACACAGCTAATATGCCTAATGCTTCAGCACATCTAACCCCGCCACCTAGGTATGGAGGGGACGCTAAGACATGTAGGGGATTCCTTAATCAAGTGGAATTCCACTTTGAAATGTACCCACGTTCATTTCCCACTGATAGATCTAAGGTGGGTTTTCTTATGCACCAGCTTACGGATAAGGCACTGGAATGGGCAAATCCTATTTGGGAGGCTAATGGACCTATGGTACACGATTTCAATAGCTTCCTCACAGCGTTTCGTAGAACATTTGACACGACTAAAAGGTCAAAAAATGCCGCCAGGGCGTTAATGAGAATTAAGCAAGGATCTAAATCTGTAGCCGATTATGCTATTCAGTTCCGTACTCTTGCCTCACAGGTAGATTGGACTAACAATGGGCTTACTACTGCGTTTATGGAAGGTCTGTCTGAAACTATGTTGGATGAGGTAGCAGCTAAGGACCTCCCTGTACCCCTAGAGGACCTTATTGACTATCTCATCGATATAGATAACAGGATCCGTGACAGGTTATATACCAGGTCCAGAAATAGACGCTTTGTCCCCGTTAACTCACCTAGAGCTGAGACTCCCGAGGGATCTAAAGGGTCAGAGGAGGAACCTATGCAGTTAGGGGTTGCCAAACTTACTGACGCTGAAAAACTTTATAGGAGAAAGGAGGGACTTTGTCTTTATTGTGGTAGGAGGGGCCATATGAGACAAGAATGTCCCGTGCGTCCGGGAAACTATCGCACCTAAGACCATATAGAGGACTGGCCTTGGGTGTGACATCAGAGTCCTCACATTTGCCTCTTAATAAATTGCTTCTCCCTGTTTCCCTGCACCTTGGTAGTAACTGCATAGCAGGGAATATACTAGCCCTGGTTGATTACGGAGCGGCCGAAAACTTTATAGATTCCAGTTTTGTCAAGGAGAATAACATACCCACCAGAGAGAAGGAGACACCCTTGGCCGTTGAGGCCATAGATGGTAGACCATTATGCTCTCCAGTTATCACACATGAAACTGTACCACTACATATGTCTACAGGGGTGTTACCCTCTGAAACCATTCGGTTTCAGATCATTACTTCTCCTTCCTCTCACCTCGTGTTAGGGTATCCTTGGTTGCGTACTCATAATCCCACTATTGATTGGGAGTCAGGACAAATAGTTTCTTGGAGTGATGCTTGCCAAGAGTCTTGTATTGTTAAAATCACCCCTTTGAATTCTACTAATATTCCTCCCATGCCTACGGTCATACCCCCTCAGTACTTGTCTCTTAAATCTGTTTTTGATAAAAGGGAGGCTGAAAAGTTGCCACCTCACAGGTCTTACGACTGTGCTATTAATTTACTACCTGGTACTATGCCTCCCAAAGGGAGAATATATCCTTTATCTCCTCAGGAGAATCTGGTTATGGAGGAATATATTAAGGAATCTTTAGAAAAGGGATTTATAAGAAGATCCTCTTCCCCGGCAGGGGCTGGTTTCTTCTTTGTATCTAAGAAAGATGGCGAATTAAGGCCTTGTATTGACTATAGGGGCCTAAATAAAATCACCGTCAAAAATGCGTATCCTATACCTTTGATCACGGAACTATTTGATAGGCTTAAACATGCCACAGTTTTTACTAAATTGGACCTTAGGGGTGCTTACAATCTCATACGTATCAAAAAGGATCACAAATGGAAGACCGCATTCAATACCAGGAGTGGTCACTACGAATATACTGTGATGCCCTTTGGCCTTTGTAACGCCCCAGCAGTTTTTCAAGAATTTATTAATGATGTCCTACGTCAATATATACATACATTCGTTATAGTATACTTGGACGACATATTAATTTATTCTACTGATTTACAGACTCATCACATGCATGTTAAATTAGTGTTGAGAACTCTTCTTGTTAACGGTCTCTATTGCAAACTCGAAAAATGTTCATTTGATCAATCAGAAGTCCAATTCTTGGGTTATATAATCTCTGCCAAGGGTTTTCGTATGGATCCCAAGAAACTTTCTGCCATTATGGAATGGCCTCTACCTCAGGGTTTGAAAGCCATTCAGCGTTTTCTGGGGTTCTCAAATTATTATAGGCGTTTTATTAAAGGGTTTTCTGCCATTGTAGCACCTATAACCAGAATGACCAAGAAGGATGGTAATACTCATGTCTGGAAACCAGAAGCACTCGAGGCCTTTGAATTCCTGAAGGCTTCATTTGCCTCTGCCCCTATTTTACAGCATCCTGTCCCTTCACTACCCTTTATTCTTGAAGTTGATGCTTCTGAGATTGGGGTAGGTGCTATCTTGTCTCAAAGAGATTCACCTGAAAAACCGTTACACCCTTGTGGCTTCTTTTCCAGACAGATGTCCAAAGCAGAGAAGAATTATGATGTAGGCAATCGTGAACTCCTTGCTATCATTTTGGCGCTCAAGGAATGGAGACATCTACTAGAAGGTACTAGGGATCCCATCCTCATTTTAACGGATCACAAAAACCTCTCCTACCTTAGTGAAGCAAAAAGATTGTCTTCTAGGCAGGCCAGGTGGTCTCTGTTTTTGTCTCGTTTTAATTACATAATCACATACAGACCAGGTGATCGTAATACTAAAGCTGACGCTCTGTCCAGACAATTCGAGACTACTGACAAACTAGAAATTGATGTTACCCCTGTCATTCCTCCCGACAGAATAATAGCTACTACTGTTCTTTCTATTTCTTCTTCCCTCTTACAAGCTATTCAGGCTAAACAAAACATGGCTCCTGGGGAGAGGCCTGCTGATAAACTGTTCGTTGATATACCCGAGAGACGAGACATTATGTAATTATATCATGACACTAGAACTGCTGGACACCCTGGTATCTCTAAAACGTTCTCAGCAGTTTCTAGATATTTCTGGTGGGCTTCCTTACGCAAGGACGTCACCGATTACGTTAATGCCTGTACTACTTGTGCCAGTATGAAGTCCTCCCACAGAGTTCCTTGTGGGTTGTTGCATCCGTTGCCCATACCCGAGAGGCCGTGGTCCAATCTATCCATGGATTTTATTGTTGAATTACCTCCTTCGAATGGTAAAACTGTCATCCTGATGATTGTGGATCGTTTTTCTAAGATGGCTCATTTTGTGTCTCTTGTCAAATTGCCATCATCCAAGGAACTTGCCTCTATCTTTGCCAGGGAGGTGTTTCGGTTGCATGGTATTCCCACTTCGATCGTGTCCGATAGGGGTAGCCAGTTTATCTCCAGGTTCTGCAAGACGTTTTGTTCAGAGATGGGTATCTCCCTCTCGTTTTCTTCCGCTTACCACCCCCAGTCTAATGGAGCTGCTGAACGTGCCAACCAATCTCTAGAGCAGTATCTTCGTTGTTTCGTGTCCCACCATCAGAACAATTGGGCTGACCTTCTTCCTTGGGCTGAGTTTGCTCGTAATAATGCTGCTCATGAATCCTCCGGTAACAGCCCTTTTTACGTTGTTTATGGCCGGCATCCCGTGGTTCTTCCAGCTGCATTCTCCTTACAGGGCATGCCAGCTCTGGATGAACATTTCGCTGGTTTACGTAATACTTGGGAGCAGGTTCAGTGTTCTTTGGTGGCTTCCGCTGCTTCCGCTGCCAGAAGCTTCAGGCAGACAAACATCGCAGGGCGGCTCCATCCTATGCTGTGGGGGACCGGGTTTGGCTTTCTACTCGCAATATTCGTCTTCGTGTGCCTTCTATGAAGTTGGCTCCTCGTTTTATTGGTCCTTTTCGTATCTTGCATGTGGTTAATCCTGTCTCGTATGCCTTGGATCTTCCTAGGAATCTACGCATTCCTAACGTGTTTCATACCTCCTTGTTAAAACCCCTCCTGTGCAACCGTTATACTCGGCATGTCCCTCCTCCTCCTCCGGTTTCTGTGGAGGGCCATGAGGAATTTGAAGTGGCTGCTATAATTGACTCTCGTTTTCTTCGGGGTCGCCTCCAATATCTGGTACATTGGAAGGGCTATGGGTCTGAGGAACGCAGTTGGATTTCCACTGGCGCTGTTCACGCTCCTCGCCTTGTGCGTTCTTTCCACGCTCGCTTTCCTGCCAGGCCTGCTCCTCCCCGCCCGGTGGGCGTGTCTTCAGGGGGGGTACTGTAGCAGTACTTACCCTCTCCAGGGGCCGGCCGGGGTCCTCTCTTCTCGCCGCGCGCGGTCCTGCCCCTGCACGAGCCGCGCGCGGCTCAGCCAACGACGAGATCAGTCGAGCGGGCAGTGACCGCGAGAAGCGGTCACGTGTCCCGCCTGACACTAAGAGCGCGCCGCGCGTCTCGGGCGCGCTCTTAAAGGGACAGTGGGAGACTAAATTAGAATCAGTCTCCCATTGGCCCCTGTCATGCCACGTTCCCCATACACTCACGTTTTGGGGGCGTGGATATGACAGGGGCCAATCAAAGTGAACATTAGGGTATTTATACTCACCTGTTTCCTTTGCACCTTGCCCTATCGTGGTTTCTGTCCAGTTCCTGTCCAGTGCTTGTATCGTTCAGTTGGTTTTTTGGTGCTTGACCTTGGCTTTGTTCCTGACTCCGCTCTCTCTCTATCCTTGCTTGTTTATCCGCTGGTTTGTCTTCTGTGTACCAGTCCTCGGCTTGTTCTACTTTACGCTGTCTCTCCGTTCCCTTGACCTCGGCTTGTTCTGGACTCTGTCTTTTCTTGTACTCGTCTAGTCCGGCCATTCTAAGGTCCGGTAAGACGAATCCTGGTTTCTTGTCTCTTGACTATCTGGCCTATTCCTGCGTGTTGGGGTATATTACCGTGACAGCTACTGACTTGTAACCACCAGGGTACTGATAAGAATGTGTGTCATTAATGAGGGGGGGGGGGGTCAATATTGTTATTATCACTATGTATAATCAGATTTACAATAGAACAAGGTCTATGACTTTTAGTTATGGAAAACACAAAACATAAAGGTCCACGTACATCCTTGGGGCCTTTAGTTGGCCTACCCTACTCTATTGTATGACCTCCTAGTTACCTCTCTCTCATTTGTCAATTTGTCAATATTATATGATTTTATTTGCTCACAGCTGTCTCACATTGCCTGCCCAATAACTGCTATTAAAGAATCTATTCTTGTTTTGTTTATATAGTTGTCCTGTTATTCTGCCAAAACTGCTGTTTTTTAATACACTTCGGATCATAACTTTAGTTTCCAGCTCTCAAGTGGAGATTAGTGATTCTTTTATTTTTCTGTTTTCTCTAATTGTTCTCAAATAATATCACATTGGAGATTGAGGATGGTGGGCTTAGGTTCCTGCTTTTAACATCTGTGGGATCTTAAACAGGTTCAAGTCACGAAAAGTTTAAGCTGGCCACTAATAATATTGCGGAGGAGTATGTCACAAGAACAAAACAAGGATCATTAATATCTGGATAACAACACAGGGACGGCTTTACTCTTAAAGGAACACTACAGACCCCCTAAAGCACTTTAGCTTGCTGAAGTACTTTGTGTGTTTCAATAGAATTGGCAAATTTATAAATTAACCCTGGCTGTCAGTCAGTCACTTGGTCCTGTAGTTTATCTCAGTCATTTTAAACTCAAGAGGCAGACAATAGCCAAGATTACCTACCTTCAAAGACTTCATATTGGGCTGCATTGTGAAGTCGGTGATGGACAGCCACTGAAAGTCTTGGTGGGGTTAGAATTGTGGGGGTTGCTAAGGCTGCAGACAAGAGGTCTGTAGCTTTTACAAGCTGTTTTTAGATATAAGCTAAAACACATAATAAATGCATACATATTATAATGGAGATATATCGTCAAGTTTGAGTAACATTTATGTTACAGGACTTTAGTAGTCAGAAATATATACACATTATTACACCACAAGAATATACCAGATATCAGAAATGTCACATTTATCGTTCCTTCAGAAAGTGGGTAATATTGCTTTTAATTTAAGCCAAACTATTGTGTTACAGAACTCTGAGAACAGACTAAAGGTAAATGAGTTTGCCTTTAGCTCATATATATTTATTATATGAGAAAAAAACACTATTTACATAGCAAACTGATCACATGAACAAGGGCTATCTAGAACCTAAATGTCAGTCAGATCACCTCTAAACATAGAAACATAGAATGTGACGGCAGATAAGAACCATTCGGCCCATCTAGTCTGTGGAAATAGACGGAATATACAGAATCTACGGACAATTGTACCAGTGTTTGTTTGTCATTGCCAGTAATTGGTATAGTACAGTAATGTATATATATTGTTGGTATAGTTGGTATAGTAAGCAGCTGTCTGGACCTCCTTTGTCATGAATGGAAATCCCAGATTTGCAAGTTAGCAAAACACAGAAAACACTGAGAACAGACAAAAACTTGACTATGTTGCCCTTTGGATACTCCAATACCTGGGGCTTCCCTCGGTCAGCTGGTTCAAAGGTTGAACAACTGAATCGATCTTAAGGAGTTAAACACTTTTTTTCTGGGAATTTAAAAATTGATTAATTGGATGTCATCTCCTAAACACTGCCCACTGACTGACAGAACAAAGCTATACGGTCATATATTGGTTATTATTAACGATGCATCGCTATGACTATTATCTTTCTTATACTATGAGTAATGTATGAATATGCTACGGCATCTCTGTATGAACACTCTTGCTGCTTATCATTATACTCTAAACTACTTTTATAATTTAGATCAGCATTTACATGGCAGGGTAACCCCTCCAGACATGTTAATGCAGAATATCGATGTATTCAGTTGCCTACTTTAAGAAGTGTCCTTCAAATGTGTCCGGTGGCCAAGCTGTCCGTAAGTTTCCTTTAACTAAATACCATTGCTGATTTCTAGTGATTTACCTAACTTGTCAGTCCATTAAAAAGTAAATTAAATTCATGCCCTTTAATGAACGCAAACAGTAGCTTCAATGCATTCATAAAATTTTCTTTCAACTGATTCTCATGTCCTCCGAAAATAAATTCCCAAATGAGGCCCTTAATACTGGCCTAATATTCTTTTAGGACACTTGTCATATTCCCGTGTTGGAAAAAAAAACATCTTTGCGCACTCCACAAAAATGTATGGAAATTGCCAAGTTCTGTGTCTTGTGAAAACAAATGGAACACAGCTCCTATCTTCCCAAGGACATCAGTAAGCTGAAAACAGATGGGAAACTCTGGCATAAGATCTAATTTTTCCAGCAGTGACTCAGAAGGTTGTTAACAGATTTTTTTTATTATTTTTTTATTTATTGTTTTATTTTTATTTTATTTTAGTTTTATTAGTTTTTATGACAGTGGCCCAAGATGTACATTTGAGTCACAACTGTCTGGATTCCAAAGGACTTGTTAGAACATATTATCTTTCCTCTCTCTATATGATATCCAGTTACCCTACCTGACCCATCTATTTGTCACCATGTTCCATTGCTGAAACCAAGTCATGAGTATATTGTTCTCTAGTTAGCACATTGCAACACCTTTACGCACGTTCCTTGTTAGTTTGTAAATAAAGTAAACTCATATATGTTGTAATAATCATGTCTGATCCCCTTAAATGAAAGACTATCAAAAGCATGCGTCTTTAATTATTAAAACACGTCTACAAAAAATTTGACAACAATTACACTTTTCCTTTTATGGGTGAAATGCTAAATCAGTATTTTAGGAAAAATAATCCAATCAAAAGAGTGCACTATATATTAAATTATATAGAAAATTGTAATGATTAAATTAAATTGCCCAATATAATAAATAATATATATCAAAAAGCATACACATTTACAATGTCACAATGTAACATGGTTGACATTAAAAAAGTTGATTGAAGTTCACATAACTTCTCGTTGTCATTATAGTAATGTGACATTGTAAATGTGCATTATTTTTGATAGATTAGACAAACCAGCTGTTTCAGGCAAAGAGATACCCATAAGTTAGAGGTCAAATATTTAGTGCTAAAAGGAGCATTATACAAAGTATGTACAACAGACCATGCACAGACCATTGCAGTTCTGCAGTTCTCACCCAGATGTCCAACTTTTGAATCTCTTGAACTTTACTCATGTACATCAGTTAGAAATTACTTTTATTGTGTCTATAAATAACATTTCTTGAAAAGAAGCTACCAAGAAATAGTTTAAAGTATGTATCTTGTATCTATCAATAACTCAGATCTAAGAAAACTGTTTATAAAATAGGAATCAGATTTCTCCAAAACAGACTAGACTCCAGAAAAAGCCAAACTGGCTATGGGTGTAGATATCTCTCCTATAGTCATTATAAGATTTTTGTGTCTATCGTGACTATGAGTAAATGTCTAACCTAACAGTGCATAATATCTCATCATGGTCTTCTCCATATTTTGTGATGCCTCGTCTCCAAGGTATACTGTTTGTGTCATTATAGATGAGTCTTGTGTATTTATATTTCCAAAATAAACTTATTTTGCATCGGAACCCTATGATCAAGGTTTTGAGGAGGGAATGTTTGAAGTTGGTATCATGTCTCTCTTTTCATTCTACCCTCTACTGCACAACCATGCAATCAGGCATGTCACTTTTCGGGGCTTTTGCAAAAAATATAAAGACCCCACAATGACTCTTTAAGTGAAGATATCAGACGTTTAGTGTTTTACATAAAGTAAAGTGAGTGAGATAAAAATATAACAGATATGCATCCAAAACTATCTAATGTTTTTACTCATGCTCCATGCTACCTATTTCCATGAGATTATTCCCTTCTAGAGGAATGGAGGTCCATGCTTATGACAACCTGTTCCATCATAAATGTGTGATCTTTAATCATCCTTTCAGGACACAGAATGTTCTACGTATTTAGTCAAAGTAGGACTCAATATAAACACATCATGCTTCCATTATAGGGTTAATGAGGGGGTCCTGTACCTGAAAAGTGGTTTGATAGAGCACAATGGGCAAGTTAGAATAAACTGAAATGGTGATTGCTATCTGATAAGTTTATAAATAATTTAGCTTCTATCTGGAGGTACAAAAATTACGTAGATCAACATTGTTTTTAATTCAATTTATTTAGGATGTTTAACTGCTCTGCTAAGGATCAGAATGTGATAACAACATAGTCTCAGGATAATAATTCCACAGGTCTCTCATTGCCCTTTCATACAGACACTCTGTTGTGCTATTGCATCCTATTCTTTTTCCTCCCAATTCTTTCACTTGTGGATTTTATGAGTCACTTTAGATTTTCCCAAATGTTTAGGTCTTGAATACATGTGAAGACTGGGAAGTGATACAGGTAGGTATTCTGTTCCTGGGTGGTTATGGGACTGTGGTTGGAACTCTGTAGACAGATGATCTGTGTCTAAAGGCAACTTATTGTCATGAATATTTCTCATCTGTATCTCCAAGTTTCTTCAGCAACTCCTTTCAGATGTACAGAGGTAGCTCTTCTGGCCATATCACAAACAGCCACGAACCCACCTTTCAGATGAGCTAAACAACATGATTGGTATATCAGTTAACCCCTCAGTATGCCAATGAGTAATTTATGAAATGTGTCTTTAACATTATGATTGATAAACAACATTATCACATCAATCATGTATCCTTAAAATATACAGTGTAATTGTTTGCAACATTTGTCACTGATCTGATTGGTAATTAAAACCTAGAGCCCTTCCAGTAGGTCTTTATTCATAGCAGGATATGAAGAAGTGATCAGGATAAATCAGCCATAAAAGCTATGGAGCTTTTCTAATGGTAATTTTATCGAATTCTCCAGAGCCACGTAATGTTTATTATTCAAACATAAGAGGACATTCAGATGAATGATTGATCTATAGAGAACACAACTTAACTCTAATCTAATCCATGGCTTAAATGTGTCTGCATTTACATCTATACTTTATATAAACTCAACTGTAATCGTTAAACCAGAGGAGAACTTCATTGATTTGTGAGTCTTGATTCTCTTCGGAAGAATGAACAAATTTTATTTCTCCATTCTCTTCCTTCATAACTGTCATGTTACCCACTACTATGACACCGCCTTTCATATGTTTTTATTTTCTGCTTTGGCATCTCCCCGCATTATTCCTCTTCTTGTTGACGTTCTTGCTTCACTTGTGGCTTGGTTCAATGTTCCTCTGAACCTTCTTATTCTACCACCAAGACGTGCATCAAAATTGATGCATGGGCTCATGTGTCATATGTGCTTCATTTCGATCTTGGCTTATGCTGACCTCGGGTAGCTTACTTGTATTGTGTACACAACTATTATCCTGACCTTGTTTTTTCATTTACAATTTTCTCTCTTTATTTTGTTAAGCCCAGCCAATTCTAAGACCAGCAATACGCTTTACCCTATCTTTCTGGGCTCTGACCTAAGTTCTGAATGGCTGAGTTCAAAACACTGATATTCTCAGAACACAGCACTAATTGTTCCTCTCTCCCAGACAGTCAAATAACTTTTATAATAAGAATATTAAAACATAATGTAGAAATGTGTTTGTTGTTTTTTTGTTTTTACATCAACACTAATAAATAAAGGACTACGTTTTACACACTATGACCACTTATAATTGATGATGTTGATGAACAGGTGTTTGTTAGGTGTTTGTTTGGGGTATCTCACTCAGATATTTAAACATATTTATTATTAGTAAATAACCAAAGCAGTAAGTGAAAGAAGATATAACAATACTTAATAAACAGTCCAGACACACCTTACAGCTAAGTAAGACAAGTAACAGTTAATCAAGATAAAAGTTACATTTAATAAGGAAGATGCGCACTGCAAATCGCATACACATTTGGTTTCTAAGACACAATGTTCTACTCAACTGTTACAACATACAGACCACATGTTTTCCGGAGATGCTGGCAATCATCTGGACACGTAGAACATTTTGGTCATACTACCTTCCTGCATTTATGATTGAGATCTAACCTAGTGCTTTTTTATGCCCTGAGAAATGCCCTATATTTTACCCAATCAGGCAACATTAAGGGGTGTCCATCTAACATTTGTAAGAGGGTGTAAGGATGAAGGACCTTAATTTGATGTCGATCCCCAGTTTAATTATCTGTCACATGTCACTGAGACCTTAGTCTGGATCCAACTCTTGGTGTTTACATGTTTCCCTTAATACTTTTTTTTTTTACTTTCTTTAATATGTAATTGGCACTGAAAATCAATTACTCACTGACATGTACATACATGACCTCATAATGTGATAGAGTAGACCTAAATACACATATACAATAATTGTCCACTTCAAGCTTACTAAAAATGCCCCAACCTTAGGCAAATAATAGATTTGGATGACATGATGGTAAATTTTAGTATATTGAGCTATACGAAACCAGTTGATGCAATTGTTGGCATTATGGTCTTCTTAGCTGACTCAATGGCTTAAAAAAAATTCTTTAAACATCCGAGTCAAATAGAGGGATTCATTACTAAATCCTAAATCAACAGATTACACAGCTAAGTGACTATCTAACAAGTGCTAATTTTAAAAGGCTTTCAGACAGTATAAACACGAGTATTGCCACCTATTGTTCTCCTATCATCTCAGCCTGGCATAGCTGGCACGGAACATGGGTGAAAGAAAGCCAAAATTATCAATACTACATCTTTCTGTCTAAGTGCGTGTGACTACGTGACAGACAAAAGTTCTGTTGAAATTTGTGACAGTGAGGCTTTAGAAGTGTCAAAACAGAAACTGATGCTCTGACATGTGGAAATTATTCTCTTCAAGTAAAGTGTTGGTATCTAAGGGAAATTAAAAGGAAATAATTGGAAGACCCAGAATATAATTTCTGTTGCTTATTCAAGTCAAACAATATCTTTCATGGCTTTTAACTAGTGCCGCCCATGGTTAATCATTACTGTGTAGGAAGTAGGAGCATTAAACCACATGTATATCCTGGTAAGAGCCAAATAAATAATGGGTTTTAACTTTATTAACAATTTTTCCATTTATCTGTTTCTCGTGTACCATACCTGCCTCTACTGTTACTGGACACATTCTATAATTTCATAATGCTGAGTGATGCATCAGGTGTGAATGTGTTCGGTCTCTAGCTGTTATAGAATTACTACTCACATGATCATTTGCAAGGTTCTAGGTTTGTGTAGACTCTAGATGTTAGTGTGAGTTCATCTTAGAATCAATTTAGAGTGTAATCCATATACAGGCTGATTTCTGGCTAGAATGTGATTTTTATCTCATTATAACTGCTAACTGTTCTATCTGGTTGTTTGTGATTTGATCTCATGCTACATGATCTGATTACTTGGGTTCATTAGGCTCTGATCCACTGAATCGATAAGAAAGAAAGTTGAAGAAAGATATATTGAGCCACTTAAATAAAATGCCCTTTTTCATGTATAGGGTACGGCTTCAACAAAAAGGGGCTAGTATACAATACCATCTAACGCATTTCTTGTCCTACTACCTGCCCTGAGTACATCACATTGCTGGGCTTTGATCCCATCCTACCTGCCCTGACTACATCACATTGCTGGGCTTTAATCCCATCCTACCTGCCCTGACTACATCACATTGCTGGGCTTTAATCCCATCCTACCTGCCCTGACCACATCACATTGCTGGACTTTAATCCCATCCTACCTGCCCTGACTACATCACATTGCTGGGCTTTAATCCCATCCTACCTGCCCTGACTACATCACATTGCTGGGCTTTGATCCCATCCTGCCTGCCCTGACTACATCACATTGCTGGGCTTTAATCCCATCCTACCTGCCCTGACTATATCACATTGCTGGGCTTTGATCCCATCCTACCTGCCCTGACCACATCACATTGCTGGACTTTGATCCCAACCTACCAGACCTGACTACTTTACTTGACAGACTTGATCCTGAGCTACCAGGCCTGTATGTGTTTGGCAGATATGTATTTCAATATACCTTCCCTGACTACTTGCTTTGTCAAACTATGATCCTTAGACTTTAATTTTGTACCTGCCATTGCAACTTGTTACTCTTGAACTTGGATCCCCCATGCCACCGGCCCTATCGATTTGGTATTATTGGCTTTGATCCCATGCCACTTAACGTGACTAGTTGGTATTATTGGCTTTGATCTCATTTCACCTGTCCTGACTATGTGGTATTATTGGCTTTGAAATAATGCCACCTTTCCTGACTACTTGGTATTATTGGCCTTGATCTCATGCCACCTACTGTGACTACTTGGTATTATTGGCCTTGTTCCCATGCCACCTACCATGACTACTTGGTATTATTGGCCTTGATCCCATGCCACCCACCGTGACTACTTGGTATTATTGGCTTTGATCCCATGCCACCTGCCCTGACTACCTGGTTATCTTGGCTTAGATCCCATGCCATGATTATTGGATGTAATCCAATGCAGCCTTCCCTGACATGAGGTATTATTAGCTATGATCCAATGCTACCTGCCCTGACTACGTGAATTTATTGGCTTTGACCCCACGCTGCCTGCCCTGAGTGAGAGGTCGGAATCTCCCATTTATTCTGTGATGCAGGTTTGGTCCATGTCTCTTAACTGTTGTTCTTCCCTAAACTAATATATGAATCTTGAAAGGAATCTACTGAAACCACACAAAACAATTCTGCCTGTAAACTATGAATGCAATTTGTTTTCTCTGCTCCATAGTAGCCACTGGCTGTGTCACCCATGTATGGTGACATTCTCGCATGTTTCCTGTTACTTGAATGCAAAATGTATGCAGCCAACGTTTATCCTAGTCAGCAATCTGTTTATCTTCATCTTCTGACCTGCCCACTGATACTGTTACATTCTACCCCTGCTTTGCTCCACGTGTTCCATCACCATATATCAGCAGGTAGTTCTGTTTCATGTATATTGAATACATTTGCAAAGTTACATTGTTGTAATTTCTATAGCAATGTAGACTCAAAACAACATAAATATTGACCAAATAAGTATTTTAAGCTTTGGATAATGTACATTATTTATAAGCACAAGTCATTGGTGCATAAAGCCTTCACCAGACATTTAGATTTCTATAGCATCTCTTTTATCAACATAATCAGATATAAGATCACTTTAGTTATTATAAAATGACGTTTGATGGATATTTATGCTACTTTTTTCACATTCAATCAATCCTGGACATGTTCCTATGTTTGTGTTTATCACAGTGTGGGGAGAAAATAAAACAACTTCCTTGCAATCAAGGTGACTTTCCAAAATATTGAAAGATTTGCAAGAAAACAAACATGGCTTTGTAATTACATAATTATTTCCATTTGCATTCACATTTTTTTGTGTTTTGTATCTGCAGATGATGGCCAGTTGCAGCTGAGGTCTGTTAACACTAAGGAGACCATGTTTAAATGTAACAAACCCCAGTAAAAATGTATTTTCTGTTACAAAATCAGGAATGTATTAGTAGATATTTTAAACATTTTAGATTTGGTCCTTTGAACTTTCAACATTCCAAAACGCCAGCATAACCATTTCCTCCTACTCCACATCATGGCCTTTCTAAACCTTGAAATGGTCTAGATCAGTGGTGGGCAAATGGTAGATCCCCATATGTTGAAGAACTGAAACTTCCATGATACTTTGATTTTCTAAAGTCTGGCAAAACATCATGGTAGTTACAGTTTTACAGCATTTGGGGATCTACCACTTGCCCAACCCTGGTTTAACTCATACCTCGCAACATTAGAAATAATGAGATTGGGATGGTTTGGTGGGTCATGAGAGAGCATCAATGGGTGGGTGGGCCCTCATGGGGGCATCAATAGTGATGGAGCTCCCATTACTGGTCACATCCATAATGAAGAGGCTTGTCTGACATGCTCCTCTACAGGTCCTTGTAGACAATGCTGTTGAAGCACTCTCTGCACAGTCCTAATGCTTGTTCATAGTGCAAATACGGTTAATGCTGGGCTGCCTGAGAACAGATCGTTGATGTCCAGGGAACAAAATCAGGACAGCAGGACAGGATCCTGAAATTAGGTTTGTCCCACCCATATTGGGACTGTTGGAAGCCATGGTCATAATGCTTGAAGCATAGATGGGGATTTCATCCAAAACAACGAGCGCTGCACTCAGGTATTAGTAATTAACAATAGCCTCTTCTACATAAAACTCGAGGAGATTAAATGCGGTGGTGCTGAGTGGAAATGTGGAAATGTACAAATCATGAACCTACTTCCAATTTGCTTAGGTAGTTTCAATGAAAATATGACGAAGGGCAGTCCTCCGTCCAATCCTCAAATAACATCTCATTTTTTGGGAGGGGTGTATATCATGCCACTGCAGAATCATTGCTCAATTATCTGCCATTTAAAAGTTAAATTCAGATTTTCTGTTTATTCAGATCTAGTCCCACCCCTGGCTGTGACTCATACAGCCAACATGAACAAAATGTTTAATTTTCTAACATATGTGACAGTACAGAGTGTTTATTTTAAAAGGTTTTATCTCCTGCTCTGTTAGTTGAACTTTATTCACACACAGAAGGCTCCTGCAGGTTCAGAATATTAACAGAGCAGGAGGTAAGACATTCTAAATTAAACAGAATATGCAATAAAGGAAGTTTAAACATGAGATCTCACTTTACAAGTCATATGTAGGGAGTTGTGACCTGGACTGCATTAAAGTGTTTTAACTCCTAAATGGCAGAGAATTGAGCAGTGAAACTGCAGGGTATTATCTATACACCAAAACTGTTTCATTAAATGAAAGTAGTTTTGGTGCTATATAATATAGATTTCCTTTGTCATATTTTATCAGCCCTCAAGTGTGGTCACAGTGACTGTTACTGGCCTTCAACCTAAACAGGCATGGCCCTTAACTGTTTACATATAGAAAATTGAGTATGATGAAAAGCAAAACTAAGAATGACTTTCCATAAATAACTATGCATAATAAATCATCCTAAGATCAATGTTATCATAGTCTATATTTGGTGTTAATTTCGCTAAATAAACAACTTCAAAACCAGTCTACGAGGAATATCATATAATTTCGAGAACCGACTACTTCTAGGTTCCTTGGCAGTGTTCTTTCTTGGTTAATAGGTGATTGGCTCTGTTCCACCTTTTCCCATCCAAGTTAAAAAGATTCCTCATTTGGAAGAAATGTGTTCAACAGTTTTTTTTTAGCAGACCCCCTGTGAGGAGCAATCAAACATTCCTTTGATGAGCTATTTATCTTTCGTCTTTTAACTATCCTGAGACGTATGGGAAAAACGACCAGAATACTCCGAATGCTTTAGTGGAGACAGTAGAGTTTCCACCACTATCCTTAAGAAGACTATTTAAAGATGCTCAATGATGACCGCAGTGAGACAGCATTAACCACTGAGTGCTGTACATTTTTGACATGGGCCCAATTAGGTTTTAATTAGAGCTACTTGTTCAAAACATCATTCCAGATTCCCTATAAGCCTAAGGTTTAAGCAATGTTATTTCAACAGCTTAAATTTAATATTCCGAGGACTGGGAGAGAACATGTAAGAGTGCACTAATGCATTACACATCTCCTTTATTTACAGCTTAAAAGTAATAGAGTGTTTATTAAATGGTGAACCTTTAAAGGATAATGAGTCTCAGGTCCCTGTGCTGTGTGGCTGTCATGATTGCTGGAACTTTAGGAGAACTTTGAAAGACACAATCCTTTTAAAATGTTTACCCAATTGAATTAAGACAGGTTAATTCCCTACTTTTGTAAACACTACTACGGCCATCTTCTTGGGAGCCTTTTTTGGTACTGTAGTAGGAGAAGAACAAAATGATTGTGCTGCTACAGATTTAATTTAATTATTTCTATAAAAATATTGCTTTATATTGTCTTTTCTTTATGGAGGAGGTGCAAAGCTGATCTCAGGTAAGACTGTCATTTGCCAATTATTTTTAAGCTTTATTTTTGTCTTGATTTTTGTATTTAATTTTGTTCTCTAATGTACCAAACCATTGATGGTAGAGACATAGGTAGGGCAGGGGTAGTTAGTTACATTTGGCTCTTCTCCTGGATGTCATATGATAGCTTGGACCGATATAGTATTTTCAGAGGTATACAACCTCCCAACATTCTAGTACAATGTGCAAAAGGCATCTATACTGCCGCGCAGAATTTATAGTATTAACTAGTTCATTAAAAATAGGCAGTTAAGTATATTATAGTAAATGCAATGCTAACAGACAGAGAGAGAGAAATGATGGTACTTTATCTTTTATTCTCCTCCCTAAACGCCATCATACCAGGGCTCCAGAGCTGATCCTTTATATCTTTATAAGTAAAACTGTCCTGATAAGTTGTAATTCTTAATGCACTAATAATAGTTTATATA
Source organism: Pelobates fuscus (assembly GCF_036172605.1). Classification (NCBI taxonomy): domain Eukaryota; kingdom Metazoa; phylum Chordata; class Amphibia; order Anura; family Pelobatidae; genus Pelobates; species Pelobates fuscus. The sequence goes on from NC_086322.1 coordinate 24,732,927, forward strand.
CAGCCTGATGATTGGGGTTAGTTGCCAAATATAGCAATCCTACAATGTACCTGGCTCACACAAACTCATAGTGGTATTTGCACACATGTGTATATATATATGTTCAGGACTTCACTTGTTTGCCGATGTGCTTCATGTGAAAGTCATTAGTACACTTTCATCATCAAAGCTCTTTTGAGACCTTAGACACACTATGGAGAAAAAAAAAGGAAACATTATTTTAAACCCAGCAGCTGGCTCTAAATGCCAAATGTATAAAAAAAAAAACGAAAAAAAATCAAATGGGAGAAAGTGCTAAGCCTTTTAAAACAAGAATTGGCCATGGTCATCTGCGTCTGCCTCTGTGCTTAAAATTAAAACGACATATTCTATTAAGGAAAAAGTAGCTCTGTTTGCCTTTCATAGATTATTTATTTCACAAAAGGTGTATGTGATATATAAAAGAGTCACTCAAATGTAGCATTTCCATTCAGGATTTCTTCTAAAAGGAAATGTGTCTTCTGGCGCTGTACAAACTACGAGGCTGTGTTTTGAGTAAGGGCTAAAATCAGCGACACGGTTTTTAAATAACATCGGAAATTTTATTTTATCCCTTCCTTTTAACTGTAATGTTTGCATTAAGACTCACTGCTCTTTGAAGGGATCTCAACATACCCACACGGTAGGGGGGGGCGGTGTTATGAAGTATAGGATAGGTTACAGTAAGGGATTTTATATTTTTTTTAGTTATCTTCTTTATTTATTTTTTATATTTTACGAATAAACAACTAGCTTTGCTCCATAAGACTAGCTATGCTGCTTAGCTTAGTAGAGAGCAATATCAATGGAGGCAAATGTGAAAAACGTGCAGACACTTCCTAGTTGTCAATTAGACAGCTAGAATGGTTGCCTTCCTTACTTGCTTGGAGCAGGTGCTCACTCAAGGTGGAAGGGATGGTTTCTCATAGAGAAGTTTACAACCAGCACTTAAAAAAGGTTGTTGACTTCAACAGTCTAGATACTTAATGATTAAAAATTGCAAGGGGCAGGGTCAATATTCTGAATCCGGCGTGGCTGCCCAAGAAATAGCTGATAGATTGGAAAAAAAAAGATGAAGATAGTTACCACATGTTGATTCTATTCACAGATCAAATGAGGGAATGGGGGGAAAACAGAAGAGGCAATAAACAAAAATTCTATGTATATATTATATACTTTAAAACATATAAATGGAGATTTTATTGTTGGTTACTTTTTCTGCCTTAATCTGCGAAACAAATGATGGGAAAATACCCCTATCCGTGTTCTGTAAGATATTTATATATATATGCTATTATATTATGAATTTTTGCCGCCACTGGATTGACCTGAAATGAGTCTCCAAGTCTAGTAATATGGATTCATGAAAACATGATAGATTTGTCAGTTTTATATGTATGTGTGTTACTACTTTCTTATTTTTTTATGAGCGAGCTATAAACATGTAGCTGCCTGGAATTTTTATGAATCATATTAATAAGCCCAGATCTGCTAAATATAAATATGTAGTGGTCTCACTATGGATGTATATTATCCATTGGTCCCTAGTAGTGATGTCGCGAACATAAAATTTGATTTATTTATCAGAAAGATTACATATAAATGAATTAAAAATTATATCTTTAGAAAATCACGAAAGATTACCAGAAGATCAAAATGAGCTAACAGCTAACTATAAAATTAAGAAGTATGGAGGCTAAATTTGGAGAGTTTGAGAACCACTCAAGAAGGAGTAATCTCTGAATTCGAAATGTACCAGAGTCGGTCACTCAAGATAAAATTCCTGAATTCCTGAATAAAGTGTGGATAGCTTTAATTTGTCAAAATACAATACTAATATGGAAACATTTCATCGTCTGTTCAAACCAAAAATAATTTCTGATATACTGCCAAGAGATATTATAATAAATCTACAATCTTTCCAGTTTAAAGAAGCTATAATCCAAGCAAGTCACTTAACGCCCATAACTGAAGAGAAATATAAATAGATAAAGATATTTCAAGATCTATCCTATTCTACGAGAGCACAGAGGAAAAAATCTTCCCGGCTACAAGTATCTTATGAAACCTTGAAATAAAATATTTCTGGGTCTACCCGAATAAGCTAAAAATGATTACAGATGGTCAAAGCAAACATTTGAATCATTAAAGCAAGTCAAAGAGTGGATGGAGAAGAGGAGAAAACGCTGATTAAGTGAGGAGAGGAGAAGAGGAAGGAAGGAGATAGAGATTACAAAAAGGAAAAAGAGAGAAGAAGAGGAATGAAGGAAGGAGAGTCAAAAGAAACTCAGGATACTGAAGAAATGTTATTTTTTTTTTTTTCGAAAAAATGCAGCTTAAAGGACCACTCTAGTGCCAGGAAAGCATACTCGTTTTCCTGGCACTAGAGTGCCCTGAGGGTGCCCCCACCCTCAGGGACCCCCTCCCGCCCGGCTCTGGAAAGGGGAAAGGGGTAAAAACTTACCTTTTTCCAGCGCTGGGTGGGGAGCTCTCCTCCTCCTCTCCGCCTCCGTTCCTCCCCGTCGGCTGAATGCGCACGCGCGGCAAGAGCTGCGCGCGCATTCAGCCGGTCACATAGGAAAGCATTCATAATGCTTTCCTATGGACGCTTGCGTGCTCTCACTGTGATTTTCACAGTGAGAATCACGCAAGCGCCTCTAGCGGCTGTCAGTGAGACAGCCACTAGAGAATTAGGGGGAAGGCTTATCTAATTGATAAACATAGCAGTTTCTCTGAAACTGCTATGTTTATAAAACAATTAGTTAACCCTAGCTGGACCTGGCACCCAGACCACTTCATTAAGCTGAAGTGGTCTGGGTGCCTAGAGTGGTCCTTTAAGAGAGATATCGTTATCTATGATATATGGGATTACATTTTCTCTTGAGAGACTGAGAAAAATTGCAGTTTAAGAGAGACAATACTAATTATGATGCATAAGACTAATGCTATTTTTTATTGTGTGTGTGTGTGTGTGTGTGTGTGTGTGTGTGTGTGTGTGGAGATTAATGGCGAAGACATATTCATGTAAGTTTGAGATTAAACACTAATGAAGATAAAAATAAGATGTCAATACAAAAAAACATAAGAGGTAGGATTGAAACACGCCAAGCATTATAATTAGCTATATTATGAAGTAAAGGAAGACACTGCAACATGAACATGGGGGATAATATAGTAATGTGCATTATTGTAGTATGGAATCACGTTAATAAAACACTTTTTAAATATGAGGTAAGATGTCACTGGAAAAAAGTAGAATAAAAGCTAGTTAAGATAGAACTCATGATGCACAATACTATTAATGATTTATAACCAGTAATACTTTATGGATCTAATGAAACTGTTAACATATTGGTACATAAAACAGTGATGGTGCGCAGTAATAAATATAATACACACTACGGGTGTCTTTGCAAAGTGGAACCTCTATACAGTATATAATAAAAGTAACAATCAGCGTCTATGTTACAAATCTAGGTACATATTGAGTCAGCGGATAAACAATAATAAGATAAGATTTATTTTCTCAAATTATTCTCTCTCCTCTCTGACCCTTTTTTTTAAATGAGAATTAATAAAATCTACGAGCTAAGATCTCGTGGAGTGATAGAAAGTTAAATAAGGGTTAATTAAAAGGGGTAAATATTCCACCTGTAACAAACCTAGAAGGTAAAATGACTCTTTTTAGAGTCTTCAGTGAGATTGTAAGGATGTTGTGGATAGTTTGTAAGATTGTTTTAGGTGTCTTTTTTTGTTTTGAATCCTGCCAGCGAGAGTCTCCTGGTCTGCCCAGTTTTATGGAGGAAGAGTAGTATTCAATAATGGTAAGATTGATGACTAGTAATAAATGAGACACTGTGAGGAGTATGATGGGAGCACCAGACCAGGAGAACACTTCTGGTGGCTTTGCTGGTAAAAATTCTCCCTATGCCATCCCCCCACCCCTCCCCCGCTGGTGGATATACATGAAGGTGAGGGTTCTGATAATTACATCATATTCCCATCAGCTTTCTTGTAGTAGGCCAGCCAAATAGGAGCACTGTGCCCCATGAGGAAAATGAATAATAGATCTCTCTATGCTACTAACAAATCATTGCATTGTAATAGTGGGGAGACCTCTTAAACGTAAGTGAAATAACAAGTTACTATCTAAAATGCAGGTATGTTTTACTTAGAAGAAGATCAATCAATTACAAATATGTGTGTGCAATCCCTGATGATTATTTTGGATTATTATCTTTTTTTTATTATTTGTTTTGTTTTAGGGATTTGTTCATTCCATAGTTTTTTTCAACTGTAAGAGCGATAACGGTAGAATTATATGTATGTAAGCAGCTAGCTTTGTGTCTCCGTATGTTCTCTCATAGTTGGCTTTCAGATCAAAGATATTTACAAGTAGACTAATCATAATTTAGGTACCTGCGTTTCCATATAATATTGCTGTATTTTGGTTAGCGGACTTCCTCTCCTTAGTATATAACCAAGAATAAAACTATTGGAAAGAAAGCATTCTACAGCTAAATCTGTAATTGTTTTAAGTCTGTACCACATCCTCTTTGAGTAGATGTTAGGCATCCAGAAGAGCAGGTCAGATCGTCATTGGCAGGTCATCACAGAAAAGGATACGATTGCAGATTTTTCTGAGTCTTCAACGTTAATTGCTTAGACTTCATCAAAACCACAATCCATAACACTATAACACATTTCTACAAAGACCCCATAGTCTAATTTAACTGGCATCCACTGGATAGTATTTCTGTCTTAGGTCTTGCCTGCAGGGATCCTCTTTGCTCTGGATGTCTGCTTTAGATCTTTGTCTTTGATAATTGTTTGCTGGAGATGGAACAAACAGGACCAGATGTCATTTGCTGATCTGAGGTCTGGAGAAGATGTAATGCAGTGATCGTTACAGATAAATACAACAGAAGCAATATGGAAACCATAATGCAGAATAATCAAATTGCACAGTGACATCTAAGTTCAATCTACATTATTGCATAAAGCGTACATTACGTTTGTACATTAGGAGTATTAGTTAGTGTCTCCTTCAAATGTTGTGCTAGGCTTTGGTTAATATGGTGAATCTGGAAAACTGGGAGATTGTGGTTATACTGATAATAAAATGGTAACTTCTGGTGGACGTTGATCTGTGTGCCCAGTGATTTGTGTGCCCAGATGGCTTCATGGGGTGCCCCACACCCAGGACCCAACCATGGCACAGTTTGGTAATGGGTTTAGATGGAGAGGTTTCGGTGAAGGCTCTTTATTATTGAAATGCAACACAATTTAGAGGTTGGTGGTCTCCATTCTCTGGCATTATTTGTGGACATCAGATGACAGAATGGAATGCTCTGGATTTTTTTCCAGCCTGTGATTGGTTGGAATATACCAAACTCTGACAATAAAATAGTGGTTTTAAAACATGAACATCATAGCTGCCCACATTTATACACAATCCGGAATTGATATTATTAATAATGGATTTGCAATAACTGGATTATTCTATGTGTCTTCTCAATGGAGGACAAAACCAAATTTACCCTGAAAGCACTGATTGCAGCATACTGCACAAAACACCTAGCACAAGAATTCATTCATCCATCCACTAATTCTGTACATAGACAAACTATGTAGAAATGCCCTCTGGCTACATACTGATTGGAAAAACATACAGAAAAAAAGTAATTTTTCCCTTTGTCACCAGATTGGAAATAAAACCTGTTTTAAATATGCTTGTTTAAGTAATACAAATGTTAACGCTGCTATATATGTATACTGTGTGATTGAACAAGCTCAAACAGAATCACCATTTTACATCCCTAATTGCTCTGCGTTAATCATTAGGACTCAGGAATAACGTTTGCATCATGTGTGCCGGAATTCAAGAATAATCAGGGCTATTGTGTATCTGCAGTGCGGTCATTCTACAAATGATGGTTGGGGGGGGGGTGGAATGGAAGCCGCACCTTAAATCTTAGTTAATTTTGACATTTGGCAAAAAAACGGCTCAGTGTTCATGTAAATGAAGCAGCACCACTCATTATTTATGAAGACCGATGTTATTTTTAGTAGCTTACTAGTGATGCAATTTAATGGGCACCTCCTAGACAATCAAACATCGGAGTTTATACATCTCGGGGGCTGACATAAGATGTCAGCTATTTTTGGAGCCTGCAGTGCTCATTCAACCATCACAAACTATATTTGCTGCATCAACAAACCCTAAACTCCAGTTACCATCACGCCACCCAAGAAGTCTTGCCTTCATCATAAAAATGATTATTTATTGCAAAAGGTTAAGAAGGCTAGGTTTACACATTTCTCAAAATCCACAATATGATCCATTTCTCTAGAAAACAGCTACGCAAACCAGCAACTTAACATTAAACAACTTTTTTTTTATGAAGGCAACTGCTTTCAATAAGAGTTCATGTCCATCCAGAGAATTGTTTACAATAATATCTGTAAATTAAATTACCTCCAAAAGGAATTTCGTAAGCAAAAAACACTTGTGTATCAGCAGTGATACTGCTGAAACTTTATATATCAAAAGGTCAAAAAAAGAAAGAAAGATTACACAACGGGATACTGTTTCACGTGGAATAATTAGTGGTAAACAAAGGGGGGTTTAAGCTGCAATCTAATTTTGAGTTACCGAATGGAATTCCAAAAAAAGTTTATAAATGTTTTTATACTTACAAATTCAAATATAGCATAGAGCAGCTCTGTAAATTGAAATACAGTTAATTTTTTTATTTAGAAACTTCATTGTGCATCATTCGTTGCTACAGAAAGGACTGGATTTGGGGATTTAAGAAATGTTCGAAATAATTTAATATCAAACGGTATAACAGTGTAAATAAATGTGATTTATAGATAGTCTTTGATTCATCTGATCTGAAATGTATTTAATTTTCATTTAAAATCCTTAATATATGTCAGTTTCTCTTTTCAGGGGTTTACATGATAGAAGAAACAATGGCCATATATGCCCACGAATATAACGGTGATTCCATATTGAGATAGAAGTAATCTACACAGAGTTATTCACTAAAGTGAGAATTTAAAATGAATGTCGAAATTAAGAATTAAATAGCTGAACCAGAAGAATGTAACAGTTGAGTTACTCTGGCCTTACATGAAATTCACTTGGAATTCTCACATTGATAATAGAAAATAGCCCTAACAGTTGTATTTACCTGTAACTCAATCAGCTGAGCATATATTTCTAGGCTGAAGTTTTACAACATTTCCACTACTTATCTACACAATAATCACAGACTATAAGAGAGAACTTTACAAGCACATCCAAAATAGGATGGTAACTCTGTATCAAAGGGTAGTACAAGCATCGGGCAGGATCTTACAATGGGGAGACTTATTGCAGTTCTAAAATCAGAATATAACTATAGAAATCAAAACTGCATTCTTGGTTGATAATAATTCAATGGAATGGGTCCATTAGACTAGATTTCTTCTGAATTGATATGTTCTGGTTTTCAGAATTGTTGGGTTCTGAAGAATGTTGGTCAGAAATGTTTCAATTTGATTCAAAAGTTTGGTTTGGTTCAAAACACTTTGGTCGATCTGAAATTTGCCAGAGAATACCCTAAAATGAAGTGAAAAAAAGTGTCCCATTAACAAAAAAAAATGTAAATTACTGTTTCAAAGTTGGTGTCAAATTGCTACTAGACTTGAGAACAGTGAGCACTTTTTCCAAATTGATATGGTTCCGATTTTTTAAATGTTTTGGTTTTGAAGAATGTCGAACTTTGATTCTAAATTCTGAGATTCAAAATGACGAATATTAGAACTGACCCATCCGGATCTTCAAGTTCAGGGTCCGTGATCTGCAAATAACTTGGTTAAGTTCTCCAGGTAACCCACGTAAAAATCTGTATTTAGGAGAGCAGGACAGGATGAAGGCTTCATTAGAAACAGCTAATACAACTTTTCAGGCTATTAAGTCTTTTAAAATTTAATATCTGAATACATTTTTGTCTAGCGATGTAAAGTATAACATCATTTGAGTAAAAAGATACTTTAAAAGTTGAAAGGGGATCATTGTTTAATCAACGAGCTGAAAAATAAATTGAAAACTGACATTTACATTTCTGTCTCCTAACTGATGAGACAAATTCTGCCTGAACTCTCACAGAACCATCATGATGTCATCCGATGACCCATCACGCAGAACTAATAATGTCAGACACAAACCTGTGACATACTGCCTGTGAGTCAGTATAAATAGCGTTTGTTCTAACAAAACTGTATTGCCGAAGCTTTATAAATGTGTTCATGTAGCTATTGTGATTAACCCTCTGCAGTATGGAAAGTTAGTAGGCTAATGGTAGATGTGGAAAGAGTATTCCTATGAAGAACGAGACTTAAATCAGAATTATACTTTCAGAATTATTCAGTAGACTGTGAATTTTCAGAAATTGACCAGAGAATATAACTTTTTTTGCTAAAAGAGCCAAACTGAAAAGCGTTCTCTAATTAACATATGCTTGATGCAGTGCTATGTCGACCTTACATTTTAGGGTCCCTGGTCAGATTCCTGAAAATTCTAAGTTCAATGTATAACTGTGTCACTATACATGCCAAATGAGTGAAGAACTCTATAAGGGAGATTTACCAAAGTATATACATTTTAAGAGACTCTTTACCAATGAACGTTCTTGTTCCAGCTTACAGTGATTTCTAACCATAGATGACAAACAATTTACATTAAAATGTAAGGACACTATAGTGCAGTGATGGCTAATATTAGCATCACAAATGTTTGCTAACTGCCTTTGTATTTAGGTTGCTCTAGTGAAATGTAGGAAATAAAAGTTACCAAAATCTTGAAATACCATAGTCAATCATATTTATTTTGTTATAAATAATACGATGATCTTTAAAGGGTGGTATTAACCTTGCCCTCTCTACATTTCTAGCATTTCTATCCTTCAAAAGGTCCTACAACCAGGACCACCAGGTCAGGGTTAGAGAGAGGGCCTCCCACTCTTAGCAGGTGCAACAAGCAGCAGCAGCCAACATCTCTTCACACAGTCACATATTTGGGGAGGCACCAGCATAGCTATCCAGTTCTGAAGACAGGAAGTTACTGAGGTAGGGAGAAGAAAATTATGTTTTAAGCCACTCCCCTCCCTCAGTAGCTTCTTCCAACAGCACGCTTCATGTAAGCTGAAGTGTTCGGGTTGGAGCTGCCCTGTCATGCTGGTTATGGAGCTGGGAGGAGAGATGGTAATACAGCTGGGGGGGGGGGGTTGAGAGAGAGGGAGCTGGAGCTGGGAGGGACTAAGGGAGATTAAGCTGGGAGAGATGGAGCTTTGAGCAGAGAAGAAGATGAAGCTGGAGAGAGAAAGTTGTTGCCAGAAAAGGCAAGGGAGCTGGGTGTGAGATGGAACCGGAGAAAGGGAGATTGAACAGGGGTGAGAGAGATGGGGCTGGAGTGAGAGAGATATGGAGCTGGGGAAGAGAGGAAGATAGAGCTGGGGGATACATGAAGGTGGAGGATGATGGACAAAGTGAGATGTAGCTTGGGGAAGATAGGGAGATGTGCTGGAGAGAGAGGGAAATGGAGTTGGGGAAGAGGGAGCTGGAGCTGGGGAGAGAGGGAGATGGAGTTGGGGGAGAGGGAGAGGGAGCTGGAGCTGGGGAGAGAGGAAGACGGAGCTGTTGAGAGAGGGAGATGCAGTTGGGGAAGAGGAAGATGGAGCTGGGGAGAGAGGGAAATGGAATTGGGAAAGACAGATATGGAGTTGGAAAAGAGGGAGATGGAGTTGTGGAGAGAGAGAGAAGAGAGAGATGGAGCTGAGGAGAGAGGGAAAAGAGGGCGATGGAGTTTGAGGGTGAGACAGGGAAATGGAGCCTGGGGGGAGAAAGGGAGATGGAATTTAATGAAAAAAATAAATCAATAGTCAGGTAACGTCTGAAATACCTCTTTTTTTTCAGAAACATGTTACTTGGGCACACACAATCCTGCAGCTTTATCTGTAATGCATACATTTTAGTCAAGTGGTCATCTCTTATTGTGTGTATATTCACCAATTTGAGGACTCTTCAGATTAAACAAAAACTCTCATCAAATGTTCTCACTTCATTTTTCTGTTTATAACAGTTAATGCAACGTTAATTGCATTTTTTTTAAATTAGGTAAATTTCACTTTTTATCCTGCTGAGTTGCCATGTGGGGTCGAACATTTTTGTTATCTGACCAATTGCTGCTCAACCTAGATTACCTGCAATTGTGATTTATCTGTGTAACAGGCCTTTAGGCTAAGCAGCAACTGACAGTAGTGTCTGACCCAAAATGGCAGCTCAGCCAGATAAAACAAATATCTAACAAATTAATATGCAGAATATAAAAAATATCATTAAATATAATAAACTTTGACAAAATTAGAAGTGAACATTTAGTGAATGTTGTCCTTTAATATTATTTAATACCCCATCTTCTGGGCATAGTGTAGGCATAGTGTAGTTGGTAGCCAAGCAGGGGATGCTTGGCTACCAACTGGTACTTGAGGCCACTGCTCAATCCATCTAGTTCTCCTTTTTCCATTAATGGTTTGGGAAGAGAGGCATCCGATTGTAGTTTGTCTCTACTGTAGACAAGAAATGCTTATGTTATTTAATTGTTTTTAATTATGTTTACCAACAGCTGAATATAATAATTTCCATTGATCTCTCTCCTTAACATATAGTTTCACCAGATGTATTATTAGAAATACATTTTTTATATAAAATGTAGCCCACGACTAGAGACATGTATGTCCCAAGAAATGTTTGGAAATTATAAAGTGAGTTAAAGGACCACTATAGTGCCAGGAAAACAGATTTGTTTTCCTGGCACTATGTAGTCCTTAGGTTCCCCCCCCCCCCCCCACCCTCAGTGCCCCCCTCCCGCTGGGCTGAAGGGGTTAAAGCCCCTTCAGCCACTTAATTTAATCCAGCGCAGGGCTCTCTCGGCGCTGGTGACCTCTCCTCCCCCGCTGACGTCAACCTATCATAAAAAATTATAAATATACTGATATGAGATATATTACCTTTTACTATGTATCTATCTGACAGTATTGACAGATTGTACTTTGTTAAAGAGATACTTTCACCATTGCAATGTTGCTCTGTGCTAATGTTGATGAAAATATAAACATACCCTTTAAAATACCTGGTTAAAAAGCTCGTTTTTTATTTATTTATTTTTCCATGATCAATGCAAAATAATTGCCTTTCATCTTGACCTTTTGCAGGGATAGAATTTAAGAATGTACAAAGACCTATACATTAAGACTAAAAAAGTAAAATACTGAAATCTGTAATGAGTTTGTGGGTTTGCTCTCTCCGACAGGATGACTTGGTTAAATTATTTTATTGCTAAAACAAATGTAGTTATTTTTACTGACTGGGTGGTCTATGGATCCCTTACCCATTTTACTAATTCGATATGTCTAATTACCCTCGTTGGTCGCTGTATCAATTGTCTACGTAAAATATGAATCTTGCATATGACAATAATTATAATTATTCTATTTTAAAACAGTTCTAGGATACAGATCAAAATATTGGTGACAAGATTGAATGAGCAATCCTAAAATATTATTTTATACATTAGTCTCTTGGGTTTCATAACACCACACACCCAGCACAGGTTGCCAAATTAATCACTACATGGACTCTCTTGTATATAGCAAGATTGTCTTGTGAATGGAAATTTATAGAAATATTACATAGGGTTGTTACAATATGACTCGATGGGACCATGGGATTGATAGAGAGCATTAGTGAAATCCTACGAGGGGCCAGTTGTAGGATCAAAGATGTAAGACCTAGCACAGTTATTCTACTGATGTAATGTCTGCATTGTGGAAGCAAGCTCTTAAATCTTAGTTATTAGGTAATGACAAGAAAACGCAGGGGACTTTTGGGCCTTTTTTCTTTTTTTCTATCAATTTTATTTATGTCAGTTTGTTCTCTTCAATGTTCCACAGTTGGGACTTTATATTACTTGGTGACGTTCGTACTGCGCCGTTGGACAGTGGTTCGGAAATGTCAATGTTGGGCAGGCATGTAAGATGATTTCAAAGGTTCATTTTTGTTAATTTCCTTTGTAGACAAGCTCCTTTCTAGTGAAAACAAGCTAGATCGCACTGTTAGGGCATATTTAATTTTTCAGACAAGGACCACATTGAAAAGTTTGTTCAAATAGTATATGGGAAAAAGAAGAATTGGAGATGGCATGTAAGGGCACCGAAATTTACAGGTGATTTAATATTTAGTATTTTGTTCTGTTGCAACGTAAACATAAATTTATTGTTTTAAAATAATGCCATGAAAACAAATCAGGAGACTGAAGGTCAATAGGTTTAAAAATCTCTTCAGAACTACAATAGGGCATTATTTTCCATTTACCATTATGTATCTCCTATGTTACAAACTTTTATGGTTACAGTTTGGGTTATGGCAATACCATATACCGAATGCTCCAGTCTGCTCATGTTTCGGCAGCTATTGTTCGTCGTCATGGTCATCATCACCAGAGGATCCCTTTGAATTTGGTGCAACAAGAAATGCAGCTGTTAAATTGTTTATATTTTAGAATTGTACATAGTGTGATATTTCTGTATATACTTATTTAAAATTCTATAGTAACAAGTGAACAGCACTATAAGTCTAAAAATATTACAAAAATCAGCTAAGTTGCTTATTATTTTTGCCAATTCTTTTTGCAGGTATGAGCCCGTTTTAAGGTTTCCTTTATTACTTCCCATTGATTCAAATCATAAAATAAAATTATAAATTAAATTCCTTCCACTTATATCTTACTGACATCTGTACTGAACACCCTGCAATTCTGGAACATACAAATATGATTGCTCACCTTGTACAGGAAATTGTTAAAAAAATAAATAATAAAATAGGTGTAAAAGCAAAATTAAATTTTCAAAAAATAAATATGATTTAGTGAAATAAATGGGCATGAAAATAGACATCTTATCACATGCCTAACATAGCCAAGTAGTCCTGGAAAATGGTTATTTTTAAGCACATAATGTCAACAAAACCTTATTTCTACCTGACTACTGTTCCAACCACAATTTCAATTTAATCAAGAAAGAGAATAAAATACTTGAGTGGAAAATAAAGATTAAGCTGAAACACTCTCAAAGAAAATACATTTCCTGAGCATTTACAAAACCTTATTTCATAAGGGAACCTGTAATGGAGATTATTTTAATGAGCTATTTCATACCAGGAAGTAGGAGAGTTTAACCGACATCTAATGTTCCAAGGGGACAGCTAAATCAACCTCCCACCCACTTATGGCTTGGGTTAAGCGTTGGTAAAGTCAGAAGTGTATGTGATGTGATTTGTGTAAGTATACTTTCTTCTAATACAAATGTAACATTTCCCTTAATGTGGACTCTAGATCCACACAGAACATTGAGAAACTGCTAGAGGGTTGAACGAGCTAGATTAGACTTAATGAAACTTTCCATAAATTCAGAACATTAAAAATATACAGGATGTAATGCAAAAATATTCAAAATTTAGCAGGGTGACAACCCAAAGAGACTATTAGTTTACCACTGCCAGCCTTGATTTGAGACCACCATGACTTGTCTGAAAGGTGAAAATATTATTGCAGTAATCTAGAGTACTGTATTGAAGATCTTTATAGAATAATACAAATGACCATAATAATAATAATTGTATTTCTTCATTAAGACCTCAACACAATAAATCCATCCTCCCTGAACATACGGGTGCTACCACAGACCTGTGGATCCAGTCCAAGTTTTCAAGGCTCACTAATGGTCAAGGTTTTGCAAATATCCCTTTTAAAAGAGAATTGGGAAATTCTGAAATCCTGGATGCTGGTGTCCACCAAGGGTTTGTTTGGGAATCATTGATCCAGACTCAAATTAAAGGGTTAAAAAAATCCTTTATTTACTCACCCGATTCTAGCACTGATGTCTTTCGGTGCTGGGTTGCCGCTCCGCCTTCTCCAATGTCAGCAGTGAGCGCTGTGAGTGCCTAAGACTCTCCCAATTGGAAAGCATTGCCTCAATGCCTTGATATGCTGATTTCACTGATGCTGGACATCCTCATGTAGAGCGTGACAAACCGATAAACCTGTCTGTTGCTGGGTGGGCATGCAGATTGCAGAGAGATCTCAGCATTTTTATCTTTATTAAATTTACTTACAGCTCAACATTGGGAGCTATGGAATCAGGGGGAGTCAGCCTTTTGGTAGTCTGTGAATGGACAGCGACATTAGGTCTGTGCTGGGGAACAGGGGGAGGGCTTGGAGCAGGGCCGGACTGGGAACAAAAAGCAGCCCTGAAAAAAAATTCTAGACCACTTCCATAATCATGCATTGCTATGGGGAGCGTTCAGCAGCAATGTAAACACTGCCTTTTCTCTGAATAGACATTACAATGCAGTGGTTTTGGTGACTACAGTAATAAGTAATAGGACACCTTTCTCCCACATGTCAATCAACTCTTCAGCATAGACCCCTGTTCTGAAGAACTGAGCTACAGGGAGAGCAGGAGACACAGGTGAAGACACAATCCACCCCCTCTCCCCCCACCCCTGCAAATAAAAATGCATTGTCACCTGGGTTGCTCTTAACCTCCTTTTGTGTTTCTTATCCCCTCTTTTGATTGTCTTTCCCACTTTAGTGTACCTTTTTTTTTAATTTTATTTTTTCGTGCAGAGATTAGTTTACAAGCTCTTTATGTCAATAGAGTTACACATAACAAGATAAATGACATGGCTGTCGTAGAACATGTTATTAGAACTGCACATTTTATAGGGATTACATTTATCATGCTTAATATGGTATTAATATACTATTGGAGAAACATGGTTAGATGCAGCTGCACTTATCAGGGAAATCAAATCAGGAGTGCTTTCATACAGGCAAATACTACAGTGCATCGGAGAGTGGGTCAGAAAGCATGTTTAAAAAGGTCGTAAGACTATAGCCTCTGGAGTAGGACACAGCTAAATAGTACAACACCACTTTTATGAGAATCAACATAGTGCTAAAAAGAAGTAAAACTAAACCGGAGAAAAAAACAAACAAAGAAAACAATAACATGTAACAAGGTGTGAGGCATGGTGAATGGGTAATATGGTTATTGCCCGCCACTGTCATGCAGGAAGATAGCTGAAGCAGCAGTCCCCTCTTTTACATCAGCCTACTCCCATTACTGGCAAAGCAGCTTCACAGCCAGGGAAGATTGTACACCGGAGCTGGTTTCCCCTCCGGCCCTGGGCCTGCGCGAGGGCCAACATATTTAGACCACAGACCAGGAAACTGTTAAAGTCCGAGTCTAACCCCTTCTGTAGGAGGACAGAGGATCTAGATGGTAGTCTCCGCTTCTTGTGGACAATCTCTGCTTGCGTGGGCGATATGAGGCATCTGTGACTTCTCTGGCTCTCGGCCTAGGTGGGCTAGCAACGGGTTGCTTGGGTTGGTTTACACACTTTTTACCCTGAGGAGGTCCCTCCGGCTGTACATGTCTCCGGTGTCTCCTTGTCTGCTGAGATTGAACGGCTGCACTACGGTGCTGTAAGGTAAGTCAGAAGCATTGAATGAGCTTATCAAGCCGCAACTGGCAGTTCACTGCAGAGCAGTAGAGATCCCTCGGAGAGATTGGCGGCTGGATCATTGGAGAGCTGTTCAGAACACCTCGAGGAAAGTGGTAAGTATAGAGTCCCCTGACCCAGAGGGGACTGGGATAACCCCCACCAGTCCAAAAGGAGGGGGGTAGAGGGCTGTTACCGTCTAATGTCGTGGGGCGCGCCCCACGCCGGGAGATTGTCTGCTTCTCCCGGTCGTCCATGCCACCATCTCAGTAGGCCTCAGACTTGGACGTGTGTGGTATGCACAAAATATTGCAGCTTCAGGCTCAGAAGAGTGTGCAGTGCTGTACAGATGGCTACTGGTAGATCAAGATGATTGTAAGCAGATATTTTTGCTTATAGTTGCTTATTTTCAGCCTGAATCTAGGGAGCTACAGGAAAACACGTCCAGCCATGTTAGATGTTAGCCCCCCCCCCGCCCACTGTAGTGTATCTTACCAACATTTTCTCCTTGTGTGTCTTATACCCCTCTTGTGTGTCTCTTACAACACTCCTTTTGTGTCTCTTACAATCCCCTTTGTATCTTTTACTTTTTACTCCTTGTGTTACTCTTTTTCCCTTCTCCAGCCTCTCCGCATGTTTCTTTCCCCCAGCCCTTTTGTGTGTCTTTCTCCTCCAATTCCCTTTTCTGTGTCTCTTATTCTAAGCCCATTTGTCTCTTTCTTCCACCCCAACCCCTCTGTGTGTATCTTTCCCTACAATGCGTCTGTATGTCTCATTCTCTCCTTTTCCAGCCACTCTGTGTGTCTCATTCACTTTCCTCAGCCCTCTGTGTGTGTCTTTCTACCTCCAGCCCCAGCACCCATCCTGGCCTGCTAACCTCCTTGTAGCATGGCCGAGCCACAGACCGCGGTGGAGGATCTTCTGTTTCCTCTAACGGGTCTAACAGGAAGTGCTCTCACCGGAAGCACTTTCTGTCAGGCGAGTTAAAAGATATAGAAACTCTTCTACCCACATTATGCTCGGCCACTCTACAAGAAGTGATCATAAGTAGGGGAGTGCTTCTCCTCTTGCCGGTCACCTGACGATAGCACCTCTCGGGCTAGTGATATACTGGTCCGAACATATGCCCGAAGAAATGTCCGGGTATCCCAGTGGCTTGCAGTAGCTGTACAAGGAGTTAGAAATATCCAGGGGCTAATGTTTCTTGATTTAAAAAAAAAACAATTATTAAAAAACGTAATTAAATGCATATTAAGCCCTGTAAATTTGTATTGGTATGTCAAATGTAAATATTATATTTGGATAAAAATCACAAACATAAATCTGTAATGTATATGTAGTTGTTCTCCTGCAATATAGTATTACATAGTGACTGTATGTATCCATAATCCCACAATGCATATAAAGTGTATTTAGCCATCCGCAGTGCGCAACTGGGAACATGTTTCTTGTTAATGGCACAGCTTTTGAGATATGCTACTGGAAGCCCCTGTGACTTACAAGAATGCCTCTAAGTATATGACTGAGCATTTATTTCAATAGATTTTAAAAGATTTTAAATAAATAAAGCTTAACATTTGCATCCGATCCATTTTGGGTTTTATTTTCCATTCTATTGTTTTTCGTGCAGAAGAAACTTAAGGGAATTTGAAAGTTGTTTTTTTTTCTCTTTTTTAAAGAAAAGCTATCACTTCCTTCTAATTGCCTCCTCTATTCTGTGATATTATGACAAACATGTTTTGTTAGTTTTGGCTACTGAGCAAGTATGAGAAGAATTAAAGCGAGGTATCTGTTTCACATGCTGGTATTGAGAATAACTATATGTCCAATGTTTAAAGCTTGTCTGTGCCCTGTCATTCATTATTTGCTCGTCTATTGTACTGTACACATGATTATTTTGCAGACTGTGATATTTTCCAGACACAAATATTTGAAATCAATGAGTACTGTGAGGTTTTCATGAACTGCTGCATTTAGCATCAGCAGAACACAATACAGGAACGGGTCTTGTTCCAAAGTGAAATATATCAAGTGCCCGATAAAGGTCCATGTCTAGGACTAAAACCTAACATGCATTTGATTAATTTTACTTTGCAAAAACAATTCATGATACACTATCAGGAATATTCATTAAAGAGAGAATTCAAAATAAATTGCAAAGTTAGGGTTAAAATAGCTGAACTCAAAACATTCTCTAAATCAGCTATGCTCTTTGTTTAGCTACTCTGGTGATAAGTCTGAAACTCACTTTGAATCCATTTTGAATTCTCACTTCATAAATAGCCATGTACATTTCTCTGTATGTGTATTATATGGCTCTTTAGTATCACATGGGTGAGTAACGGAAGTGTCATGAAAGAAAAAAAAAAAAGGGTCAAAAACGAAAGCCAAACAACAAAATATCTATGGCCTCGTATTTCTTTAGTGGCCACGCTATCAGGTATACCGCTCTAGAAGAGGGTAGGATCTCTTTTAAAGAAATTGACATGGTCAGTAGCAAAGACTACTATGGTCATAAAAAGGTGCACCAAGAAAGCACCTGCTAAAATATTGCACTGCCACCAACATTACAAATGTTGATGCGAAGCATGTTGGATCCATAACTTCATGTGGTTAATGCTAAATTGTAATCCAAACATTTGACCTATCAAGTTTTTATCACATTAGACAACGTTTTTCTATATTCGGTCTTCCAGTTTCAAACCACGGACAATTAAATCACATTTTCCCCATTATTTATTTGGATAACTAAACCTATTGTGTGCGCTTGCATGGGAATGTGAGTGTATGTGAATATGAGTTGGTGTGTATAGGAGTGTGTTTGCGTATATGTGTATGTAGGAATGTGAGCGTGTGTATATGAATGTGTGCATATGTGTATGAATGATCTATTGCATGCCTTACCCATCTAAAAGGGGTGTGAATGGATGTGGAGTGACGAAAAATTTACAGTTCTCGGAGGTTGAGCAAACATTATTTTGTCTGTGCCTGGTGCCAAGTAGGTACCCCTCGGCTGCAGTGAATTTACCAGAATTTTGCCAAGTTTGTCTACTTTAATGTTTACTGCCTAACCCAGTGGTTAAGATGCATTTAATGTAAATGTAATGAAATGTACTTTAGACAGTTTTACAATTCAGAAACACAAGCTATGATTTCCTCTAAGATTTATGGCAAGACTTATTAAAATTCCTGTATTTTATTTCATAAATATCTATTCTCTCCTTATTCAAAGCGTGGCAGTTCCGGTGGGCTGACAACTCCTTCGCAATATACAGCAGTTAATACAATATAGGATTTCATTTCTACGAAGTTTGTTCACCCTGCCATATAAATCAGTCTCCTTGAAGCTACTAGGCAGGAATTAAGGAAGCTTTTAACTAAAGGTAATTACTAGATCATTTTTTTTAACCGATATTTACAAAGGTCAAAGATTCAGAGACATACATTCTTACTACGTTTATAGTTTTTTGTACCTGACACGAAGAACCAGGGTTAATGTCAGGAAGTTTATTTACTTTAAAACAAAAAAACAAATCAGCTTTAGTACCAATTCACTATTTAAGTAAAATACGTAATGTTACCCAGAAGTGAGAAGATAAAAAAAACACTACATCCTAAAGATTATTACAGAAAAAAACTAGAACAGTCAAATATAGAACAGTGATAACTGACAGTGGAACCTCAAATGTTTGTGACATTTCCCATGATGTTTAGTCAACCTTTATCCAGCTAAAGTCCGGTCCTTTTCATCACCTGTAATAAAGGTATAGATACTAATGCTGCTCCAACCAACCTACCTATCCTCCCTAATACACAAGTATGTCCCGTCGAGGCCCCTGCGCTCTGCAGGAGATCTATGTCTACTCCTACATCTGATGCTTGCCTTCAAGACTTCTCCAGGGCTGCACTTTTTCCGTGGAACTCCCTTCCCTTCTCCGTTAGACTTTCACCCAGTCTCCATGTCATGGTGGTGGTCCGGTGCCCAGGACCCAGACAGTGTCCGGGCGGCAGTTCATGACCGGGACCCAGTATGCCTGATGTTCAGTGTAGGAGTCACATTGTGGAGGTGGATTAGCAGGGTAACCGCACGCCCCCTGGTGTTGAGCACCAGCGTTTGTGCAGCCACATACCAAGACCCTGAATCAGCTTCAGCGGATACCAGGAACTAGGAGCTTGGAAATTAAGCAGACCTCCCAGGAGCTGAATAGGGAGGCTCTGCAGCAGGTTTGTATCCAGTACTAGAAACAAGGCAAGACTAGAGATAGGCACCAAACATGAAAACAAGACAGAACTAATAGAACCAGAGAAAGATAGAAAGCTAAACCCAGAACATATACACAAGACATGAGGAAAACATGAACATAACATGGGCATGACTGGACAGGACTGTACATGGACTGGGTATACAAACTAAAACAAGACAAGATAACATAAGCAAAACAAGAGGATAAATAACTAAGTACCACATATGGAAATCTTGGGGATTTAGTCACACTATATGATCATACATTGCATAAGCCTGCCAACTTGGCCAATTTACCCCATATCTGGCAGGTCCTACACTGCCTAATGTATACTAAAACATCCAAAGAATACATATATAGCACTTACCTGCCAGAAAGGGCAGAAGTCTTGAGGAGCTGCCTGCAGGACACAGAAACAAAAAGGAATGATGGAAAACAAACAGGTGTGGCAACATAAAACAAACATTTAAATGAATCCAAGAGACTGGGAAATCCAGGGACGGACTATAGGAATGAACCCAGAAATCCCAGCATAAAGAAAACCAGACATAGAATAGAAAACCAAAAGACCAAGAAAAACTAAACAAGGATTGTAACAAGAGTACTGGATACTTAGAAACCATTGCCAGACATCTCCACAGAACAGAGCAGGACGTGACACTCCACTCCTTAAAACAATCCTTGAAAACTCACTTCTTCAGGAAAGCATATTATTTAAACTGTTAGCTGGGTTTTTTTTCACACCCACCCCCATGACTCCTCCCCTGCGACATTGAGAGACATTGGGGCACTAGGAGACATGGGGACACTGAGATACTAGGGAACACTGGGAGACCTGGGGAAAGTGAGATTCTTGGGGACACTGGGTGACATGAGGACACTGGGTGACTTTGAGACATGAGAGGACATGGGGGGGACATGGGGCATTAAGACACTGTGATACATAGGGGACACTGTGATATATAGGGGGCACTGGAGACTTGATAAAGACCTGGATACAGGTCAAAACATTGTGGTGTCCAATAAACCTGCTTAAATCTATCACAGTGAGTGCCTGAGATTTTTTTCTTTTATACTTGGGGACACTGAGACACTTGGGGGCACTGTGAGACTAGGGAATTCTGAGAGACTA
Source organism: Pelobates fuscus (assembly GCF_036172605.1). Classification (NCBI taxonomy): domain Eukaryota; kingdom Metazoa; phylum Chordata; class Amphibia; order Anura; family Pelobatidae; genus Pelobates; species Pelobates fuscus. The sequence goes on from NC_086322.1 coordinate 24,753,930, forward strand.
GGGGACACTGAGACACTAAGGACACTGAGACACTACGGACACTGAGACACTACGTACACTGAAAGACACCAGGGACACTGGGAGGCATGGTGCACTGAGACACTCTGATACATAGGGGACACTGTGATACATAGGGGACACTGGAGACTTGAGTGCCTGACATTTTTCTTTTATATTAGGGGACACTGAGACACTTGGAGACATTGGGACACTGGTAGACTAGGGGACTTTGGAAGACTAGGAAAAACTGAGGCACTAGGGACACTGGCACACTACGGACACTGAGAGACACCAGGGACACTGGGAGACATGGGGATACTAAGATACAAGGGACACTGGTTGATATAACCCCATATCTCCCAAGTCTCAAAGTCGCCCAGTGTCCCCATGTCTCCCTGAGTCCCCCAGTGTCTCCATGTCTCTCAGTGTCCCCTAGTTTCTCAGTGTCCCCATGTTGCCCAGTGGCCCCTAGTGTTTGTATCCCCATGTCTCCCAGTGTCCCTTAGAGTCTGTATCACCATGTCTCCCAGTGTCCCGATGTCACTAGGACACTAGGGGACACTTAGAGACATTGGGACACTGTGAGACATGGGGACACTCAGAGACTGGGAGAGACATGGGGACACTGAGATACTAGGGGACTCTGGGAGACTAGGGACACATACACTAGAGACACTGGGAGACATGGGGACACAGAGACACCAGGGACACTGGGAGACATGGGGACACTGGGACACTAGGGACACTGGCTGGAAAACATGGGGACACTGAGAGACTAGGGGCCACTGGGAGACATGGGGTCACTAGTGTCTCACCGTCCCCATGTCTCGCAGGCTCGGAGCTGCTGTCTGGACTCTCTGCACAGAGCTGCTTCCCCGCAGGTCAGTGAGTAGAGACAGGCAGGGAGGGAGTTGCAGTAACTTCTTATCCCTGCCTCTCTCCACACAAACAGCAACCCCTACTGGCCGGTGCTGGTATTGCTGAATAATCTGTTTATACTGAGACAGACATTTGTATTGCCGGTATTACTGCAATATCGGCACTGGCTAGGCAGCCTCAAATACCTGAGAAATACTTCTGAGAAATACCTGGCAACCCTAAGAGTAGTGTGTGTTAAAGAAAAAAAAAATATATATATATATATATTTTTTTTTTAAATCAATGGGCCTACTCCATGGGCCTGGACCTGGGCCTGGAGCTGCAGCTCCATCAGCCCCTATATTAATCCGGCCGTGGCCATATTGTGTAACATAATCCCCATATTTATTGGCTGAGATAGGTGGTTTTACATAGCCTTTTAAAATGTAAAACTGCATTTTGTTTTGTTTGAGCGCTGTTCCTTAATCTGTATTGTGTATATATGTTGGTCTATACGGCAGCACCACTACTGGGAAAGGCATGTTCTGTGTGTACCCCCCAATTCACCATATTTTTAGACCATCATTACTACCTGGATTTTTTCTGATGATCCATTCTTCATGATCTGTCAATCCAAATTGGCGTACATGCTTCATTTGGATTGATACCTCCCCATTTAAAGAACACCAAGTTTCAGAATTTTCCAATTCTTGGTGGCCCTACATCCAATCTCTGGATCCTCAAACCTGAGATTTTATTGACAAAACCTTTTTAGGTAACAAACTGGTATTCTTCACAAAACCTTTGTGGGAAACCTCCACTTTAAATTATTTGCTTTATCAAATGTATCTTATTTGAAATTTCTATATTCTCTGTTGGAACTAACCGTGCATATGTATACTTTGTTTATGTATATTTCTCGAGGTGCTTGGTAATGTAACCCCAACATCAATCAAGAGCATCTGTTTCATTTAAAAAATAAAATGTTTTGGTAAAAAAAAATCCAAAATAAAATATATGTTAAAAACTATATTTCCATAGTTTTAATTTTATAATTTACGTTTTTTTTTATAGGTGAAGTTTCTTAGAATTTACATGGTGGCATTTATTTTAACATAAAAATATGGACAATTAGTACTTTCCTTCCCATTTTGGATAGAAACCATTAATAAAGCAGACCTTAGAAATGTTAGTTGACCGAAAGCTTCCCGCCACTTTACTTAATGTACATTAGTCTCAATTACAAGTTGGTAAAAAATAATATATGTATATATATATGTCTTGCTAATGTTTCGATTTTCACATTGCCAAATCGAGGCCTGCGTGCATACTGTGGCATCACTGTGTAGATGTTTAAAATAAAATAGAGCAATTAAAGAATAAAACCAGAGCAGTAAAAATATTTCATCACATACTCATAAAATGTGTGTGCACTTTTTAAGCCTACTTTGCTCATAAAACTCTGACTGTGAATTAATACATTCAGAGTAAAAACAATCGGAGTGCGATACATGTTTTGTACTTAGCTCAATCCTCGGTGCTCTGACTCGAGGTGTCACTGCCCTTGGGAAGGCTAACTGAGCAGTAATGTGGTCCATCAATGATGAAACTTCACTTAATGGCAATTAAATTTGATGCTTACAACCCTAGCAGCCACTTCCAATGTACTTTAATTTGTAGTGTCCATGTTGATCTCAAAAAAGCATAAATAAAGTTATATTTACAATGTGACATAAAGCTGTCAGACTGCTTTGGCAAAACTTGGGAGCGTTGGGGGTTTTCATTTGAAGTTATGTTTTGCAGTTCCTCTTTGTTTAAGCGATCTCTGCATCGTGTTATTCGTACTTGAGTCAGGCTGGTATTCCACTACTTCTGAATCCAGTCTGAGCAGTTATTTTATGATCTGAGATATTAATAAAAGAATTCTCCCTCTCATTTTCATTCTTTTGTTATATCCTATTTGGTATTTTAAAACATGGCTAATGGGGTTGACATGACACATGAATAGAGGCTTACTTAAACATTTAGGGTGGTTTCAGGTGGCGAAGTAGAGTTGAAACTTTTTTTTTCTAGATAACTAATCAGGAGTAAGAAATTTCGTGCACAACAGAGCAAGCAAAAAGTGCACTTTATCCGAGTAAAGAATATTTCTACCGGTTATAAACATAAATATTTATATATAGATATATATTGTATAACATTTACATTACTTTCCTTACTTAACTCAGGCTTTGGTCTTGTTTCTCTGCTTGTCAATAACATTTACTGAAGAGTTCCTAATCGCTAAAATAATTTCAAGCTACAAAAGGTAAAGTTTAAGGGCTGATTATAATTGACCGACAAAAGATTTAATGTCTCTCACAGAAATTTAAACAAACAATTAGGCACTAGTTACCTGATTTCCATATTATATGGTAACAATTACCATCTGTTGCTATCTGACTAGAAATTGCACTTGCTTCAACTAGGTATTAAAAGGATAAGACATATGATATACATATATATATATTGTTTTTTTTTTATTTAGATGTAAAAAACAGATAGAACTTGTATCTTGTAATACCTTTTTTTATTGGACTAACATCATTTTTTAATGACAAGCTTTCGGGAGAACCTCCCTTTCCCAAGTCTAAAGCATTTCTAAACAAGACAAAACAGAATTCAAACATGAGTTGTGATACAGGGGTTAAAGCGACATGAGTGCAGATAAGACACAGGTTTGATAGAAAATAGACACCATTCTTGCAGAGGGTCGTAAATATCTTGTGTGAAGATCACTGAGTGAGAAGGGAGAGAACGGACTTTCTGCCCGTTACAAAAAATATGTACTGCACTAACCTTCCAGAAACTAAATAAATAATATCTAGAAAAATGTTGTAGTAAAATGCAGATTTCATAAGGTACACACTGAAGAACTGCTATATCATACGAGGCCAATCTATGCCTTCTTAGATGAGAATTATAGGAAATGTAGATCAACAATAGTTTATTGGGGAAGGTAAGGATGGTGTGTCTGTTCTAGTATCCACTGTATCCAACATCTGCAGAGGTACGAAGGTCAGGAGAATCGAGAGAAGCAGTAATCATTCACATGATGACAGATTGATGGTTACTTCTGCTAAAATAAGCAAACGAACAGACAGGAGAAATAACAAATAATAATGAATTATCTTATGGCAGTCTCACTTTTGTTTTCAGTTCCTGACACTGTGGCTCATAATGAAAATGAATGCACTTAGTGTTTAGGAAGCAATATATTAAAAGTGGAGACAAAGAATTGTATAAAATACAAACGTTTGTTACTTATGAAACAGAATGACCACATTTTAGGATATTGTAATTATGTAAACAAATGCTGTGGCTACATAATGCCACTTTAAGATACCTGGCAAGTATTTAGTGAATAGTTTGGAGGCAAGACCAGGTAACCACTAAAACCACTGTCCAAGAGTAATTTGAGTTCTTCCCTGTAGATGACTTGGCTTGGAGATTCTAATCAGGATTATCAATCATGGCACAATTTCGATAATCATATCAAGATGATTTCACCTGTTAGACCAAGGTTGTGTATCAGATATTTGTCATGCGAGCTATAGGTGTGGGCTCAATCAAAGTTCTCATAAGGACAGATACTGTATCTGAATTATATTGTCAAACCATAAATTACGCAACGTAAGAATGGCATCTACCATCTGTTTTGTATCACACTAATAACAGCAGGCTTAGAACAAAGAGTCGTGTCACTGACCTGGCATGCTGGCCTTACGAGTCAGTACCCCATCCCCATAAATCTAACACAGGTGCAGAAGAAAGGGGTGGTTAGAACTTACTTTTTTTACCCCTCTACTTAAAAGAAAACTGTTATCATATATTAATTTTTATTTAAAATAAAAAAAGCATGTATTATAGCCCTTGTATTTATTAGTATGTTACTGCTTTCCCTGGCTGACCATTGATCTCTGGTGGCGGACATCTTTAAGTCCTCTTTGTTGGAAACTAGACTTGTGCAAAAATTAGTTTGAAGGGATTTGTCCTTGTTTTTTCACCTTGGGCAATATGCCAGTTAAACAGGTATTAGAGACTGGCGGAGCAGCTTGTGCCAGTCTAGTGAAGAATGTGATGTCCCCTCCCCCCCCCCCCCGGTCCAAAGGGGGGGATGGTTATAAACAAAGCGAGCAGGAAGACGAGAAAAGAGGCTGCCTCTCCCTTGCTACACCCACAGCAGGTCACAGCAATGTACTCAGGACTCCAGGGTTTGTAAAGAGCAGAGGTATGGCTTGTAGAGTTCCCCACAGCACTCCCAATCTGGGTACTGCACTGTTGTGCTTGTTGCAAGCCTTGCAGCATGTGTCTTGATGGCTCGAAGGTCAGGCTCCGCCCCCTGGAGTAACTTTTTGAGAATAGGTTTTTACATATTTAAGATATTTAACAGGAAAGTAAGTTGACTACAAGAAACTATACAATTCAAGTCAGTGCCCTTTCACCAGAATATTATTTGCCCATTTTTTTTTAGGTGCTACTTTAAAAGTCAAATTTTTAAAAAATCTAATGATATTATATATCTATATCTAAATATCTCATTAGAAATTCTAACCGAACAAATGGGAAAAATACATTAACATTTACTGTAATATGACATTCCTTGGCCTCCTATACAAACAGGTAGCCCATCCCTTTCACAGCACAGAAGATAGAAAAAAAATAAAAAAAATTGAAAAAACCCTCTATAAGAAATCTCCTTCATCAGGTGGGCTTAAATGAGACATGCCATGTGCTTGTTTGGAAGGTCATGAAGGGGCTACATTTCAAATGGCTTTTGTTAGTTAGCAATTTTGCGTAACCCAATCATCACCATTTAGAGTTCTTGTATAGAATATTCATGCTGTACAGGCAGAAAGCCAAGAAAAAATAACTAGAAACTCAATCGGGTTGAGATGGAATGTTTATATTTCATAAAAGCCATGTATTACATCCAAACAAGTTCTTAGTGGCTAGTTACGATGGACTTTTACTTCCCCTTTAAGTACTTCCACAAGTCTCTAAAATAAACACAAGTTTTGCACATTTTTATTAACAAACAGAATGTGTCTTAAAATATTCTTCATAATGAGGGGGAATCTCAATACATTATATATTTATATATATATATATGAGGAAGGTGTAAATATGGACTTCCTTGACTGAAATCCTGTAATGAGATCCATGGAAATAGAATTAAGAAATGTGTATCTCTTGCTCGGTGGACCCCTAAAAATATCTCTGCAGTGTTTGTTGAAAAAGGGAACCATGTTTGACTGAAGGATAGATAGCTCTTTAATGTTACAGGATACAGCATTAGATAAACAATCTAATACGGAATGGATATTTGTATTACTGCGAAGAAGGTTCCGAGTCAATATTAAATTGAGCAGCAGATGTGCTGAAGTTCAAAGGAAGCCATTCACCCTCTGCTATGTTTTGGTCTTTCTGAACTGCCCGAGATTATTTCTCTCTAACTTAATGCTGTCACGGGAGACCATGCTGTGAATTACTCCCTTGTTACCGCGGAGTAACATTTATTATTGTATAATCAATGCCTGACAAGCCAGCAGCTCAGACACAAGGTAATCACAAGGATGTTTATATAAGAAAGAGAGAAGTCAAGTGTAACCTTAGTGGATGGCGAGTTTGGGAAAGCGTAAAGAAGACCTGCCCTAGAGCTTAGGCAATCACTCGATTAACCAACATGAGTTTCCTAAATGGAATAACATTCTCCTAATAAAAATAATTATTTGGTGATGTAACATTTTGAAAGAGATTGCTGTGGGTGGAATAGAACGAATAAGGACTCTACTATCACCAGTAGGTTGAATATGGTAAGTGTGTGCAAAAGAATTCAGGAATTTGAAAATGTGAATGTCCATTTTATTCATGTATTGGCCTCATAATACACACTAAACTTCAAAATGAAGAAAACACCGACTTCTAATGAAGTGATTGTCTGTTATTCATGGAAATTGTAGGTGGTCTTAATAGGAGCGGCACATTGTGGTTACAGTAATAATATTGTCCTAATCAGTCTTTTGAAGGAAGGGCAGGTTCACAACTCATTGACAAAATCTACAGATCTGCTGCCATTTTGTCCTATATGGACACATACGACTACAAATATTTATATTGCAATTTGTGTTAAAGGAATACTTGAGGATTAAATTATCCCTATTTTAATTCATTGTGTAGTTAACACATTAAAAAATGCAAAAATACATTAAAAGAAATAAAAAAATATATCTACTCTTAAAGTTCCTAAACTGTTGCATTTTGGGCAGGTAAATTACAGCAACAGGCAATCACCTTACATACGAGGAAAAGGATCCACTAATCAGGAGCTTCTCATATTGTGTTATGTGTTCCAATGGCATACAAACAATCCATAAATCTCATTGAACCCTGGGTTCTGTTTCCGTGAGCGATGTGTTGACTATGTGTGTGTGAGAGTATGTGATGCAGCCAAGTGTTGTATGTGTAGAAGGCTGAGAGCTGTATCGGGGATGAGTATTTCTGGGTGTGCTGGTTGTGTGCTTTGTGTGGTGGAACTTTCCACTCACCACTAGCCATTTGCCAGTGAAAATGTATCCCTGGTGAGTAGAAATGTCCCCCTGGAGAGCATGCCTAAGACCCCGCAAGCTTGAAGAGGTGAATACATTTTAAGACCTGGCTAGTGATGAAGAACTTGAATTTTTCATTTGTGTGTGTATACCATAATTTGCATACAGTATATTTCATAACAGTGCATTCATTTCTGCTAGAAGATTCACAATGGCATGGTTCCAGAGAGGCACAATCACACCCGATCAGCGTGCCCACAACCATATAGGGCCTCCTACCTTACAGAGGAGTCTGTTGTTGTGGCATTTTAACACATGCTGGAGGCTTCCCGACAGAGCATCTTTATAGCTTCACATCTTCAGTTAAGACGTTTGACACAAACAAGTGTGCATCATAACATGATCAACACGCACACACGTTTTGGCATCACAAGGTTAATTCTAGACATCCTAGGGCTATTTAAACCAATTTCAGGCGGTTTTTTTCAGTGCCCTTTCATGGTTTCCATTCACGGGTAATCAAAGACTGCGTTTACCTTGTATTTCTAATTGGATTTTTGGTCACGGCTTGCTATTGACTATTCTTATTTCTGGGATCCTGGGATCCTTGTTCTATTGGCCTGTCTACTCGTTCCTGTCTCATTCTGTATCCCAGACCTTGGCTTCTCTCTCAGATCATTCTATAGTTAGGTTAAGTCCTGCCATGCGTAAGCCTGATAATATGTATATTTCGAAAAGTTTACATTATATATAGTTTTACTAAGATGCTGCGTGTTGGGTCATAGTATATCCTGACAAAGAGGAATTATGATCATTGGATTTCTCAGAGAGCAACTTATTCCATTCGATTGTTAAAAATATCTCAGTGCACCCGTGGGAAAGAGTAAAGAACGTTTAGGACATTTTATACCTTCCATTTTTACATCGCAAAATCCATGTAAGAATAATAGGTCGTGTCTAAATAATTAAAGAATGGACACACTCATTCAGTGTTTACTGCTTATTTCTAAAATTCACCTTTAACACAGTCTTCGCTATCCCTGTTTTTTCTAATTCTCGGATGAAGAAACAACTTTTCGTAAGGTAAATAGCCAAAGCTGAATGCCAAACAATTGATGTGAATAAAAAACAGCATAGAAACTAACAAGAATCCAACCTGGAAACCAGGAGGCAGCATTTTCAACACTAGCCAGAAAAGGATAAATCAGAGTTATAAAGCGAAAACTAATGTAGGAAACTTGAGACACAAATTGGAAAGCAGAAGGAAAAAGGATAAAAAAAAAAAAAAGTACAACGTGAGATTTTCTGGGCGGTGAGAAAGCCAGGACTTCTCTCAGACCTTCACAGACAAAAAGCCAAAAGCTACTGGCCGACGCTTCTTGTTTTTCTCCCTTTTTTATGTCACCGGTCCGTATTGTATTCTGTTGATCTTCATGATATATATTTATAAACCACACAAATAAAAAGCTTATTTTACTTTCTCAGTGATGTCGTTTTGAAAGGACTGGAAAGAAAACTGAGCTCTCGCAAATTTCCGCTTGAGCTTGGCCTTATATTGAGGCAGTAGAAGCAATATTTTATAATAATTCATACAAACCACCAGTTTTGCCCAGTTTAGATTATTCATCTTCACAGATCAAGAATGCTGGTACTTTTTGGTGCTGATCTACAACTACAGCTATTCCGGGGTATACTTGGACATCAAAAAAAGGTAGTATAGTTCCACCGTGAACACAATGATTAATGTTTCCAGAAAGAAACAGGGGTAAAATGGTATATGTCAATATCCATCTCCAACACAGAGTGCGATTTCACACAAGTTTGGTGTAGATCACTTATTTACCTATCAAGGCATTTTAAAATTAAAACTGGATGTATAAAACTTTTGGCCTCTGTTTTGTCATATTTCTACTTCCTTTGAATAATAATAACCAGTATGTATATAGCACCTTTCTCCCAGTGGGACTCAAAGCCCTTTTCAGCGCACGCTCTCGGAATTAACCAAATCGGCAGCTGAATAGTAATAGATGTTATTATCACGGTATACAAAGTAGAAATAAAAAGTTCACAAAACCTTTCAATCCTAGATGTACAAAATTGCAACAACAACAAAAAAAGGCAATTTTTTAATATGATTAATACGGTTGCATTCTCTTACAGATTGCTTTCTGGTGTACATGCTAGTTTTCAGGTCTTAAAAAACCAAACTGTAAAATGTCTTAATTTAATGTTAGAAGTCCCGCGCCAGGGTACTCCTACGATCGAGCAAACTGTGAAAAGAGAAAGCACAGCCAGGGTGTTCCAAAAAGGACAAGGGTTTAAAAAACTGGCCGTATTGCAGTTGGCAAACTTTGAAACACCTCTCAGACTTAACAAACCTCAAGGTTCTGTTACTCTTTTAGTAATCTTTCTATAGACATCAATATGTTTATTTTTGTACACAAATGCTTCCGTTTTCGTATTTTCATGTCTGCGAATTGTTACTTTACTTGGAATGTTGAAATCCAGCTTTTAATCAATTTACTGTTATTATAGACACAGAAAATGCAGTGGTATTAAATGTAGCTTTTCTTAATTTCTGTAGAGTGTGCTTTTTTGTGTTCTTGTTAAATCAGCTATTTTTCTTTTTCCAAATGACCCGTTATCCTACTTTGATATTTTTCAAGCTAAAACATTGTAATACTGACTTTTTAGTTATTCTGTAGCTTTTTTTTATCTAACAGATTGTGCGTTACTGCCCACGTTTATATTTTTTATATGTTCTGCTATGCCTATATATTTAATTCAGTAAATTTTTTTTCTTGACTACATAGTGGTTTATATAACATATACCCTTTGGATATTGTTATATCTTAATGGAATTGATTGTTAGCAGTGAAAATGTAAATATATATTATATTTGATTTCCTGTTTGATATACACATATTGCAAATTATCAACAAGATGTGTCAGGTGTGCTCAGCAATACAGTAAGAGAACTCAGTCATCTACATGATCTCCTTTTTAGATTCCTAGATACAGCAAGTGGTCATTTTAAACAGTTCATTATCTTGTAAGATTATCCTTCATTTTTGTAAATTATGTTTATTACTAGATCAAAAACATTTGGTTCTTATTTGAAGTTTATATTAGGAGGACTTAGCATGTAATCGAACCATTTTTATTACTTTATATTTTTAATACATAGAAATCAGTCTATTGATGATTGGGCTTTCAATATTTATTATTCATTGATTTTAAACAAAAAATCCTCTTATTAAAAGTGCTTCTATTCTCGATGCTAATTTTTTTTATTTTTTTTCATTGCAGTTTTGACAACATCTTTTTTATCTTTTATTTATAACAAAATAGATAGAATAAATGCCAGTTTATCCCCTGCTTTCAAACAGTATAGGAAGTTCCAATTGGTCCTATCATGCCTATAGTCAGGGAGGTGAAAGGAGTGAATGGACTCTTCCATTTCCCTTTTAGCATTATGTTATTAGTCCAGAGATTAATAAAGAGTGGGATATTAATACATTTACTGTATGTGTGCATTATTATTTTTTCTTTGGTTTTTACTATATGTATTTTGGCTGATGTGAACTATGGTCATTGCTGCCGCCCAAGAGTAATGGGAGTTTGAGTGCAGGACTAGTTTCTTTGTATTTGTATTCACTTTTGTATCACACAGCTAGGTTGCAATGCTGCTGCCCACCCCATATGTTCCCTATTAAGGGTTAATAAGCATGTAGGGATGTATATCAAAAAATACCCCTTTCTGTCTCAGTAGAGATATTTTTGCCAGAAGCTCAAGGAAGCAAGGCCAATGGTTAGAGATAGGACCCACCTATGAGGTCTGCCTTGACATGGCAGGTGGGCATACCCTCTAATGGCCTTTGGAGGTAACTAAAAGCCTCCATTTGGTAAATATACATAGGGATGGGGAAAGAGCACAGGTAACTTTTTTTTTCTTTTATTCTCTCTCTGTGTTGCCTTGTTTAATAAAACATCTACCTGCCTCGTTAGAGCTCCTCACACCATCACACCCAATATTTTTTTTTTCTTATCAGCATCTACACCTGAGATATTTCAGATTTCTGAATAGAGATCCAATATAAATTCATTTAGATCCTGGGGTGGCAGCTGCCAAAGTTAAAGTATCTTCATAACTAATGTGTTTTCTCTGCAATAGGTGTAAAATCTCATATACATACTTATATAAAATTCAAAAGTATGCTTGGTCAAAAGTCCATTGATCTAAAGGCATTACTAAACCTTTAAACAAGGAAAATTCTAGGATGTTTTCAACATTAAAGACATTAGGAACTCATAAACACTGAGAGCATGTTTGCTCCTAGGTATTTAACCCCTTAAGGACACACATGACGGAAATATTCCGTCATGATTCCCTTTTATTCCAGAAGTTGTGTCCTTCAGGGGTTAAACTCCAATATTTGTTTCTGCGTTTATTATATTTTTTTATATATAATGTTTTACATTTTCAACTGCACGTGTAGGGACTAACTGTGACCATCTTCATGTTCCAGACAGAGACATCTGCTTAGACACCATGTTTAGACACAAGAACAAACTCTATGGTTGCCAAGTACAATGGAACCTCCGCAGTTGGAATTTAGCTCACGTGGGGTCAAATTTCACATTGCTTTGATCTGTCATTTTATTCCTTAAATTGGTTAAGAGAAAATTTCCTTTTTAATGTCTGCAACCATTTGCTACTATTTATTTTTGTAATAAAGCTTAAGAATAAGTAGTGATTGATGTTTAATCAAGTCCATTCATTGGAGATATTTTTCCTGAACTCGTTTATGTAAAATGCCTAAAAATAAACAATGGGACTTTTTCAATTCCCATGTATTTACAGACATATATTAATACTAAAATCACTACCGATTCCTAGTGGACCTATTATAATACAGCTACATCCAAGCTTAGTAATATATAAAGGAAAACCAAGTTACAAATTGCTCAGTCCTTGAAGATATTCTTCATTGCCCACAGCAAATTGGACTGCCCCTGCCATGATACCCATATAGACTTAACTTAGAAAATACCTTTGTGAGAGCCATGTGAGTTTTTAGCTGTAAGAATGTGTTCAAAGTCTTAATCCAGAACTGGCAGCATTCTACCTATTGTAATAAAATATTCCAAGAATTAATAATAATTATTAGTATTATTGTGTTTACTAGGGCATTATATTAACTGATTCAAAAATTACCTTAACTTCAAATATTTTTTTTTTTTAGAAAAACGTGCTTTCTGTGACATTGATTTGTCTCTTTTGCTATGATTTATCTATTTTTATTTTTTTTTAGACAACCTTTATTGTTTCGTCATAAAGAAAATATACACGGTCTAAGGTTGATACAGCATGGCGACAAACAAGGGTTACAATGTGCTCGTGGAACAGTAGGGAATTGGATGATGCATTTTGTTACACAACATTCAATAGGTGCAAATGTACAGCCATTCTAGCAAGGGTAATGGTTAGTGTATTGGAAACTGTGACTGTGGCATGCATCTTAAGTGTACACCCTCTCATCCGTCCAGTATAGTATCGCGTGGCCGTACGTTTACCCCACCTTACAAACAAGTTCCATAAGCTTAGCCTATGAGTGTGAGAAAGAAAATAAAGAAAAGAGGGAAAGAGAGAGAAAACCGAGAAGAGAGGAAAGAGATGGGAGGAAAGACAGGAGAAAATAAGGGTAGGCAGGGAATTATCTTGCACCCTCTTGCCCCACCACCTTGTGTCCAGGTCATGTCAAATGGAAAGCAACGTGACTGAGGTATATGCCCAACTCATTGTAGAACCCAATTTTATAGGGGTTAACTATTAAAAGCAATTGATATTATTATGTGTTGAAAAGCTATCCAGTTGCTATATTTTTAAAATTTTCTAATTCAGTACATGTCATGCGTCGGTGCTGCTGGGTTCTTTGTGTGTATAGGATGTGTGCATATTTATTATGTCCTTAATGATCCTACTGATAAACCATACTGGTTTTATTTCATTTATATAGTGTTTTATAATAGTATGTATTGATAGGTGTATACTTGTAAACCCCCCTCCCACCCCCTGTTACTCATATATATTATGAGTTTATACCAGATCCATAAATATTGAACCTTCCATAAGTTTTATTCTGGAAGTTACAATATGTTACAGATTCAAAATTGTTTCCTTCACCTGATCTCAATATCTGTCTAAAATAGTGATTCACATCCCGAAAAGTGATTGACTAATTATAATATAACATTAAAATATCCTTACCCAGATGTAGAGCTTTTTCAGTGAGTGATAAATGTTGATCCTGATCATCAACACTAGTCATCATTAGTATAAATGATACCATGAAATTATTAGCCATCTCTTTCACATTGTCACAATTCCATCACATACTATTATCCTAAATCTTCTTTTCAATTCTATTATTTGTAAAGTTAATGGAATAGATTTATATACATTCAGTGATATTTTGTGTATTCCTTATTTTCAGTTCATGGGTGCCTGAGGGTGTAGCACAGTATCTTAGCTGTTCCTAGAACTACACTTTTCTGGACAGTGATGTCCCACCTGGAATCTGCTGAAGCCACTATCCCAACTTGAATGCTAAAGCCACTAAGGCTTCCTATCACAACTGGGACTACAGGTGCTTTCCCTATCCACATCTTCTTTAGCTTATATTTCAGTCCTTGGTATTTGTCCACCTTCTCATTTCTCTTCTTCTTGATGTCAGGGTCACTGGGTATTGCCACATCCACCACCAGTGCAGTCTTCCATTCCTTGTCTTCCACCACAATGTCAAGTTTGGTTGGCCAGTTCTTGCTTGTCTGTCAGGATATTGAAGTGCCACAGGATCTTCATTCTCATCTATCCTTTGTGGTATTTCCAATCAGACCGTATGCAGTTCCAGCCCTTTTTCTGCAGACATTTCAGTAAACAATCCAGAATATGCTGCCCCTGTTAACATCTTGCACCTTCAGACCTATATAAGCATATTTTTTAGTGCAGTATTAAGCAAATAAAAAAGATGGGTTATGATGTGCCTTTCACGGCATTCCTTGCAATAAGTGACTTTTTTTTTTTTGCAGCTATTTCATATTGGGGTACAGGGATGTCTTTACATCTTGGAATATGGGTGCACACAAATATAGATAAATATATTAGGACATTATTTTACCAGGAACAGCGGCGTACATACCGCGGTCGCAGGTGTCGCAGTTGCGACCGGGCCCGGCACTCCAGGGGGCCCAGCCGCCCTGTGGACCCCTGCGACCGGGTACCAGGCCTGCTGCCACATTTTGCGGCCCCGGCCCGCTGTCAGGGCCACCCGATGAATATGGATTGCCAGGGGGCCCGGTCTGCGCTGGGCGCTTTAACAGCGTAACCTGTCATCACGTCCTGACGCTGCTACTAGTTTCGGCGAGGATTTCGGCTACTAGTTTCGGCGAGGATGGCGTATAGGAAACGTCCTCCATTAAAACCAATGTAATTACAACGTAAAACATCAGGAATATTAGCTCAAATATTTTATATTTTTACCCAATGTGTACTAATTCTACTCTTGTTTTATCCTCTCTCTGTGATTTGGATTTTACTATATTTTTATGGAAATATTTTATATTTTTACCCAATGTGTACTAATTCTACTCTTGTTTTATCCTCTCTCTGTGATTTGGATTTTACTATATTTTTATATAAAATATTTTATATTTTTACCCAATGTGTACTAATTCTACTCTTGTTTTATCCTCTCTCTGTGATTTGGATTTTACTATATTTTTATGGATAAGGCTTATTCATTAGTAACATGTATATTATATGTATTTTTAATGTAAGGTGTGGAGGGAAGTTGTATTTAATATTTTTTATTTAAATATGTTCCCTTCTCTTCCCCCCTCTGTATTATTTTGATGTTTGAGGGACTTTTCTAATATTCCTGATGTTTTACGTTGTAATTACATTGGTTTTAATGGAGGACGTTTCCTATACGTCATCCTCGCCGAAACTAGTAGCAGCGTCAGGACGTGATGACGCAGGACGTCCTGACGCCGGAACCCGGAAGAGAAGTGCCGGTGATCGGCGAAAACGGCGCCAAGAATAAGATTTAAAAGGAACTTCATGCCAGAACAGAAGACAGCACCTCTGATGAAGGCTTTGTGCCGAAACGCGTAAGGTGGACCCGGAGGACGTTTTGGGACATTTATTTCAAGTTTTATGGGACTTTCCTAATTTAAGTTTATTATTATTTTTTCGTTTCAACAATTTTAGTTTGTTTTGTTCTAAGAATTTATATTAAATTTGGTGTGCAATCTACAACCTGCGTTCCTGTGTTTTGCACTTACCCTGGCAAGACACCCATTATAATTCGTCCCTGTTCCAATCTCTGGGAGATTTTCTTCTGTTCAAGGCGTGTAGCTTGGGCCAGCTTCTAATTGGCTCCTCGTTTTGTTATCCTACAAGTGGGTAATATTATCTGTTTTTTTATTTGAGTGCTCTCACCACTATTCTTTATTTTAACACTTTGTATTAGTGTTGGGGCCCCCACACTGTGTATCTTTGAACTCTGATCTGGACATATTTTTGTGGTGATAAATTTTTTATCATTGTATCCACACTTAATTGACTTCATTGTTTATATATGTTTAATAAATACTTTGTGTATATCCATACATTTATTTACTCAACAGCTGCTGCTTTGGAGTATAATTTTTAGTGGTCATATTTTATTTGGAGCGCTCACATACCCTTGCTGGTTAATATTTTATTTAGTTGTTCAGTCGCTCCTCTGTATGTGACGCAGCCCTTTTATTATTTTTCTTTCTTGCACAGAGTTATTGTGTACTCCAATTCAGTTTCTTTTGATTTTTATTTTATCTGTATGTGTGTGTGTCTATGTATGCAGTGGTGTACACACAATCCATGGGGCCCCATATGTATGTGTCTGTGTCTATGTATGTGTGTGTGTCTATGTATGTCTGTGTCTCTGTATGTCTCTGTGAGTGTCTGTGTCTATTTGTGTGTGTGTGCCTGTGTCTCTGTATGTATGTGTCTGTGTGTGTATATATGTGTGTGTGTGTCTGTATGTATGTGTCTGTCGAGGGATATATGTGTGTCTGTCTGTGTGTATGTTTGTGTGTGTGTCTGTATGTATGTAGTATGTGTTAGAGGGGATGGGGGGGCACGGATCGGGGGAGAGAGGGGAGCACGGATCGGGGGAGAGAGGGGAGGGGGGCCCACGGATCAGTTTCGCACCGGGGCCCCATGGATTGTGTGTACGCCACTGACCAGGAATATATTCAGATGTTTTTTCTTGGTTTTTATGGAATAATAAAAAGATAACAGATGTGTTAAATAAATTGGCAATAAATACATTAATACATTTAAAAAAAGAAAATAATAAAATCAGAGAAAAAAACACAGAAAATTGAGTTTTAACTTTGGAATCATAATTTTTGGTCTAAATGTGGACCACCTTTTTACTTTTTACTCAAGTCTAGTTCTGTAAGCTGCAGCATAGTTTAAGAATGTAATTTGGCTTCAGGTCGTGCAAGACAATCTCCATACTCTTGCCAGGTCCCAGCATAATTTTATCCTCGAATTACTTTGAGAGTTTATCTTAGAATTCCTTCAATTGACTGCAAATCATACTCCTAAGCTCGGTGGACATTCCTGTAGCAAACTCAGCACCAAATGTAAACTGTCATCTTCTAATCAATGAACCAAATCTTTTCAACAGAAAATAAACACATTTTATAACATATGGTAAGGAGGCAAACAAAATGCCACAATGGATAAAAGTGAACTGATAAGTATTACATCTAGCTTCCCAGTTCAGAATCGAGAGAGAAATCAGTTCATCCGAAAGCCGGGAAATGAAAAAAAGGAGAAATTATGGAGATTTAACCCTTTAATGGTGGGTAGAAAGAGACAGTTATACAGGTATCCTTAATATCTGGTTTTAGAATACAGAGAAATAGAGAAAGAACAAGAAAAATGGTTGTGCATGTTCAACAGTAAATATATATTACATAGTTAGATAGCTGAAAAGAGACTTGCGTCCATCAAGTTCAGCCTTCCTCATATTTGTTTTTTGCTGTTGATCCAAAAGGCAAAAAAAAAAAACCCCAGTTTGAAGCACAATTTTGCAACAAGCTAGGACAAAAAAAATCCTTCTTGACCCCAGAATGGCAGTCAGATTTATCCTTGAATCAAGCAGTTATTACCCTACATTGAAAGATTATATCCTTGAATATTCTGTCTTTGCAAGTATGCATCTAGTAGCTGTTTGAACATCTGTATGGACTCTGATAAAACCACTTCTTCAGGCAGAGAATTCCACATCCTGATTGTTCTTACAGTAAAAAAACCTTTCCTTTGCCTTAGACGAAATCTTCTTTCTTCCAGTCTAAACGCATGGCCTCGTGTCCTATGTAAAGTCCGGTTTGTGAATAGATCTCCACACAATGGTTTGTATTGGCCCCGAATATATTTGTATAATGTTATCATATCCCCTCTCAGGCGACGTTTTTCTAAACTAAATAGGTTTAATTTTGTTAACCTTTCTTCATAGCTGATATGTTCCATTCCTTTTATTAATTTTGTAGCCCGCCTCTGCACTTTTTCTAGTGCCATGATATCCTTCTTTAGAACAGGTGCCCAAAATTGCACAGCATATTCAATATGTGGTCTTACCAGTGATTTATAGAGAGGCAAAATGATATTCTCGTCCCGAGAATGAATGCCCTTTTTCATGCATGACAATACCTTACTGGCCTTGGCCACTGCTGATTGACATTGCACATTGTTGCATAGTTTGTTGTCTATAACAATTCCCAAGTCCTTTTCGTGTGTTGTTATCCCTAATTCACTTCCATTAAGGGTATACGTTGCTTGTGTATTCTTTACGCCGAAGTGCATAACTTTGCATTTTTCAACATTAAATTTCATCTGCCATTTGAGTTCCCAGTCCTCCAGTCTATCTAAATCCTTCTGCAGCAAAGTAATATCTTGCTCACATTGTATTATTTTACAAAGTTTTGTGTCATCTGCAAACACTGAAACATGACTTTCAATGCTGTCTTCAAGATCATTTATAAAAATGTTAAATAGAAGGGGTCCCAGAACAGACCCCTGAGGGACACCACTTGCCACCTCTGTCCAGGTTGAAAATTTACCATTAACAACAACTCTTTGTATTCTGTTTTTAAGCCAATGTTCTACCCAAGAACAAGCATTTTCATTGAGACCGATTTCCTTGAGTTTGAACACTAATCTTTTGTGTGGAACTGTATCAAATGCCTTGGCAAAATCCAAATAGATCACATCCACTGCAACACCCTGATCTATACTTCTACTTACTTCTTCGTAGAACGCAATCAAGTTAGTTTGACATGACCTGTGCTTCATAAAACCGTGCTGATTTTTGCCGATAACCATATTCTTCTCAAGGAATTCTTGAATATTATCCCTTAATAACCTTTCAAATATTTTACAAGCCACAGAAGTTAAGCTCACAGGTCTATAATTTCCAGGCAAGGATTTTGAACCCTTTTTGAATATAGGAACCACATCTGCCTTCCTCCAATCCTCCGGAACACTTCCTGAAAGAAAAGAATCTTGAAAGATTAAAAACAGAGGTTCACTTATTTCTACACTTAGTTCCTTAAGTACACGTGGATGAATACCGTCAGGCCCTGGAGCTTTGTTTATATTAACTTTCTTTAGTTGCTGCAGCACATTGTCTTGAGTTAACCAATTACAATTATTCTGCAAGTTTTTAGTAGCAATCATTTGCACATCTATTGCCATGGGTTCTTCTTTAATATATACGGAGGAGAAATAGTTATTTAGAATTCCTGCCTTTTCTTGGTCTTGGTCTTCATTAACTAACACCCCCGTTTCAGTTTTAAGTGTACCTATACTTTCATTTTTGGGTTTTTTAGAATTTATGTACTTAAAAAATGCTTTGGGGTTGGTTTTGCTCTCTTTAGCTATCATTTTTTCATTTTGAAGTTTAGCAAGTTTAATTGCCTTTTTGCACGCATTATTTGCTTTCTTATATCTTTTATAAGATGCATCTGATTTGTCTGATTTAAATGCTTTAAATGCCCTTTTCTTATTTTGAATCTCTTGTTTTACTTCTCTACTAAGCCACATTGGTTTTAATTTATTTCTTTTATATTTATTTCCCAATGGTACATACTGAGAAATGTACCTTTCTAATATTTGTTGGAAGATGATCCATTTATCCTCAGTGTTCTTTTCACTGAAGAGTTTATGCCAGTCAATATATTGTAAAGCTTCCCTTATCTTATTGAAATTGGCCTTTTTAAAATTATATGTTTTAGTATACCCTATCACTATTTCCCAAGTTCTCACCTACTTGAATGTTGGTCAAAAGATCAACGTTGTTTGTTAAAACCAGGTCCAGACAAGCGTCCATTCTAGTTGGTGCTTGTACAAGTTGTGACATGAAGGTGTCATTTAACAAGTTTAAAAACCTAATTCCCTTTGCTGAGCTACTAGTCCCTATGTCCCAATTTATGTCTGGGTAATTAAAATCTCCAATAATTAAAGTGTTACCAAGATTTGCAGCTTTCTCAATTTGCTCAAACAGCTGTTGTTCCTCGTCAATATTAACATTAGGTGGTTTATAACATATCCCAACCAATAGTTGGTTTCCCTTCTTTTCCCCCAAGCAGATATTTACCCATAAAGCTTCCACGTTTTCCTCATCGCATTCAATTTTCTTAAGATTTGGCTTTAACTCATGGTTGACATACAAACATACCCCACCACCCTTCTTGTTTTTCCTATCCTTCCTAAATAACGTGACTGCCCAGTCATGTGTCTCATCCCACCATGTTTCAGTTATGCCTATTATATCATATTGTTTAGTGTATACTAATGCCTCTAGTTCCCCCATTTTGTTATTTATGATCCTTGCATTAGTAAGCATACATTTAATATCATGCGTCTCTTGTTTATTTTGTGAATTACCAACATTACATAGCTTCTCTGTTCTGAGCTTGCCCCTCCCCCGTCTCCACCCTCCTTATACTGTTCTAAAGCCCATCTCCTTTCTGTCCTATCTCCATTGTGTAGATTGGTATGACCCTCCCCCCCTACTACTAGTTTAAAATCTCCTCCAACCTTCTAGCCATCCTATCCCCCAGCACTGCAGACCCTATATGTATCCTTATCTCCATGGTTTCTTATTTGAATAATATTTTTGGGTTTCTGCCAACTTCTGGTTTCTTGCTCTGAGCTCACTGATGTAAACAGCATTGATTTCATATTTGATGGAAACCCTGAAGGACCAACTGACGGATGGTTCTTTCTAAATCAACATAAAAAATAGCAAAGTGTGGTACCAAGCAACGACTAATAGAATACATAATATATTTATCTGCTGCAATTTTATTTGAAAATAATTGATTTACTAATCCTCAGTGATGGAATAAGTCTATAGGGTTAACCATGTTTTACTACATCACTCTCTTAAAGGACCAGGTACTATAATCATAGCATCGGGGAAACATTCTGTGACACCCCTGTGTGCACGTTGGCATACATTTTGGGAACCGCTGCCCTAGCCTTTTCCATCTTTCTTTAAGGGCAGAGGGACAAGGAATCCAGTGGATACACTGGCCCTTCCGGTTACTGGAGTTTATTATTTCTCTCCTAGATGAGTGTTATGGTATTCATTGCTGTAATAAGTAGTCTCTGATGTCTTCCATAACACATAGTACAGGGTAGGGCTGCCATCGGGGGGATACAGCAAATACAGCTATATAGCTATATGGGGCCAGGCCCTATACCCCCTATGTATACAACATTCAAAATCCTTCACACTCGCTTATTCACTTAACAGAAATGTCAAGCTTCACTGCGTATAATAGTTTTATTTAAAAACACTTTACCTAGGCCAAAAATAATGGGGGTTTAGTTACAGTATATGATACATTGCATGAGCCTGCCACAACATTAATGTGCCCCATTCTTGGAAGGTCCTACTCTAGCAGCCTAATGGCTGCTCTTATGAGATTAATCCACGTACTTGGGAAATCCATGACCTGCAAAAAGTCCAAAGAGGAAGTATTGTCAAAGTCGCTGGAGGAAGTCAAAAGAATGGTCTGGTGTTTCTTTGAATCCTCTGGCACTGGAAAACTGCAGTGTGTGGAAGGCAAGATGGATTCATTGAAGTATCAGGAAATCCTAGGAGAAAATGTCATGCCATTTGTGTGGAAGCTGAAGCGTGGGCATCATTAGACTGTCCAACAAGACAATGATGCCAAGCATACCTCAAATTCCACCAAGGGTTGGTTGCAAAAGATGTCCTGGAAAATTCTACAGTGGTCATCATTGTCACCTGTCTTAAACCTCATAGAAATTTTCTGGTGAGGTTTGAAGAAGGCAGTTGCAGCACACAAACCCAAAAATATTACTGAACTGGAGGCCGTTGTTCATGAACAATGGGCTAAGATTCCTCGGGAACGCTGCCAGAAGCTGGTGTCTGGCTATGCATCATGATTGAAGCAGGTCAGAAAAGCAAAAGGGTACTCTACTAAGTACCAAATATGCTTGCCGTGAAGGACTTGAATAATTTTGAGACTGGAGAAGCCATTGTAAGTTGAATTTTAAGTTGGTTTGAGGAAACCACTTGAAGCATTCATTGTGTTAAACTATTCCAATTGCTTTTGTTTGCTTTGTTCATTGAAAACAGCTGGAAGTCTGTGAATTTTGATAGTTAACTTGATTTTCAATGGGGGTTGAATAATTTTGATTACAACTGTATATACTAGATGCCCAGGGTCTTGACGACTTCCATGTCCACAAATTTTATATACAGGAAGCGGGTAACAGAATCAGGAATCTGAACATTCCTTTGTCATGCTGAACTATGTCAGAATTGAGCTTACACTCAGAGTTGTTTGGCATAAGGGGATTGTTTTAGAATCAGTTGTGCCTTAAAGCCCTGGTACTTCAGATTTATTATGAAGCGGATATTTACCTGGCCTTTGGTCTGGGGGACATATGTTGTGTAACTGGTACACAACATATGTACACAAAAGATCTACAGATACAATAAGATTGCCTAAGAAACCCATGAAAAGTAATACACATAGCAATACAGTTGTTTAGGTTTTGCTGGTTTTAATAGTTGGACCACCTACTTAGACGTTGTAACAACATACAAAGATATTGTGTAATATGCCCAAATAATGTTAATAACATCAGAATATATGTAGCAGAATGGATGCCTTAATACACTTTTATTCCTGGTTGTTCGGCTGTCCGTACACTCCCCCTTGGTCTACCGAACCAGCTCTTTGTGGTCCCCTTGTTTGCACCTCCTAATCACTGACCACCTCTGGCTGTTAACCACAAATGAGCAATTAGTTTAAGTGCTTTCCCTGTATGGCCGCCGTTCATATAACCAAATCTATGTGCTCCAAGATCATGGTCGACGTCATGGAACTGTAACTCGGATACGCAACCCCACGAACACCCGGGAAACTTGTACTGCTGCCCGTCCAACTTCCCGAACAGTTAGAAAAATTGCATTTGGACGGCAAGAACTACCGAAAAGCTTTCGCTCCCTAACAGCCATGGGGAGCATTCATTGGTGTTCGTGGGAGAACCCCCAAAAGATGACTGGTCGTTGCCTTGTTTTCTGTGAAACTATTTTAGGGCATCACCTCATAACTTCATTCGAATGGCGTTTCTAAACCACCGAAGGGATCTGAGTGCTATTTTGACAGAGTGGGTGCTCAGACTCCTGTAACTTTCCTGTAACTGAGAGATAATTAAGTTATAGTTTTCTTACTCAAGTAACAGAAATATAGTAGATATTTATAAAAATGACAAGCATATCCTGTTAATTTCCAGCCAAGCTGAGCATGTATACCATATTTATAAGTATAATTAATTGTTTTAAATAATAATGAAAAAAAAATACAATATGCAAATAAATAAATTGATTGATTAATAATAATAAAAAAAATAAAAAAATAACCATAAGGAAATCATTTTAATTTAAAAAAAAAATGGATATAACCTAGAATTTCCTGAGGAATTCCATTTTTAATGACAGTATCTGTGTGAATGAAAAAAACTGCACATCAAAAAAAAGACGTTGTAAAGAGTTCATGTAATACACCTGAAGATAATGAAAGTAAAACAGTGAAAGACCAAGGTGACCACCAATGGGGAATAACAGCCGAGCGTGCTCCTTGACATGGGGGAAGCAGCTTGGGCAAGCCTTCCATATTTGCTGTACTGTATAATTTTACATCATTTTTGTTGTACTTTCTACATCACTAAGTTCATAAGGTACACAAGATGAGCAATTCTATGTATGACATATAGATTCCAGTGAATAAATGTTTTTTGACCTTTAAACTCTGAATTTCTATGGAACTGGCCAAAAGAAGCAATGAAACCATCAATTTCCAAGTAACATTGGTTTTAACAGGCAGAAAATAACCAGAACAAATCAGTTCTCTGAAGGTGGTTAGGAAACACCTCTTAACGGTGACTAGGGTCACATTACCAGATCCTACACAGATTGTAATCAGCCTGTATGTATAACATGATTATCTTTGTTTGGGAAAGCAATCAGCATTGTCATTTGCAAATATGCTACTGATCCATATGGTCAACCCCATGTGCAGATAATAATCCCGCTTTGTTTCTCATTATTGCTCTAATTTTGGTGTAATTGAAAACTGCCTGTATGCATTCAGGAATATAAGGGACATCTGTTTTTCATTGGAAGAGTTTGCTTTTCCAAAAGGAGCTTTCCATCATCATCCCAACCCTACGATTCCCACATCTTGCCTTTTCGTAATTTTCATTTTTTTCCTCCAGAAAAAATGTTAGGTTGAACTTTCAACTCTTTGCAAAATAGTTGAAGTTGGATCCCTCGAGAAAATGCATTCTAGCTTCCACTTCTGATTCACTGGAATCCCTGGATCTAAATGACTTTTACTGTAAGGTTGAACTGTTATCAAATTATGTCTAGCTACACTGAGATAAATAGCCAGATGAAAGAAGAATCTTAGTGCTCACCTGCAACACTGATCAGTCTATTGACATGGGTGAATTTATCTTTTGGAGACAGAAAGCACAATATTTACTAAAAGCTGAGGTCATCAGGAGTGAGCATAGAAAGCTGAAGAGGAACAAGCCCACCAAACCAAATGTTAGTTGATATAGGATACAATGCTGGTGGACCTCCTGGAAACTATAGGTACACTGGCTTCACTCATGGCAATAGATGCTAGAGTCAATCTCAGTGTTCTGTGTCTTTATTTGATTTGATTACTCAATTTCTTCCCATTTTAAAGTCAAGCCCGATGCACTCCTTTAAACAGGTCAAACAATTATTTTTTTTCAAAGACACTGCATCATCAGGATTTTATGTTTTTCCCCATTTGAGTGAATGTTAATATTTATGTGAATAGTCTCAGTTATTTAATTGCTTTAAATACACTTTACTCATCATAAATGCATTTTACTCATCATGGTGCAAACCCCTATCTTTCTATATCTATTCAGTAGCTTACCGTGATTTAAAGTTGAGCATTAGCTTATTCTTATGGTACATCCTTAGTTGGGAGGAGCATTGTAAGAAATAGCATGATTGTGCAGTCTACAATTTGTCCACATTGTCCTGTTTTAAAAGAATTGTTTACTGTCAATATATTTTCTTTCTAATACTGATGACATCAGATGATGGGTATATTCTTCTACATGGTATAATCCCGTAATCCCGTAACGGTAATGTTGTGTTTATTATTTATTACCTGTAAAGTGAAGCCTTATATTAATGCATCATCTTTGCAATTTATTGTATGGCACATGTCCAATGTTAAGGTGTGTAAACAATAACATCAATAATGTATTCCTATTGTAACTGATAACATTGAGTCACTTGGATCTCATAATGTAGGAGCAACGTATCATAGGCAACATAATGGAATGGGTATTAAATCTTTTACCCCACATATTATTCATTAATATCTTCGTTTATTCTATATGACAGGTAGCATTAACCACCTTACTGGTGTATAATAACTATGTATTTCTCATAAGAATAGAAAAGGAAATACAAGGCATTCTTCATACATTCCTGACCATCCCTCAAACTCAACTTCCCCAAGTTTCACAGAAAGAAACTTAAGATTATAAATAGTATGTAAACAAACCAAGTAGAATAGAATGAATACATCTTGGAGAGCTGCAAATCTTTGGTTAGTGCCAGGGGGCTAGGTATGTCTAGAAATACACCCAACAATGGCAGTGAGGACTTACCATACAACGTAGATCTTAGATCTGTCAATCCAATGATTTTATACAAAAATGGGATGTCACTGAAATTATCAAAAATTATTAAAATAAATGTGCAATGGAATCCATACACAACCACAGTGGAAAAACTGTAAGAGTTTGTCAAAAGCCGTATAAACATTAACTTGGTTATTCACTTACATTGGATTTGAAAATAAACTTAAATTTGAAATTCACCTTGAATTCACCTTGAATTGCCATTATGGTAAATAATGAAATTTCAACTAGTGCCCTCTCAAAATGGAGCAAAGAGATAGAAACTTCTGTTTCATCAGTTAAAATAGAGCTTCTGCAAGTACGTTTTCCAATCAGTTTTCTTGGTCCTGTTCAGTTGTGTGTGTCTGTATCACGCTATATGGCCATATCTTGCACTGCTTAGACCATCACTCTGTTCACGTATTCCTGACCCTGCTGTAAAATACACTCCTTTATGGATAGGGCATACGTGACTGTATCCAAATTCTTTGTATTTTAATTAGAATGTAAGTAGTGTTAAATAATAGAAAGACTGAATGTTAAAAAGATGTAATCAGAAACTAGGATCTGGCGGGTCAGATTAGGTCTACGTGGTAGAAGGTCAGTCTAGCCATTGTGGGAATTTTTTTAATTTATAAAATTCTTGTGTGTTCTCTCATTTTTACTATGTATCTTTCCTCAATGTATTTTATTTCATTTGACTTCTAACCCGATTTGATATATTTACATTCTATCTAAAAACAAGACACGTTCCAATGCTTTCTCCCGAGTAAAAAAAAACTAAAAAAATCCAAATTAATAAAACTATTTCATAGTGTCTGATATGAATGTGTTACTAAATAATATGCATTTCCAGATCCAATAAATATTTATAAATTCTACTTTTCCCTTTGAAATAAAACCTTCACTTTCTTTCTAGACATCAGTCAAATATTTTCTGGTTGAGTTTCTCACATGTAACTGTTTTTTATCAGAGCAATGTGAAAGTGACAGAGCTGCGTACTACTCTCTATGAGCACACAGGTGAAAGTGTGTACTGTGTCATTGAGTAGCATGACCTGATATTCCCTGTTTAGGGATCACATGCTAGCAGCAAGGAACTATGATGACCTAAAAAACAGTTTGTAATATTGTTTTTAAATATATAGTGGTAAGTTCAAGAAGATATTGCACAAAAATATATGATGTGCTTACGGCAGATATATATAGTAAAGCAAAATAGTAGAGATATACTAAATGTTTTAACCATTGCTTCTTCGAATAAACAAATAACAAATAGATAGACACATATACCCAGAATGCGAATGAAATTGCACGTACATTGTAAGTTTTAGTATAAACAATTCAGGTAGCTTTGATCAATGACAACTAAATATGGTAGCCACACTAATGATCCACACACGAAAGGGTGAAAAATCCTTAAATGCAAATTCCTAGCATCGTTAATACATTGCAGATTGTGAAATGGCAAGAAGTTCAGTTCCTGATTGAGGCCGATGTACATTTTCCCTAGTTCATTTTCTCTACATAATTATAGATCAGAAGTAGGGTTGTGATGCTGTCCGGTATGAGAGTGATAATGAGCTATTTCTCAACAAGATTGAATTTATTCTGGTGAATATTTTGTTTATTCTGCAACTTAATTATTTCTGCTTTAATAACAAGTTTACCTACAAAAGAAGGGGATCACCATGGGGACTAAATTTGCCCCACCTTTTGCTAATGTTTAAATGCAGCACTGGAAAGACCATGTCATCGAAAGTCCCCACAAATGGATTGATTGTCCTGTTGAGTATAGAAGATACATTGACAATATATATATATATTTTTTTTTTATCTGGAAAGGAGGTAAACATGATTGTAAAAAAAATGATCAGTTACCTTAATTAAAATAAGTAGGGGGTAATTCTCACTGTTCAGTGCAGTGAGCGTTAGGTTGATGTTTTTTTGGTTGATTTTATTGTGTGTGCAAAGGAGGGAGTAAGTAAAACTAAAACCTTTTCAAAGACTTAGACATCAAATGCTTTATTTTAAAAGAGACCTGTCATCGCCCTCAATGGTTAAAGAATGCACACACACAACGATTTTAGAAGAGTGAGGCACAACTGTAGTGATATTCAGACTTTTCAAGAAAAGCATTTGAAGTAAAGAAAAAGTTATAGAGAAGCACTATAATACAAATAACTTGGATAGTAGAAATATATTAAATATCTACAAAAAGGCAATGATTTACAGTGCATGGCTAAAAAGACACGGCCACTGCACCCAGAACACTTCATTCAGATGAAGAGGTCAGATTGCCTATAGTGGCCGTTAAAAAAAGATGTAATTTTAAAGGAAATTACACCAGAGAGACCAAGAAAGGTATACAGAGGAGCTTCCAGCATTAAAAATGAAATAGTAAGAAGATATATATATATTTTTTTTAATTTTACTTTTTTAAAATTCTAATTTTTTTTTTTTAATTCTTTATTTTTGTTGTGCAAGCGATACAAACGAGCCTGTTTTGCCACAACAGCAGTCACAGGCGAAATATATTCTTACAGTGTCAAACATGGCAAATAGATAATCTGCACAATTTTATATTATTAGTAATCAGTAGTAACAAAGACATTGTATAGTAAAACATGAATGATTGATAAAAAGAGTACGTTATGCCTGTCTGAAATACTGCACAATTTTTATAGTTATTATGGCAGGTAGCAAGGCTTGGTAGCTAGCGAGGATGGTCGATAGAATAAATGAGTGTTACACAATGCATGGAAATGGTAACAAAAGATGATATAAAGCATGTCCTATGCACTGGTGGGGGTTAGAGCAATAGCTAAACTCAGAAGCGTAGGAAGCCTGAGAGAGTTATCAGGTTGTTAGTGCCAATGGGGATAAGTGATTGGGCTACAGCACACATTGTATGCGATTAGATTTACCGATTAAAGTAAAAAGAATAGTAGAGCAAGTGTTGCTATGGAGGTTGCCTTTAGCTTAATGAGTCGATGCTCTTAGAGGGTGAGGCACAGCCACTGGTGTACTGGAGTCTAGCAAGCTGGAGCAGAGCGCCCCTTAGCCACATCCTGTTCTGATACAGTGTTTCCTGGAGTACCAAGCCACCTAAATTGACAATAGCTAAGATGCCTGGCTAGACAGACTATGCTTAACAGTAGCAGAGTATGAGGCATGGCAGGGTGCCTTAAAGTGAGTATGAGTTAGACTAATTATGAAAGCGGGGTACACTACACGCTTGTGGTACATGAGTATGCGAAAGGAAAGGAAAACAGTTAAATTGCCGGGTAGTCAGGCTTGTCAGCATGGAATCAGCAGGTGACAGGCTATCTGGGAACATGTCTAGTGGGCGTAATAAGGCATTATAATATTGTGCAAGGAATATTCTGAAAAATGCAAAACCAAACAGAAATGAATGAACAATGAAGAGCTCTTAAAAGTTCGATGTTGTTTGCCTATCTCAAAATATAAAAATATAAAAGTACACCACCTAAAATCTGTATGGACGTGGTGATAGCAAGCTAGCCCCCAGTGTGTTACCGAAAGTCAGCCGACTCCCCTAGTCGGCATTCTCATGGTGCCTGCAAGTGGGGCATAGGCAGTGCTCAGAGATAGTGTCCACATGTCGGTAGTGCTTCTCCCGGCTGGGGTCTGAGTGTGATGTCCTCTGGAAGAAGGGGGGTTTGGCGTGTGATGGTGGTCTCGCCGTTCTGTTCGGGTGTTCCCGCTGCGACTCAACTTCCCGGCTCTCTGGCTCCGGGCCTTAGCGAGAGCCCTTGCCTTGTGTCCATGGAGCCTCCCAGACACGGTGGTCGGCTCGGGGGCCCGCGGGTTCTCCCTGTCCCGGGCGTCCCCACGGGTATATGGACGGCATGGGGTAAACCCCCGATGGGCTCCCAGCCCAGAAGGATGTCGGGTAGTCAGGACAGCAGCTTTGTGCACCTTTTTGACGGGTGATGCTGGTTTGGGTTTTGATGTAGGCTTACAGGCTTCCTCCTGCTCTTGTGCTGGCAGGCCCACATTGCTCTGTTTGGGTTGTGGCTCAGTAGCCCTCCCGATGGCGCCATGCTTGTTGCTTTTATGGCACTTGCTTAGCCGTGGTGAGGCTGTCAGTTTCAGTTTGGCCTCCAGCTTTCGTCAGAAGTCGTCGAAGATTGCTTCTAGTCTTTGCCGGGTCCCATTCTGTGGGTCTGTAGGCTCGGGGGAACATGAGGCGTCCGCCATGTTGGGTGCAGCATTGTGTTGCATACTTCCCCATGCATTCCCCCTTTGCACCCGCTCCGGTCTTGATTTATCTCTCAGGTGTGGACCGCGATCACCCCCGACGGTCCAGGGGGGGGAGTAACGGGGTTCCTTCTTGCGTTGTGTCAGCATCTCGTGGCACTGGACCGGGGGATCGGCCGCCTCTCCCGCTCTACGGTCGCCAGGCCTCATGGCGCAAGTCGGTCTGCCAGCCAGTTTCAGAGTGATCGCAGGCTGCAAGGTTGGTTTAGTGCCCTTTCAT
This sequence comes from Pelobates fuscus, assembly GCF_036172605.1. Classification (NCBI taxonomy): domain Eukaryota; kingdom Metazoa; phylum Chordata; class Amphibia; order Anura; family Pelobatidae; genus Pelobates; species Pelobates fuscus. Next base: position 24,784,213 of record NC_086322.1, read on the forward strand.
GGGTCAGATGAAGCTATTTGGGTTGCCTTTTCATAAGCTTTTAGGGCTGAAAAGTTGTATTTTGCCCTATCGTCTGAGGAGCTCTGCAGTGGCACGTCTATCAGCCTTGCTGGTCAGGCCCCGCCCTCCTTTTAAAATTCTTTTAAAGCCTGTTTTGTATTTTGAAACTTTGGCCTTCAGTTTTTCTTTTTTGTATAACGTTACAACTGTCTCACTTGCACAATCTTTAACATTCACCTTGGGACAGGATCTGGAGCCTGCAGCCAGTGGAGCAGTCCTGGTAGAAGAGCAGTGGAAGTCATGACCCCTCCTTCTGACATCGTAAGAAGATATATTAAAAAAGAAACAGAGACACTTCTTCACTTCTATAATGTCTTTTAAGGTGCAACGGTTGTATCACATGTAGCACATCCAAATTAAAGATATTGTTCTACATAGCAACAGAAAGGTTTTTTCAAGTTAAAGATCAAATCACATGTTCAAGTAAATGGTCAGAACAACAAAAAACTGCGATTAAATATGTAAGAAATTTTAAAAATAGATTTGCAAAAACATGTATCAGCTATTTTTCCCAATACTACAATGCTGACCCAAGTCTGTAAGATGATGGGGCCATATGCAAATTAAGGTTGGTGACTGTGACAAGACCAATCTCGCCACATTGCATTGGAGGAGCCTGGTTGCCCGCCTGATGCCTTTGGACTATGGACCAGACATTAAAAGACTTATTTTCCCTGCAGAAAGGCTTATTCGTGCCTTTTCTGCCGGGGTGTTCGGTAGATTTTATCTACCAAACAAACTAACAATTGCACGACCCCCTGGGAGCTGGAGTGTGCCGCCAATTGACCACCCTGAAGCTGCGGTTAACTGCAGCTTAATTGACGAAGGCAGGGTGGTCTTTGTTCGTCGACCGAACACGTGGCGGCGGCCATTTTACAAGTACCGTACGGCCAGCGGTGTTCGGCACCTAAACTATGGAACTATAAACGGACACTTATCTGCACGAACACCGCTGAGCCGTCTGTCTCCTGGTTCCTATTCGTGAGGATGTAGCCGAACAGCCGTTCATACGGTAGTTTGTTTCATGTGAACTGTGGTAACCCAGATAGCTATGCCATGGAGCCTATTCGTGTGATTAAAGACTTTGGCTCCATGGCGATTAAACTAACTTTATATATTTTAAAGCATAATACTGTATTTGGGTGCCCACGTGTGTAATGGAGTTTTGCCTTTGTCCTGGGAGATAATTGAATTACTTCTCCAATTATCTCCAGGGCAGAAGGGAGGAAGCCAGGATGCATTGTGGGGATGTATTGCTTCTGTGAGTCTGTAATGTGATACATGTCTGTCCGTTACAATTGGTGGCAAGCGGCGGGATCGTTCCTACAGCCAGAAGGACAGCTACAGGAGACACCATTGCTTTGGATTTTACAATTTGAGGGCAACGCATGTCTGAGTAAAGCGACCCTGACAGCACCAGGATGGAACCAGCCGTGGAGCATGAGGAGGGTGCCATGGATGACCGAGATGCAGTCCGCAAAGGCATCTGGTACCAGGCACTGGGTATGGTGGAATACCAGCGGGGCGACAGACTCCCCAAGGAAGACCAGCGAGTGCAGAAGCGACTAGCCCTGCGGATGCCCTTCCTGGGACAGCAGCCCAGGGAGGAATGGGTAAAGGAATTGGAGCTCCGGGTATGGCAGGAGATGTGGCTGGAGGATGCCTACCAGGCGCTCTGGTGGTATGGGGCACAGAACCTGCCCTGGACAGCCGAGCATGACAAGCCAGAGGGAGAGGAGTTTGATGGTCCTGGCTTGTTATGGGAGTCTTTTTCAGAGCTCAAATTTGGGAGCCCTACACAAGCCTGGTTCAGTGATCTCTTGGAGTGGAGGGAGAGCAGGTATGACTGGGACGACACTCATGAAATTGAGCAAGACCTGGTCCACCTGGTGACCCGGGAGATGGAGCTAGAACAGGGCTACCAGCAGCTGTTCCAATACTATGAGAAGGCTCAGCAGGAGAGCAGCAGGACAGACCCAGAGCCAGACCCATTCAGAGGGGACGAGATGGTAAAGTTTTACTGGGAAGAACCCCAGGTGGCCGGTGGAGATGCGACCGAAGTCTCTCCACTGGTCCTGCAGGGAATTGGGAGCCAGTCTCCATTCTCCAGTGGCAGTGTAAAGTGCAGGGAGAGGAGAGCAGTGTCCTCCCTCCCCAGCGGCAGGCTGAGTTACAGGGGGCAGAGGTAGTTGTTCCTGCCCCCCAGCAGCAGAGTGATATGCCAGGAAGGCAGTGTGAAGTGCAGGGAGAGGAGAGCAGCGTCCTCCCTCCCCAGCAGCTGGCTGAGTTACAGGGGGCAGAGGTAGTGGTTCCTGCCCCCCAGCAGCAGAGTGATATGCCAGGAAGGCAGTGGGAAGTCCAGGGAGAGGAGAGCAGTGTCCTCCCTCCCCAGCGGCAGTGTGATTTTTTGGGAATTGGGAGCCCAGTCTCCATTCCCAAGCGGCAGTATGATGTGCCGGGAATTGGGAGCCGAGTCTCCATTCCCCAGCGGGAGATACAGCAGGGAATTGGGAGCCCAGTCTCCATTCTCCAGCGGCAGTGTTATTTGTTGGGAATTGGGAGCCCAGTCTCCAGTCCCCAGCGGCAGAGTATCCAGCAGGGAATAGAGAGCCCAGTCTCCTTTCCCCAGCAGCAGAACTCTGTATTGGGAGGAGAGACAGTCGGTCTCCCTCCGCAAAGACTGGAAGTATGTATGGGAGAGGAGATTGTTACCACCTCTCCCCAGCAGCGGATCATTAATGGGCAGAGTGTTCTATCGGGAGAGGAGCTTGTTACCCCCTCTCCCCAGCGGCAACTTAATGTACCAGGGGGAGACTGTAAGCCCCCCACCGGTGCAGATGGGACCGTGGTCTCTGCACTTACCACACAGGGGGTAGGGATGGTCGGTCCTACCCCGCCACGACAGAGCTGTGTATCCAAGGGGGAGACAACCGGTCTCCCCATTCTGCAGCAGAGCTATGCACGTAAGGGGGAGACAGTCAGTCTACTCCGGTCTCCCCCCCCGCTGGTCTCTGCCGACTCAGCAACCCACCAAGGCAGCCTACCAGTCCCCTACACAGCCGTGGTGAGGCACCTGGACATGGACAAGTTTCTCCTCTACCCAGGTGTAGTAACCAATTATTGTGGGTGGACTGTACTGTTTTTTCTGCTTTGTGGGTGGGCTGCTGGACTAACAAGGGCACTGACCGGCAGGAGGTCAGGTACCCTGTTAGTCTTTTTGGAAAGGGGGAGAGATGTGACGGGACCAATCTCACCACATTGCATTGGAGGAGCCTGGTTGCCCGCCTGCTGCCTTTGGACTATGGACCAGACATTAAAAGACTTATTTTCCCTGCAGAAAGGCTTATTCGTGCCTTTTCTGCCGGGGTGTCCTGGGTGTTCGGTAGATTTTATCTACCGAACAAACTAACGATTGCACGACCCCCTGGGAGCTGGATTGTGCCGCCAATTGACCACCCTGACGCTGCGGTTAACCGCAGCTTAATTGACGAAGGCAGGGTGGTCTTTGTTCGTCGACCGAACACGTGGCGGCGGCCATTTTACAAGTACCGTACGGGCAGCGGTGTTCGGCACCTAAACTATGGAACTATAAATGGACACTTATCTGCACGAACACCGCTGAGCCGTCCGTCTCCTGGTTCCTATTCGTGGGGATGTAGCCGAACAGCCGTTCATACGGTAGTTTGTTTCATGTTAACTGTGGTAACCCAGATAGCTATGCCATTGAGCCTATTCGTGTGATTAAAGACTTTGGCTCCATGGCGATTAAACTGTATTCGGTTGGTCTGAGTGCCATTCACCTAATAATGTGCACTCAGACCTGAGCTATCTGGGGATATGTAACATGTCTATGTTTAATGTATAACAAGTAACTTTATATATTTTAAAGCATAATACTGTATTTGGGTCCCCACGTGTGTAATGGAGTTTTGCCTTGTCCTGGGAGATAATTGAATCACTTCTCCAATTATCTCCAGGGCAGAAGGGAGGAAGCCAGGATGCATTGTGGGGATGTCTTGCTTCTGTGAGTCTGTAATGTGATACATGTCTGTCTGTGTTACAGTCTTCCATTTGGTCCCCTAGGGGAGTGTCCACCTGGTGGGAGACCTGCATAAATACCGGGGCAGGTAGCCCTCAATAAACAGACCACTGCTTGACCCTCAACACGGAGCCTTGTCTCGTTCTTGGGGGGATTCACTGTATGCTGTTGGAGACTGATTGCTAGGAGTGTAAGCTGATGTATGCTTTTCCTGTTCGTCTGCTAGCAGCTATTCGTGAGGTTCCAGTTTGGAGTGCTACCTTATTCCCTTGTATGCAGTTCGGGAGTTCGGTGCATTCACCTATATCCAATTCGTGAGTTTTGGTGATGTTACAGTAGCTGTGCCTGTCTGTGAAAAGGGGATTATCGCCTAAACGGATTTTAACCCCTTGTCTGCTGAAACGGTCCATTACAGTGACCCTGTGAAGGCATTGTAAAAAACATAATTGAGATTTATTTGAGAGCTAGACACTCTAGCTTTGAATTTGAGGTCTTCCGTCTCATGTTTATGTGTGTGTGGATTTAAATATGCTCTATCAGTATGCCATTAAGGAAGCTCAATACATTTTAGCGAAATGCGTTTGGATACTGATACTGCTTGGAACCTCCTTATAGCACAAGACAGAGGGAGAGACTGGTAGCAAGGGACTAAAGATTACTCCTGAATTCCATTGCCCGAAGAGAGTGACCGGTCAAAGAATGTCTTGGCATGTGTGGACATACCTGTTGGAGAATTAAAGATATAGAAGTCATGATGCTCTCCTGATTAAACATGCTTCTGAAGCTCTTTGTTTTTTCTTTTTGGTTTGTAGCACCACAAGATGTTGCCCTTTTAAGTCTTGATCAATGGCAGTAATTTACAGGTACTACAGTAAATAATGTATTTGTTATGTGACATCAATAGCGGTTACTTTCCAGTTTTTCTGTACAGGTATCTATAATAACCTTCATGATACCCGAAACGGAAACTTACCAAGTGTATTTATCCAAAACTGACAAGTATGAGCCTGGGACAGGAGAGCAGAAGTAAGCCTGGAATGAGTGATGCTGCCAGAGGTCAAATTGGTGAGTTATCTCAGTAAACTTGTGCGTAATGGAAAACTATGGTTCGACCAAATCAATTTGGAAAAAAACAAAAATAATCATTTTGATGACCAAAATTTAGTGATGCAGCATTTTGGCTAGTTTGAAATTCAGACATGTAAACAATTCAGGAAAAACTATACGGACAAACCAAATGGCACATAATAGAGCCTATTACTACAGGAAAATACATGTATACTATTGATAAGTGTATATATATTTTGAAGTCAGTGATCCACATATAGTCAATATTCAGATTGTGAGCATTTTGTTGCATATTATACGTTTCTGGTTCATTATCAATCATCTTTTCTTTTTCAAGCCACAGGTGGGACTTCAAATCTCGATACAAATGCCTCTGCTCATCCATTGCACATTTTGTTTGTTTCATAATTCAGTCATATGGTAATGCAGAGTTATGGATATCGGACACACCACCGATTGGCAATAATTCATACATTTTTTGCAGCTGAATGTACAAGTCTATATCTCAGTGCCTATGTGAGCTAAGATGACAATACCCTGCAGGGCCACCAGTTTAAAAAAAAACACCCTAAAAAGGTACTTTAAGGAAATAACACAATCAGAACTGTCTCACTATATTCATATCTGTTAGAAATACATATTATCCTGTCCAGGCGAGTGATAATTGCCAACAAGCAGCTCAGATTGTTCTTCCATTTTACAAACCAAGACACAAATGGTCATTGTCCTCTATTATCCAATCAGACCCGTATGTGTACTAAGAAAAGAGTTAGGTGGAGTGTAGACAGCAACAAGCCATTTAACCTCACACACCACCCTGGATTAATTGTAGAATAGTCTGATGTTATTAATCCATCAAGGATGGAGGAAAGCCGTGCAACTTCTGAATCAAAATAAAACCTAGACTTAGGTTTGCATGTTTGACCCATCATATTTTAAGAATTTCTCTTAAAGTGCACAGATACATGTTAAATATTGCTATTGGTTCTCCCTCTGTCTGGGGCAAGCTTGAAATTCTCCAGGAATCTAAAATAATCACCATGACTTATTTAATGTGATTGTTCAGCCATAATGATTTAAAGGGCTTAAAAAGCAATATTCAGTGCTCCCTTTTAACACTACGTATACCCCATCTGTCAGTCTAAGATGACTAAGTATGGCTCCAGCTGACAGAGGGGAGCCCCAGGTTGAGTCATACCTAGGCCTCCCCAGTGTGAGCAGGAATTTAACCCTGCTCACGCCAAACTGAACAGAGCTTCCAATGGCATGAAAGACTACTAATTTTAAGACAGCTTTGAACATCCGAACAATTGGAAGGGGTTAACTAATGTTTTTTTTTTATGCAATTTTTTTTTTAATATAAACAATTTTCTTAAATACTTTTTTTATTTTTATAACCTATTGAGAAATTACATAAATCATTTGTGGTTTGTGAAACACCGTTGACCTCTGCGTGACTATTTTTCATTTGATCCTACATGGAATATCTCAGCCTCCACCTAGACTAGTTTACACGCATGCCAGATGTTTAAGGAGTAACCGTACAGCAATTAGGTGGTTAAAAATGAAATTCCCCAAATAGTTGCTAATAACTGAAATCTAAATGATGAGAAAGTGATTTCAGTATTGGAACGAGTGTTCTAAAAGCATAGGGTGTGAACTATTGTCACTTTCCTCTCATTAATTACCTGAGAAATAACCCAGCGTGATTGGGAGGAATGCGAAACATGCTTTTTTAAGATAGAAACTGTAAAATGTTGCCAACCATTGTATGTTAAAATATCCCAAGGCATCAAGGTGATCCCAAACCTAGGTGTGCCAAAGGCCCATGCACTCAGGCAGGTGTGGTAGCGATGACTCTATTTGGAATGATCCAAGACATCGTTTTGAAGCCACCTGTATCCCTATAAAAAATATAAACACTTAAAAATATGAGCCAGAGGCAAAGTTGCTTACTCATCATAGCAATGATCTTGGTTTTGGTTAAAGTCTTCTGCAAAGAATTACTTTGGCCTATAAACGATATAACACATTATAAAAAAGAGACAAAATACATTCACAAAATGTGGAAAAATGTTGGCTGTTTGAACCAAGTTTTTTTTAATGTATTTATGCATGTGATTGTATAACATTATTTAAGTAACGTTAGGATTAAACTACACCTTTTAATTTACTGGAGTACCTTCAGACTCTGACACATTAGGTGCACGGTGTAGGTTAGGTTACAGTTAGTTATACTGGGTGGGTTATTAAAGGGTCACTCCAGCCTCCCACACACGTTAGGTGCACTGTGTAGGTTAGCAGGGCTGCCATCAGAAATTTTTGGGCCACTGGGGCCATTGTGTGTGTGTGTGTGTGTGTGTTTGTGTGTGTGTTTATAGTGAATGTAGCATGTGTGTGTAGTGGAAGCAGTTTGTGTGTGTAGAGTGGATGAAGTGGATGTGAAATGGATGCAGGCCCATCCTAAGTCCACCCATAAGGATGCAGTGTATGCAGTGGATGCAATGTGTGTGTGTGTGTGTGTACTTAGTGTAGTGTGTTTTTAGTGAATGTACAATGTGTGTGTAGTGGATGCACTGTGTGTGTAAAGTGGATAACGTGTGTGTAATGGATGCAGTGTATATAGTAGATGTAGAATGTGTGTAGTGTATGCAGTGTGTGTGTGTGTGTGCGTGTAAAGTTGATGCAGTGTGTATAGTGGATGCAGATTGTATGTCTGTGTATGGATGCAGTGTTTGTGAGTATTAGATGCAGTGTGTGTAGTGGATGCAGAGTGTGTATAGTAGATGCAGAGTGTATTTGTGTAGTGGATGTGGTGTGTGTGTATAGTGAATGCAGAGTGTGTGTTTGTGCAGTGCATGCAGTATGTGTTTGTGCAGTGGATGTAGTGTATGTATATGTTGTGTAAAATAGGGGCTACATTCTGTGGAACCAAAAAAAGCATGTTAGTTTTTATTTTACATTTATTTTAATACATTTTGTTTTATTCTCCCCTCCCGGCTTCTTACCTGTGGCCAGGCAGGAGGAATATTCTATTCCCTGGTGGTCCAGTGGCTTTGTGCAGGCTGCCATTTGCTATATAATGATAGAATATGGGAGTGGTCGCCCAAAATGGACCAAAAGGTTCTACACCCCAGTGCTAGGTTCATTAGCTCTGGATTATGTGAGTGCTCCATTACCACTTTACTTTTTATATATATGTTATATAGTTTTACACTATTGTACGGTATTTTTTATTTACCGCCATTCCCATTGGTTTTGATTGGAGCATCGAGCACTCAGATCAGAACAGAGGTTTCTGGATTTGCATTTTAGTTCTGAGCTTTCTTTTATAAAATCTGTGTTCCTGAACGCTAAACTGCGTTACTGGCTCTACAATGAGCCGTCCCTTTAATGATCAAGTCAGAGCTGCTTAACTATATTTCGAAAACAAAGGATCATTCAATTAAAAATCAAGCTCATTACAACTTATAAGTGATGTTTGAAGAATTCTATTAGATGCTTTTATTGTTTCCTCCCCACTTCCTTAAGAACAGCGACATTTACAATGTAACACGAGTGAACATATTGAGGATCTAGAACCAGTGGCAATTTAAATACTGTGGGATTATTCTGTCTGGCCTTAGGAAAGCTCAGTAAAATCATTAAATAAATGAGCAGTTCACGTCGTAAAGAAAGTAAATAAATACTAGTCCAGTAAGCCAACATCCATAATTTTTATAACCTAATTTGCCAATCAAGATGCCAAGATAAGATCTATTGTGTTAAAACTGGTTCTGAGTTAAACAATTTAACTCCTGGCAGATTTATCACCTAGCAAACCACATATTGCTCATAAAAGAGCAAACTCCAGGCTGTGTGGTTTGTATAAGGGAGTGAAGCATGTTTAATGATAAAATAATGATAACGTTGCATTGTAATGATTTCAGATAGGTGAGCTTTAAATTGTGATTATAACCCAACGACTGAAAGAATCTATATCTAATAAATAGCAGTAAACATGCAATAAGCAGAAAAGTGTGCAGCATACCAAACCAACAGTAAAAATATAAAGTAGAATTTTAGAGCAAACCATTTATCTTAGAAAAAATAAACGATGATGATCCTTATAGAACTTTATTATGTTATAGATAGATGTGTACAGATTATCACTTTATCCAACAACTGTGGGTGTGTGTGGGGCTGGAGAACATTGAAGGGCTACTAGAGGTGCCACTGGAGGTGCTTTCTGGGTCATTGCTGCACAGTGTGCATCACTGGTGTTTAGTGTCTGCACACTGCGCATGGAGACACTGAAGTTCCCCATAGATATACATTGATTGAATGATTTATGAGGAGATGCTGATTGGCACAGACCTGTGATTTTCTGTGCATGCACAATAGCCACCCAGTGCGTACCTAGGGGAAAGAAATGGATTGTCTGAGATCGTCAAATTTGTTGATCTCAGCCAAGTAGACTGGTTCAGTGCTGGAATAAAAGTGAACAAAATCCCCTTTTAAAAGGCTGGCAATGGGGGCCACACCTTTAACTGATTTAGGCAGGACGAAATTTTCCTGTTGCCCCTATGTATACGTAGATATGAGCAGTGGGGCATTGTGGAAACTGGCCTAGGGGCAGCATAGAGGGAAAATCCGATCCTGGGTAAATCAGTTACTTCCAAACCTGGAAGCCTGTTTCCTATTAGATATCAATAATATAAATATATAGATATAAATAAAATGCTTTCTTTTTTTACATAAATATGATTTTTTAAAGCCAGAGCTGGTCTGTTATTTAGCACCAAAATCAAAGATAAAAGAATAGAGTATACTATCCATGGAAAAACAGGATTTCACAGAGAATCTAGGCTCCCAAGACTCAAACTCCTCCCAAAGGATGTGATCGTACGAGTACATTATTTTCCTATAAAGGAGCAATTCATGAACGTTTGAAGATCCTGAATAGAGCTTTGAGCACCTTATACCAACATCCTACTCTTTACAGATCTATCCCCATGCACACTGGTTAAGAGGCGTGAATTTGTCAGCATCAGTAAAGCGCTCCAGGAAGCTCACATGACATATCGATGGGGCTTTCCAGCCAAACTTCTTATACAGTGTAACGATATTTTTAAGATCTTTAAAATCAAATTCCATAGGATTCACAGAGAATTGAAAATAGGAAGGAGTCTTATTCAGGATCAGAAGAACAAAATTATATACAACGTTTCAATGTCAAACCATAATCATATATATTAAGGCTTGATGCTGAAACGTTGTATATAATTTTGTTCTCCTGATCCTGAATAAGATGGTAAATCTCCTAATGCCTGTATAAGTTTCTGAATATTTATAAAGAACACCTCCCATGGTGCTCCAGGTGTGGTAGCAGACTCTATTGGGTTCTCCTGGTGCAACACTACCTTTGAAAGTTGATACTTTTAAGGTGATTATCACAGTAGCAGATGGTCTTCAAGTACTGGTACAGTTGGACAATCCGGTTGCTCAAGTATCCAACAACAAGGCTACTCGTGTGATTGCGGCACCAAAGATCAAGCAAGAGTGGCAGGCAGGGGAGCGACCTGAACGTGGCACAGTACTTTCTAGGATCAGGTGCTCGAGCATATTCTACTATCTTTACTCCATATGGTTGCTGAAATCTAATGTTAAGTTGTATTGCAGTAAATGTATGAAAGTTTAATTTCTTTTGCAATGTATTGCCTCAAAGAAGGGATTTGAGCTCATTCTACTTAATGTTAAACTTCAATGAGGGTACAGCACCGACTACCATTGGTCAACCAGGTGCTACCACTTAGGGGGGGGGGGGGAGTATAGCCACTGTCAAGGGGAATCTTATATTTCATTTCTAAGCTGTACATGTATTGTTATAATTGCCTTTTGTATAAGGGTATTATGCTACACATATCCCCTCCGAACCGGCCGACCTATTCGACCATAGTATAGATAAGATAATACAAAGTGATCAAGTGATCAACAGTGTGATATGACCACTATTGCCTAGTGAGCTCCTGGTAGAGACCTGATCGTAATAATAGACCTACTCACTGCAAACTGGTTGTGTGCTGGTGCCTGATAATTATATATTCATTAGAAAGCCAAGGTCATTGCACAGAGCTCAGTAGGGTTAAATTGACATTCAAACAGAGCCATTTTCTCTCAACACTAGCTAACAACACTGGGTGTAGTGATGCAACCCCAAGTATTGCTCACTGGTTATTCTGTTGCTACAGTAATGCAGGCTGGGAGTGTGGGCTTTGCTTGGTGGTGAGGGTATAGGAGTATTTTCCACTCTCTAGCCCAAGTGGACACTGTGGACCCTCATAATGATTTATTACAGCTCACTTACCTTCATTTATGATGGTTTTAACAGTTTGTCTTTGAAATATACAGGCTTAAATTCACCCTATAAACAAAAATAGCCCTGGCAGAGGTAAATTTGGCCAGAGTTGATGTCCTGCTATTTCAGGAAACCCACTTTGTGTGGGGCAAACAACCAAAATTATCCTCACAGTTTTACCCTGTTGAGTATCATTCGTGCTATAAAACCAAAAAAAGAGGAGTGACCACCTTGATTGGTTCATCAGTCACTTTTACATCCTACATAAGAAAATGTTTGATAGAAATGAGAGATACCTAATTCTCCAGTGCTGCCTCAATAATAGACCATTCACCATTGTTAATGTCTATAACTCAAGTGATGACTGCTACACTTTTGTCCAATCTCTGGTTATGAGAGGAGATTGCAATGTTATCCTTGACCACATATTTGACACCACTTTACCTTTTGGTTCAATATATTGAGTCAAATTACAGAAAATATTTACATAGATCTGGTTATGGTGGGAGACTGCACTTTTATCCTTAACAACACATTTAGCACTACTGCCAAGTGGGATGCCAAGTGTAAAAAGATTGGAGAACTTACAGATTACATGATGTGTGTTGGACACAACCACTCAGGTGCTCAACTCATATACAGTTTTTTTCAACACCTCCTCAATAGGATATATCACATGGTCAGATCATGCCTCTATTCTCCCAAAATTGTGTAAACATTTCTCCTACTGGGGAACTGGCACATGGAAACAAAATGACAGTTTTTAGCTAATTCCAAAGTTCTAGAGAATGTATTCAAAGAGCTGATGGATTATTTCCATCTTCATTAGCCTTGATAAGGTTGTTATCAGATATATTCCTTAAACATGCATCCTATCTCAGGAAAATCTCACTTAACGAGAGGAAAGTCCTTGAGGATCCGCTGTTGCACCTTAACTCCCAAAACCAGACTTCTCCATCTCCTCCCTTTCTGGCAGCAATATGCAAAATCTAGAATCCATTAAATATCCACCATGCCCTACAGACAGGATATATTATTGGGAATTTGAAGTATAGATATTACACCCAAGGCAACAGGGCAAGATCATTCCTGGCTAGACAGTTGAAAAATAAACTAGGTGCCTCAAAAGTTTCCTACCTACTGGACCAGCATGGTCAGAGAATGTATAACCCCACTCTTATCGAATCTGCCAATTTCTACACTTTACTTTATAATCTTAAAGACAAGAGCAACACTATCCAACCTTCCCCTGGAGGAGTTGCCAGGTTTCTCATGCAACATTTACAAACACTCCCAATGCCAAATACAGCCCAGGAAATACTAGACACCTTAGGATCCTTGCCACAGAGGAAAGCCCCGGGCCCAGACAACCTAGCATGTGAAATAGGGCTGGAATACTTGTCCTCTAGAATAGGTACTCATGGGACCCTTCCATTGGGGTTTTCTTGTGTGGGGAAGGCAACATTTGCTTTTACATAATTACACAATGAGATGGTTTGGGTGACATTTAACTTTGCATAATGAGGGCTGTGAGTGTACTATTAAATCTAAATTGTACCAGGGGAGCACACTTGCTCTCAGTAATGAGGTGCATAGTGGTGTCATGCCTGCCGGCAGTTATGGTTTGTTTATTTGTTTATCTGTTTTATTTGATTGCTTGTTTGCTACTTTGTGGTATGCTTTTATATGTGTACTTTAAACTTCTGTGATAGGTGGTGCCAGCCAGACACATGGACAGTTCCATATCCTCAATATCCAGCAGCATGTTTTGCACATTCGCCTTTCGAGCTAAGCTTTGGTACCATGAGAGACACAAATGTATAAGGATAGTGCATATTTCTTGTTGACTCACTATACCTGATCATGATCATGTCTCTTAGTTTTTGTCACCTATTCATAGGCATGCGCACGGGGTGTGCCGGGTGTGCCTGGGCACACCCTAATCCCCGCGGCACGCCTATGCATTGAGACCGGCAGGGGAGATCTCAGGATCTCCCCTGCCGGCTCATGCAGAGCCGGCGCTATCCGAGCGCCGGCTCTGCTCTCAGCCTCCCCTCACCGGCTCACAGGCAGTGAGGGAGACAGGAGAGGACCCAGGGAGCTATTGCCAGCAGCTCCGCCGGGTTCCTCTCGCGAGAACTGAGCGTTGCCGCGGCAACGCTCAGATCTCGCGTGAGTGAACCCTAGCCCTGCGGGGCTAGAGTTCACTCTCCTCTGGACCACCAGGGATGGCAGCAGCAGCAGGATCCCCCCTCCCAGGCATAAGGTAAGAAGGGAGGGGGGATAACTGATCTGCCTCCACCTCCACTGGACCACCAGGGACAAGGAACAAGAATCCCCCCTCCCCACATAAAGTAAGAAGGGAGGGGGGATATTTAGTAATGTACCCCCACCTCCACCCCCCACAATCACCCACACACATACACACATACACAGCACACACACACACACATACACAGCACACACACACACATACACAGCACCCCCACACACATACACAGCACCCACAGACATACACAGCACCCACAGACATACACAGCACCCACACACAGCACCCACAGACATACACAGCACCCACAGACATACACAGCACCCACACACAGCACCCACAGACATACACAGCACCCACAGACATACACAGCACCCACAGACATCCACAGCACCCACAGACATACACAGCACACCCACAGACATACACAGCACACCCACAGACATACACAGCACACCCACAGACATACACAGCACCCACAGACATACACAGCACCCACACACAGCACCCACAGACATACACAGCACCCACAGACATACACAGCACCCACACACATACACATACACAGCAGACCCACAGACATACACAGCACACCCACAGACATACACAGCACACCCACAGACATACACAGCACACCCACAGACATACACAGCACCCACAGACATACACAGCACCCACACACAGCACCCACAGACATACACAGCACCCACACACAGCACCCACAGACATACACAGCACCCACACACAGCACCCACAGACACACACAGCACCCTCACAAACACAAACAGGACCCTAACAAACACACACACACAAAACACTACCAGTACCCTCACACACAAACAGCATCCTGACACACAGTACATTTACAGCACCCTCACAAGTGCACACACACACACACACACACACACAAACAGCACCCTGACACACAGTACATTCACAGCACCCTCACAAGCACGCACACACAAACACCCTCACCCACATAGTACACTACCAGCACACACACATCACACTAACAGCACCCCCACACAGCACACACACAGCTTTGTGTGTGTGTGTATATATGTGTATATATATACATACATATACATATATATATATATATATATATATATATATATACACGCCGCGTGTGCTTGTGCTTGAGGGTGCACACCCTAATGCAATAGGCTGCGCACGCCTATGCACCTATTTAGCGGTCCTCCATGCCCACCAGTGATTGTTTCAGTCTATATGTCCATGCTTTTCTCTTGTATTTCAAAACCAATAAAATACCAAGTTTAATAAAGAAGGAATAGAGCATGTGTAATAGATACAAAACCATAACAGGGCAAAAAGTCCAAATGTTTCATTTAAAAAAAAAAAAAAAAAAAAGCTGAAACGTTATCTATTACAGTTTTCATTTTCATTTTTTTTATTATGCTATAAATTCATATATTTTTAGAGAAAAAAAACATTTCAATATCTCACGCTACGTTATATATTTCCCATAAGGTATAATGTTGTAACAAATAGTGTAGATACATTTATGAATACCAAAAGCAAAGTAAATTATCTACAAATTAGATTGTGATGCCAATAGAAAAGTTGTGCATTCCATACTCTGCTGGCACTAATTTGTATTATTATTTTTATTATTATAAGTTATTGTGTGATTGACAGTTTGATTGCAATTTAATCTCGATTTGTTTTTGTGCCATGGTAAATCTGTACAATTAGTACAACCACATTCCTTGCCCTCCCTTTGAGCAATTTAGGATTAATTTTAAAGAAGCCAAGAAAAATTAATTTAATTTATTTTATAATTTACTATTTTACTGGGCTGTGCCATCTTACCAATCCACCTTAGTGAGATAATTAAATAAAAAAATAAAGCCAAAGTATTTGAAACAACGTAGTATAATTAATCAAGCATTAATTTTACAAGTAAATACTGCAGGATATATAAACTCCACTTAACTAGGTATAATTACCATTTATTTTTTAGAAACAAAACAAAACAAATAGTGTATTTTTTCATTGGATTTTTCCATACCTTATAAATTCCAAAGTACTGCCAAAAATGTAAATCGTTTCTTAAGATTAAATGCCAAAAATAATTTTTCTTAAGAGGAACAAATACTTGTTTTTTTACTTTTTATTTTCAGCAATTTTGAGCCAGAGGTACCAGGCATTCATGTATGGAATGTCCCTAATGAAGAACGGGTGATCTCGCGGGCAAAATATTTTCATCCTGAATATTTTTGTTTAACCTTGTTCCTTGTTCATTTACTTGGATACATTAATTAGGCATGTCGCACTCCCTAATTTCTGGAATATCTCAATTTTAATTTGGTTATGGTTGCATTATGTATTCCATTTTTTTTTTTTTATCACTGGATCTTTATCGCTTTTATGGTTTTTTATTATGTTATAAAGGACATGGTATTAATGTCTGAAAGACAAAAAAATAAAAAAAATAATTATTTACAATCTTGCTAAAAGTTCATTTACCGTATATACTCGTGTATAAGTCGATCTCATGTATAAGTCGAGTGCAGTTTTGTGACCAACAATTGTGAAATATGCTATGCCTCGTGGATAAGTCGAAGGTAAAACTTGGGGCTATGAAATTCTGTGATTTTTATAATTATATACACACACACACTGCATTATATACACACACACTCATACAAACACACACTCTGCATTACACACACACTCATACAAACAATCTGCATTATACACACACACTCATACAAACACACACTCTGCATTACACACACTCATACAAACAATATGCATTATACACACACACTCATACAGACACACACTCTGCATTATATACACACACACTCATACAAACACACACACTCTGCATTATATACGCACACTCTGTGTGTATATAATGCAGAGTGTTTGTGTTTGTGTGAATGCAGAGTGTGTGTGTGTGTGTATATATTGCAGAGTGTGTGTGTGTGTTTGTATGAGTGTGTGTGTATGTAATGCAGTGTGTGTGTTTGTATGAGTGTGTGTATATATAATGCAGTGTTTGTATGAGTGTGTGTGTGTGTATATAATGCAGAGTGTATGTTTGTATGAGTATGTGTTTCTGTGTGTGTGCACTGGGTGGGGGGAGGGCATTTTTATTATTTTTCATTTTTTTTTTATTTTAATATTTTAATTTTTTTATTTTAATATTTTTTTAAAAATCATTTAAGTATTATTTTTTTATTTTACAATTTTTTTTATTTTAATAATTTAATTTTTTTTATTGTAATATTTTTTTTTTATTATTTAATTTTATTTTCGTCCCCCCTCCCTGCTTGTTAGGTGGCCAGGGAGGGGGGCTCTCATTCCCTGGTGGTCCAGTGGATGGGCTGTTTAGGAGAGGGGCTGGCAGAGAGCAGTAACTTACCTTTCCTGCAGTTCCTGTCAGCTCCCTTCTCTCACCTCCAGTCCGGTCAGCTCCTCCTCGCGAGACTTACAGTGGGAGCTGACAAAGGAGCTGACCGGACCAGAGGTGAGAGAAGGGAGCTGACAGGAGCTGCAGGAAAGGTAAGTTACAGCTCGCTGCCAGCCCCCAACAGGACCACCAGGCTTGTAATGAGCCCGGCGGTCTTGGTCTGTATTATGGCAATGTAAGTTGCCATAATACTTGACATTGACTCGAGTATAAGTCGAGTGGGGGTTTTTCAGCACAAAAAAATGTGCTGAAAAACTCGACTTATACTCGAGTATATACGGTAGGTCTTATTTTGTGTTCATATACAATTTACACACATACTTCAAAAGAAAAAAGAAAAAAAAAGTCTGGGTATCAATTAATGAATGCAGACCACGTGGTATGTTTTCCTTATAGGTGGTGTGCGTCTTATCATCTTATGTAAAATGTTGCCAAAATCCCTTTTGGTATCAGAACATTTTGTTATCTCTATGTATTATTTACTTTTCCTGTTTCTGAAAATAATGTTTTAACGAAGGAAAGGTTAAATATAATGCTATAACATAACAGTGGTCTGGTACCCAAGACAACGTAAAGTTTGGGAGAGCGGACCCATCAGGCCCTTTCCCCCTGTTGCTACAATTGCACTTTAGAATCAGGATTTGTACCCCAAGAATAGTGAGTTCCACTACTGTCTGAGTGCTGGTTACCTGTTACTCCTATCACAAATGAATGAAGTCTACACAAGCATTTTGACAATAACAGCTCATCGCGCATGAATACTCGTGCAAGACACAACAAGATATTTTCCCTTTTTTCTGCAGGTTTTTTTTTTAGGGTTCTGTCTGTCCATACATGGTGCAAAAATAGTAACTGAAAACAAAAAGCTATATACATTTTATTTTCATATTTTAAAATAAATTATCATAACTCGGGTTTAATAGTAGGTAAGATACTTTCACTGGACCAATGGAAAATGATCTGTTATATTTATGTAAAACATGTTCTACAACAACAAAGAACCATGGATCGCATTGTGAAAGAAAGTGCTTTCGAAAACTCTTTCAAAGTTTGACGTCAATCAGTAGAGATTTGTTCTCCAATAAACCCTTACAGTGCCCTTTCCTTTTTTTAAAAAAAAAATATATATATATAATTTAAGCTACTGTGTTTTCTATGGTAATTATGAGGTATTTAAGCATTTATTGTGGAATAAAATGATTTGGACCATGAATAATGGGAAAATTCCACCTTTGAAGATTTTTATAGATCCTACAATTCAAATTTCCACCATATTCCAAAGTCTTTGAAAATAAATCTTTGGCTAAATAACTCAAATACAGTGAGGCTTCTCCGCACACGCTCGCTCTAGATTGT
Organism: Pelobates fuscus; assembly: GCF_036172605.1. Taxonomy (NCBI): domain Eukaryota; kingdom Metazoa; phylum Chordata; class Amphibia; order Anura; family Pelobatidae; genus Pelobates; species Pelobates fuscus. The sequence goes on from NC_086322.1 coordinate 24,802,784, forward strand.
TTTTCCAAAACCAAAGTACAACTTTCTACAAACATAACCTTTCAGTCATTATGAAAATAAAAAAATATCTTAATTTATGAGGACTTTTTTTTTGTTTTGGTTATTCTGTCTCTCACTGTTATCACTGTTAAAATACACCTACCATAGTCTGGCTGTGGAGCTGAGCGGACGTACTCTGTAAGAGCTCCTGGGCCTAATCAAGCTAATCTGGACTTAAACACGGGCCACCCTACCTAATGGGACCCAAACCGACAGGACCCGACTCAGTAGGCACCGGTGTACCGGGAGATACCCTTCGTGACTTTCTCGGACACTGGACTCCCCGGACCGAGGCTTGCGGCCTATACAACGCCGAGCTGAAGAGAGACGGCCGTTCTCCCAGCTCTCGGAGCCGCTGCCTTCTCCCTCCCCCCCAGGACCGGTGGGGGTTATCCCGGTCCATCACGGTGGAATCCTCGCTTAGCTCTAGACCCACAGGAGCACAAGCCGACAGTACAGGGCCACGGAGCCTACCTAAGATGGCGGTGGCCTACAGGGGGGCGGCACAAGAACGCCACGCCGACCCACAACTATTAAGCGACAACCTGCCGGCCCGCATAGATCAACTATTTGAAGACTTCTGGAGGAAATTGCAGGAGAAGCTGGTACTCGGAGTCGCAACAGAAACTACACCAATGCGATCTACCTCCCTCCATGACAGCAACACCTCCATGGCGCCGAAACCAGGCCTGATTAGGCCCCGGCGGAACCAGCGTAGAAAGCGAGCACGGGGCACCCCCAGAGCCCCAGACAACCCTGCCTACCCCAAACATGGTATGCCAGCCCACGCCGACTCAAGACACGCAAATACCCGTCCACGAAAGGGCTCACCTCGGGGTCACCAGTCTGCAAATACACCAGCGGCAGAAGCTCCATCCGGGCGGCGAACCATACACTGCTTACTCATCAAGCTCAAAACAACGCAGAATCGCATACCCACGGCGAGCAAGAGGATGACAACAGGTACAAAACCTCACCATAGACACAGAGCACAGCGGAACCTTGAGACCCGACATGCTCACTCACCCTGCCTGAGGTCCAAAGGACTACGACACCCAGCCCCAAGACGGATCCGAGCCCGACCAGCAAACCGGTCCCTTCTACCGACACCTGGGCACAGAAACCCGCATCGCCTCGCTGTGATATGGAAATGCAGGATACCCAAGCATCCACTTCTATCAGGGACGTTTTACAGCCCAACAGCACTCTGCTGGCTTTTTCCGAACTTGGGAATCGGCTGACTGGTGACTATGACAGGGACAGGCCCGCTGTATAATGTCTTGGCCTCTTCACTTTCAGACAGTTTCCAGCAAACCTAATTTAAAACGGACCCTCTTTTATGTGACCTGCTTTTATGTTTTTTTTTTTGTTTTTTTGTTTTTCGTATTATGCCATTATTTTTCTGCTCGCTGACTCTATTTATGACGAGTGTAAATATGTGTCAGGATCGGGACAGGGATCCAACACGCAGAGTACAAACAGTAGCCAGATACGTATACCGGACCTTAGAATGGCCGGACTAACGTAAGTAGTACAGTATAGAATGGTCAAAGACAAGCCGAGGTCAAGGGTAACAGAAGACAGGTAAGCGAGAGACAAGCCGAATCAAGGGTAACAGAGATAAGCAGAGTAAGGTAAACAAGCCGGGTCAAAACCAAAAGGGATAATAGAATACACAAGCACTGAGTGACTAGAACAAGCTAGAACCACGACAGGGCAATGAGCTAATGAAAGAAGCTCTGTTAAATACCCTGTTCAGAGCAGTAACCACGCCTCCAAGGCGTCCTGATTGGTCCTGCAGCCATTGACTGACAGGTTGTTCCGGGGGAGTGTCCTGATGACTACTTCCTGCCTAGATGCTGTAAAAGGCAGTCACTCCCTCGCGGCCGGCCTAGCATGACCGGATAGACCGCGGGGAAGGGAGCCATCAGACCGTCTGGATGGAAGAACAGCTAAGTCTCTACCTCTTTCGGAGGTAGAGACCACAGGTACCCTGACAGTACCCCCCCTCTCAGATACGCCCACCGGGCGGAATGAACCGGGACGAGATGGGAAGCGAGAGTGATACGCCCTGCGGAGACGGGGAGCATGAACATCCTCCTGAGGTACCCAACTCCTCTCCTCAGGACCATATCCCTTCCAATCAACCAGATATTGTACTCTCCCCCGGGAGATTCGAGAATCAATAATAGAGTTAACCTCATACTCCTCCTGACCCTCCACCTGAACGGGGCGAGGAGGGGCTATTGTGGAGGAAAATCTGTTACATATGAGTGGTTTCAGCAATGAAACGTGAAACGAGTTCGGGATGCGTAAGGTATTAGGAAGAGCTAAACGATACGCAACTGGATTGATACGGGTCAGCACCCTGTAGGGTCCAATATAACGAGGAGCGAACTTCATGGAGGGCACTTTTAAACGGGTGTTCCTCGTGCTCAGCCATACCCTATCACCTGGAACAAAGACCGGAGCCGCCCTTCTACGTTTATCAGCGTGTTTCTTGACCAACATAGAGTTGTGCACAAGGATTTGTCGAGTTTGATCCCACAACTTCCTCAAATTGGCAACATGAACATCAACCGACGGCACCCCCTGGGAAGGGGAATCCGAAGGAAGAATAGACGGATGAAAACCATAATTCATGAAGAAGGGGCTTGAATGAGTAGAATCGCAAACGAGATTGTTGTGTGCAAACTCCGCCCAAGGAATCAAACCGACCCAATCATCCTGGTGTTCAGAAACAAAGCATCGTAAATATTGTTCGATTTTCTGGTTGGTACGTTCAGCAGCTCCGTTAGACTGAGGATGATAGGCAGAAGAAAAGTTTAATTTAATACCAAGTTGAGAGCAGAAGGACCTCCAAAAGCGGGAAACAAATTGGGAGCCTCTGTCCGATACAATTTGAGAGGGTATCCCATGTAGGCGAAAAATCTCCTTAGCGAATATCTCTGCCAATTCGGGAGAAGACGGGAGTTTAGGCAGGGGAATGAAGTGTGCCATCTTAGTAAACCTGTCAACCATGGTGAGGATAACAGTCTGTCTTTTAGAGATAGGTAGATCGACAATAAAGTCCATGGCCAAACAGGACCATGGTTTTTCTGGAACCTCCAAGGGTTGCAGGAATCCACATGGAAGCGTATGGGGTTGTTTGGTTTTAGTACAAACTTCACATGCAGCGATGAACTCCTCAATATCCCTCCGTAAAGCAGGCCACCAGAAGTCCTTAGAGATCAACGCGTAAGTTTTGCGAATACCAGGATGTCCCGCCATCTTGCTATTATGTAAACACTGTAAAAGTTCCAGTTGAAGAGCAGGAGGAACGAAATGACGGCCCGCAGGAGTCTGTTTAGGTGCTAGATGTTGCAACTTAATGATCTCGGCCAATAATGGAGAATGAATCCTGAGATTCGTATTAGCAATGATATTGCATTTCGGAACTATAGAAGAAAGAACTGGTTCAGGTACAGTAGAAGGTTCATATTGGCGAGATAATGCATCGGCTTTAGAGTTTTTAGAACCAGGTCTGTAAGTCAGTGTGGCAAAACCGAGTGTGGCAAAACCGACCTCGCCACGTGTCCTTGGAGGGGGCTGATTGCCCGCCTCTTGCCTTTGGACTATGGACCAGACTTTATGGGAATGTGATACCCCAGATAGCCATACCATGGAGCCTATTCATATAATGAAAGACTATGGGAAAGACTTTAGCTCCATGGCAATTGTACTGTGTGAGTAGGATCTGCGCGCTATTCGGTAGTTTTGTGCGTGCAGATCCCAGCTATCTGGGGATAGGTGAAATGTCTGTGTGTTATGTGTAAATGTGACTTTATGTATTTCAAAGTGTTTTATGTTGTTTTGCAACCATGTGGTTAATGGAGTCTGCCTTTAGTCCTGGGTAATTGGATTACTTCTCCAATTAACTCCAGGGCAGAAGGGAGGAAACCAGGGTGCATTGTGGGGATGTTTTTCTGCCAGCCAGAAAGGAACAAAAGATACTTTTAGTAACTTTTGAACCCCTGGTCAGATTCATGCCATTTTTTAATATGTTGTTCCCCTGAATGGATTGATTGTGGATATGTATTTTTATGTGAATGTGATGTATGGTTTTAAAGTTATGAAAGTTGTGTAAAAGTATATTTTACACTGTATGCATAATGGGATTATGTGTCACACTAAGGGGAGGGGATGTGTGGGTTGTACCATATCTCGGATTGGTTATTTTATGCCTCCCCCTGGGTGTGGCCTGTATGTGTGAGTTGGAAATAAAAGCCAGGCTGGATGAGCCAGTCCAGAGTTCCTGTTTTACCCTCAAAGTGATGTGTCGTCTCATTATTGGGGGAAGGATTTATTGTATGCTGTTCCAGTTGACTGCTAGGAGTACAAGCCTATTCGTATGGTTCCTATTCAATGGTCTACAGCATTCATATGCTTGAGAAGGTTCATATGCTGAATCGGTTCGGTGATTGTGGTGTCTGCCAGAGTGCTTGGAGTCCTCAGGAAGCGCTAGGAGCATCCATTAACGGAGGTACCAAGTCGGGGTGCCAGGCGATCCGTTACAGTCAGTACATAATTGAAGTGAGTCAGGAATAAGGACCAACGAGCTTGTCTAGAGGATAAGCGCTTAGCCTCCCCAATATAGGACAAGTTTTTGTGGTCCGTCAAAATCGTAATAGGGTGTAGGGTCCCCTCCAACAAATGTCTCCACTCCTTTAAGGCTTTAATGACTGCTAACAGTTCCCTTTCCCCGATGTCATATCTGCTCTCAGGCCCAGAAAATTTCTTAGAGAAGAAACCACAAGGGTGTAACGGTTTATCCACCCCTAACCTTTGAGACAGAACAGCCCCAACTGCTGTCTCAGAGGCATCAACCTCGAGCAAGAAAGGCAGAGTCGTATCAGGATGGACTAGAATGGGAGCCGAGGCAAAAAGTTCCTTGAGAGTCTTGAAAGCACCAAGAGCTTCCTTAGACCAGAACTTAGTATCAGCCCCTTGTTTGGTCATATTGGTAATAGGCGCAATGATAGAGGAGTATCCTTTAATGAAGCGCCTATAGTAGTTGGAAAAACCAATAAACCTTTGGATAGCCTTGAGTCCTTTGGGCAAGGGCCAGTCTAAAATAGATTGGAGTTTTACAGGATCCATTTTAAAACCCTCCCCAGAAATCACGTATCCAAGAAAGTCTACCTGAGACTGATCAAAACTGCACTTCTCCAATTTGCAATATAGACCATGTTGCAGCAGCTTGTGTAATACCTTTCTGACCTGTCTATGGTGAGTCTCAATCTCCTTAGAGTGTATTAGTATGTCGTCCAGGTAAACAATAACACAATCATGCTGAAACTCCCTAAGTACCTCATTAATCAAATCTTGAAATACTGCAGGAGCATTGCATAGTCCAAATGGCATAACAGTGTATTCGTAATGGCCATACCGGGTATTGAATGCCGTCATCCACTCGTGACCTTGCTGGATTCTCACCAAATTGTAAGCCCTTCTGAGATCTAACTTGGTGAAGATTTTGGAGCCCTTAAGACGATCAAATAACTCGGTAATCAGTGGGATAGGATAGGCATTTCTGACAGTTATTTTATTCAAGCCTCGGTAATCGATACAAGGTCTCAGCGTGCCATCCTTCTTCTTAATGAAAAAGAACCCAGCCCCGGCCGGAGAAGAAGACCTCCTGATGAATCCCTTTTCTAAATTCTCCCGAATATACTCCTCTAGAACCGAGTTTTCCTGAACAGACAAAGGATATACATGGCCCCTCGGAGGTATAGTGCCGGGTAGAAGCTTAATCTTACAGTCAAATAACCTGTGTGGAGGCAAAGAATCGGCATTCCTCTTGTCAAACACTGCCCTTAAGTCTAGGTAAAGGTCTGGTATCTGTCTTTCTGTGGACTGAGTAGGATTCTCCGGTATGTTAATATTAGCTAATGGAGAAACCTTGCACAAACACCGATCCTGGCAGCCCTGGCCCCACGAGAGTATCTCTCCTAACTCCCAATCGATAATAGGGTTATGTTTTTTCAACCATGGGTACCCCAGAACTATGGGAACGGAAGGAGACGAAATGAGCAGAAGAGATAAATTCTCCACGTGTAGGATACCCACATTTAAATTAATGGGTATGGTGTCACGAAAGATAACAGGGTCTAGTAGTGGTCTACCATCTATGGCCTCAACGGCCAAAGGTGTCTCCCTTAGCTGGGATGGGAAATTGTTCTTACTAGCAAAGGCTTGGTCGATAAAATTCTCAGCAGCACCGGAATCTATCAATGCCATAGCCCTTACTACTTCCTTCCCCCAAGTTAAGGAAACTGGTAGCAGAAGCCTGTGATCTTTATAATCAGGAGTAGAGGACAAAATAGAAACACCCAAGGCCTGTCCTCTAGAGAGACTTAGGTGCGAGCGTTTCCCGGGCGGTTAGAACAGTTCGAGAGTAAATGACCCTTGGCTCCACAATACATACACAAACCCTCTCTTCTCCTGTGCTGTCTTTCCTCCTCAGAGAGGCGGGTATACCCTATCTGCATAGGTTCAGTAAGCAAAGATATCGTGGAGTCAGGACTTGGAACAGCGGGAGCTAACCTAAAAGAAGGTCTCTGGTTCCTCTCTCGAGTGTTCTGTCTCTCTCTTAGACGTTCATCTATACGAGAGATGAACGAAATTAAATCCTCTAAATTCTCAGGGAGTTCTCTGGTAGCAACCTCATCAAGGATTACATCAGATAGGCCATTCAAAAATACATCCATATACGCCTGCTCATTCCACTTGATCTCTGCCGCCAGAGACCTGAACTCTAGTGCATAATCCACCAGTGTTTGGTTCTCCTGTCTCAGGCGCAACAGTAATCTGGCTGCATTAACCTTTCTACCTGGAGGGTCAAATGTTCTTCTAAAAGCAGCTACAAATGCGTTATAGTTATAAACTAATGGATTATCGTTCTCCCATAGTGGGTTGGCCCATCTCAGAGCTTTCTCAATGAGTAGGGTGATAATAAATCCTACTTTTGCCCTATCTGTAGGATAAGAGCGAGGTTGCAATTCAAAGTGGATACTAATTTGGTTTAAAAAACCACGACACTTCTCAGGAGCCCCACCATAGCGTACTGGGGGGGTAATGTGAGAAGAAGCACCCACTGTGGCTACCTCTAGACCTGAACCGACAGGAGAAACAGGGGTATTACGTATCTCCTCTGGTGGGTTATTGGCACAAGCTAATAGAGCCTGAAGCGCAAGCGCCATCTGATCCATTCTGTGATCCATGGCTTCAAACCTAGGATCAGGAGCAGCCAGCTGACTGTTTGTACTTGCAGGATCCATTGGCCCTGTCGTAATGTCAGGATCGGGACAGGGATCCAACACGCAGAGTACAAACAGTAGCCAGATACGTATACCGGACCTTAGAATGGCCGGACTAACGTAAGTAGTACAGTATAGAATGGTCAAAGACAAGCCGAGGTCAAGGGTAACAGAAGACAGGTAAGCGAGAGACAAGCCGAATCAAGGGTAACAGAGATAAGCAGAGTAAGGTAAACAAGCCGGGTCAAAACCAAAAGGGATAATAGAATACACAAGCACTGAGTGACTAGAACAAGCTAGAACCACGACAGGTCAATGAGCTAATGAAAGAAGCTCTGTTAAATACCCTGTTCAGAGCAGTAACCACGCCTCCAAGGCGTCCTGATTGGTCCTGCAGCCATTGACTGACAGGTTGTTCCGGGGGAGTGTCCTGATGACTACTTCCTGCCTAGATGCTGTAAAAGGCAGTCACTCCCTCGCGGCCGGCCTAGCATGACCGGATAGACCGCGGGGAAGGGAGCCATCAGACCGTCTGGATGGAAGAACAGCTAAGTCTCTACCTCTTTCGGAGGTAGAGACCACAGGTACCCTGACAATATGTCCCTTAATTTTTTGCGAGTTGCATTTAATGTGTTATTTAATTTTCTTTTGCTCTACACATGATTGTTTGCTGCTCCGGCATCCAAAGCAATATATACTAGATTAGCCACATAGACAGATCTTGCTTTCAACCTCATTGTACTTTTTGATATCAGGATGTCACTGTAAGTTTGTTTAACATGCACCTATTTAGCAAACGCCAAGACGAATAATGCTATGTTTAACTATCTATACAAGCGAGAACCTACACCGTTATATATTGTCTTTAACATGTACCTATTTAGCAAACGCCAAGACGAATAATGCTAGGTTTAACTATCTATACAAGCGAGCACCTACATAGTCATATATTGCCTTTTCTAATATTAACATGTACCTATTTAGCAAACGCCAAGACGAATAATGCTATGTTTAACTATCTATACAAGCGAGAACCTACACCGTTATATATTGTCTTTCCTAATATTAACATATGCCTATTTAGCAAACGCCAAGACGAATAATGCTATGTTTAACTATCTATACAAGCGAGAACCTACACCGTTATATATTGTCTCTCCTAATATTAACATGTACCTCTTATGTTTACCGATCTATACAAGCGAGAACCTACACCGTTATATGCTATGTTTAACAAAGTTTTAAAAAAAATGTGCCTTTACCTCAATGCCGCATATGTATAAACCTGTGAACTTACTGTGATTATGTCTGCTGTTGTGGGAACGTACATCATTTTGTCAAACCATGCACAACAAAAATAAAGAATTAAAAAAAAAAAAAAAATACACCTACCATTAAAATTATAGACTGATAATTTCTTTGTCAGTGTGCAAACGTTCCAAAATAGCAGGGGTTTAAATACTTTTTCCCCTCACTGTATCATGTCCTTGTGATGTGATGTTTCGTATTCTTCTTGCACCATATCATTTATCGTGTAGTAAATGTGCTATAACAAACAGGTACAATGTAGGGGTGGGGGTATACCATGGACAAAAAAGTGCGAGAGTGCTCGTCTCATTTGGATAGAAGGTCTTACTCTTACCCACTAAACTGCTTATAATACTGACCTAATGATTCCAAGAGACCGCCATGTTTATTCCAGCAATGCCCGAGAAAGTATCGGTTAAAAAATAAATGGAGAAAGAAGAATGCATACTAGAATAATTTCTCTAAAAACACTGTCATTGCAAAAAAAAACTATAGAAATAAAAAAAGAAAAGAAAAAACAATTAACCAAAATATAATGTATAATGTTTTCTGTAATTGGTTATACAACTTCCAAATTATTGACAAATCCTATGAGAACGTTTCACTATCTCCTATATCTTGGTCTTCACGAGTATTTAATACCCTGAATGCAACATTGGCCATTCTAATACTTAATGGGTTAAGACAGAACTAAGAATTATTACCCAAACTTCTCCTTTCATGTGTCCATTAAACTGAGCCACACATTCCTAATCTCAGCAAGGTTAATATTTAGCATCTTTAACTTGGGCAAAACCCCTTTGACAAGCGTAGCCTCACCAGCAGGAGGGGAAGTTCGTGACCAAATGATGAGCCTATAAATAGATCTCGGGCCATATGCCTTGCGTTATACCAGTGTTGCAGAAGTATGTTTGTAATCTGTAGCAGCAAAGGTACGGAGAGGTAGTTCACTTTGTAGAAGGGAGCGATTTATTTGTCAGAATGCTTGTTGTTTTTTTGGAAAGTGTTCTTCATTTTATATTGCAATGAACCCTATCTAAATAACAAAAGCCACGTGTTTTCTATTTGCCTCGGTACAGTGTCACACAGCATGAGCCAACAAATGTAATGCGCGGCTAAGAGAGACAACATCGTTTTCTGGTTCTTCCAAAGTCCAGTGCTACACATTGAATGATAAGCAAGTGTTCTTTATTAGTTCCATGTACCGGTATTGGAAAGGTTTTGTTGAGCAATACAGAGTGGAATTGCAAATCACAGAAACATTTTTTAGGATCATTGAACCTTTCTCATTCCATGCAGGATTATCCCATCCAGTCTCATGCCTTCGGTTAGTAAGTAGTAAATGTTTTAGATTAAGGTATTGGTTTACTTTCATACTAACTTGGCCAGGTTCGTTGTGAGTCACTTGCTGCATTTTTCTAACTGTTGACGGCAATTTATTTTGTGATGCGCCTGATTCAATGGCACAAAACCCGGCTGAATTAATGTACGAAGTAAGTGCTAACTTGCAACAGATAACCATAAGCTCCGCATCAATAATTCTTTCTAATTATGTGCCATACAGTAATATTTATGCAAAATAATTAAAGACTGACAAGACAAATGAAGACTGTATTCTTCCTCTGCTCCCTTTAATTTGGGATTCATATTGCACTAGGTGGATCCTCTTTTCTTACAGACCTACCAGTGGGCTGGTTCTGGCACACTATGACCAATTTGGCTAGAAGCACAGTTTAATAACCACGCAGTGATTGGGAAGCAGGGTGATAGGTTCACCTGCTATCACTGTACGAAATTCTAGTTAAAACCATTACTCGCCTGTATTCTGAAGTGCAAGCAGTCAGAGGCTGAGTGAAGGGTAGTGAAAAGGAGTATATGTATCTTCCTTTAGTAGTTTTCCAAGAGGGAAAATGAGGACAGAGAACCGCTCTCTCGTCATCTCTCCTCCCTGAAATATTAATGATGGCAATTGTAAGCAGCCGGTCCTATCCATCTTGGGCAAGCTGCACTATCTGTCTTGGTGCTCCTCTGAGATTAAGGGTCCTGCACTGCACTTAGCTTAAGGTATCCTTTGCATTCATATTTTTTAAATCTATGGATAGGAACTTGTACATAGGAACCTTTATCTCTCCTATAATTCTTTCTCCACAGATTTAAAAAAGTAGATCCTAAGTATGTGTTTGGATGCTGGATAAGTAATGTTCAACACTTTATACAAATCTCACAGAATTAGCAATGAGCACCGGACTTTGTAGAAGACAAAATGAAACCTATTTCTAGGTGATTTTGTATACGCTGCAGGAGAGAGCTTCACTCCGGCAGTCCATGAACACCTGTCCAGCACATGAGGCCTATCTAATCAGAAGGAATGTATTACAGAGCACATCGTTAGACTTCTGAAAACAGATCCAGTGTCTAGATTAGACTGGTTTAGCCCATCTTAGAGCTAAAATAGGATCACGGTATGCTACATTTAAAAAAAAAAAAAGATTGATGTGGAGCAGCGGCGGAACTGCTGCCGGTACATTTGCACCAGGGCCGTCTGTGTGTCAGTGTGTATATCTGTGTCTCAATGTGTGTATGTGTCAGTGTGAGTATCTTAGTGTGATATTTGTCAGTGTCTGTATCTGTGTGTCAGAGTGTGTCTATTTAAAAAAAAAATACTGAAAAAAACAGACTGCGCCAAATAAGAAATACTAGATACACTAACGCTGCAGTGGCTGTGAGCTTTGGCAATCAGGTTGATAAACCCAGATGGATGGAAATAGAAGAATCCAGAATTTTACCGGTTAGACTGTCGGAATTACCCTGGTTAAACTCTAAGAAAAGACCTGGAATTACAAAGTTATTTTTATCTACCAAGACTACACTTAAGGCCTGGGATATTGTTTTTAAAAATGATCATTCTCCCAGCCTATATAGAGCAATGCCTATTGAATTATTGAAAGATTATATTCCAACCTTAAAAATAGAACTGTTGAAGGAATGCTCTATAACTAATCTTGACAATTTTTTCCACGGCAATGCTATTCTTTCTTTGGAAAAATTGAAACTTAAGTATGGATTAACGGATGTATGTGAGTTGGAATGTAAGGTAATCATTGACAAATTGAAAGAACAATATAAAGTACCTGAAACGGATAAAAACTATAAAACGCTTGAGATGTCTCCATTAGAGAAAGCTTTTTTATGCAGCCCCACTAGTAAAGGCACGATATCCTTATGCTACTCGTTTTATAACGCCAAGCCCCTAGTTAAATTAAAACACATGTTGTCATGGGAGACGGAGTTGGGTGCCCAGTACGATCTAGAAGAATGGTTCGGTTTTTTTAAAGCTTTAAAAGGTATTTCGTATTGCACCGACCACTTTGAAAATCATTATAAAATTCTATATCGTTGGTACCTAGCCCCGTCTAGATTGCACAACATGAACAATATGTATTCTGACCGGTGTTGGAGGGATTGTGGGGGTGTGGGCAATATGGCCCATATTTGGTGGTTCTGTCCTAAATTAACCAAATATTGGAAATTGATTCACGATCTAATTATTAAAGTGAACAGGACCATTAGCATTTTAACCTCGGAACTAGCCTTATTTAAAAAACTCCCGGAATCCATTAATAGAACAGACAAAATAATCATAGGTCACATTTTGATCGCTGCTACATCCTGTTTACCTAGACATTGGAAGTCCCAAGATGTGCCATCTCTCAGGGAAGTTTTTAATTTGATTCTAGAAAACAAGGCACACGAATTATCACATAGAGCTCATATGCGTGGTTTCCCAATATTAAAATATAATTGGGACAAGTGGGAAGAAAAAATCAAAACAGCATACGGTCTTTGACATATTTGTTATTAAAGTGCATTGATGTAAAAACATAATTTTTTTTATTTTTGCCATATACACTGTTATGCCTATTGTAATACTGGATGGTCATTCTTTTCCATTTCCAAGTTTCCCTTCCCTTCCTACCCCCAAATACAATGTTTATATTCCTGTTGTTATACAAATATGTAAAACTTTAATAAAAATTATTTGAAAAGAAATACTAGATAATCATATATATATTTAGGCTGGGCTTGTAGTTGTGGGAGGGGCATGGGGTCCCCCTTATAAGGGCCTCCAATCCTCTCTCACATACCGTTATTGGTATGGCTAGTTGAGTTGTGACTACTTCCGGTCACTCACAAGTCGCCATTTTTCAAGTTTACCTGTATCCTCGTGGTCCAGTCTCCTGGCCTGCTTTCCAGTTTTCTTCACTGCTTACCAACTGCTGAACTTCACCTCCAGCCTGACCCGTAAGTCGGGGCGCAACCCGTTGCGTCACAGTCGCGTTTTCATGGCATCATCCCGGTTTGGGTCTATTCCCTTCACTTATTGTTTCACACGCTTACATTCGTTTGTCTCGGCCCGTTCAGGCATATATTGCATGTACAGTTATTCTCATATGCTGAACTTTGTGGGGCCTTTTTGGTTCTTTTACCCGCACGAACAGTGACCACGTTTAGTTACTTTTTCGCATACAAATTCTACACGTATTTTTAATTCATGCAAACAAGCATTCTTTCAGTTCTAGGAGTCATACGAGCACTCAGTTGCTTAGCGTATACGCGCAAATCTTCCCGATTGCCTTAAAACATTAGTTTTATTAAATACACGAATATCAGATTGTTGTGCGAATGAGTTTTGTTATATGAAATTCTAACGGTTGTTTCAGACTTGTCCCCTACGGGTGTAGCTTGTTACTGCAGTTGATTGTGTATTAATTCTTTTACCCTAGATAATTAAGTTATATTATACATAAGATGGTTCTTCGGTTATTAAAGTAAACATACAGTCAGGTCCATAAATATTGGGACATCCACACAATTCTAATCTTTTTGGCTCTATACACCAACACAATGGATTTGAAATGAAACAAACAAGATGTCCTTTAACTGCATACTTTCAGCTTTAATTTGAGGGTATTTACATCCAAATCAGGTGAACGGTGTAGGAATTACAACAGTTTGTATATGTGCCTCCCACTTTTCAAGCGACCAAAAGTAATGGGACAATTGGCTGCTCAGCTGTTCCATGGCCAGGTGTGTGTTATTCCCGCATTATTCCATTTACAAGGAGAAGATAAAAGGTCCAGAATTAATTTCAAGTGTGCTATTTGCATTTGGAATCTGTTGCTGTCAACTCTCAATATGAGATCTAAAGAGCTGTCACTAACAGTGAAGCAAGCCATCATTAGGCTGAAAAAACAAAACAAACCGATCAGAGAGATAGCAAAAACATTAGGTGTGGCCAAATCAACTGTTTGGAACATCCTTAAAAAGAAAGAATGCACCGGTGAGCTCAGCAACACCAAAAGACCCGGAAGACCACGGAAAACAACGGTGGTGGATGACCGAAGAATTATTTCCCTGGAGAAGAAAACACCTTTCACAACAGTTGGCCAGATAAAGAACACTCTCCAGGAGGTAGGTGTATGTGTGTCAAAGTCAACAATCAAGAGAAGACTTCACCAGAGTGAATACAGACGGTTTACCACAAGATGTAAACCATTGGTGAACCTCAAAAACAGGAAGGCCAGATAAGAGTTTGCCAAACAACATCTAAGTAAGCCTTCACAGTTCTGGAACAACATCCTATGGACAGATGAGACCAAGATCAACTTGTACCAGAGTGATGGGAAGAGAAGAGTATGGAGAAGGAAAGAAACTGCTCATGATCCAAAGCATATCACCTCATCAGTGAAGCATGGTGGTAGTGTCATGGCGTGGGCATGTATGACTGCCAATGGAACTGGTTCTCTTGTATTTATTGATCATGTGACTGCTGACAAAAGCAGCAGGATGAATTCTGAAGTGTTTTGGACAATATTATCTGCTCATATTCAGCCAAATGCTTCAGAACTCATTGGACGGCGCTTCCCAGTGCAGATGGACAATGACCCGAAGCATACTGCAAAAGCAACCAAAGAGTTTTTTAAGGGAAAGAAGTGGAATGTTATGCAATGGCCAAGTCAATCACCTGACCTGAATCCGATTGAGCATGCATTTCAATTGATGAAGACAAAACTGAAGGGAAAATGCCCCAAAAACAAGCAGGAACTGAAGACAGTTGCAGTAGAAGCCTGGCAGAGCATCACCAGGGATGAAACCCAGCGTCTGGTGATGTCTATGCGTTCCAGACTTCAGTCTGTAATTGACTGCAAAGGATTTGCAACCATGTATTAAAAAGTGAAAGTTCGATTTATGACTGTTAATCTGTCCCATTACTTTTGGTCCCTTAAAAAGTGGGAGGCACATATGCAAACTGTTGTAATTCCTACACCGTTCACCTGATTTGGATGTAAATACCCTCAAATTAAAGCTGAAAGTCTACAGTAAAAAAGCACATCTTGATTGTTTCATTTCAAACCCATTGTGGTGGTGTATAGAGCCAAGAAGATTAGAATTGTGTTGATATCCCAATATTTATGGACCTGACTGTTTTAGATTTTCTTGGGTACGATTGGATCTGTATATATTATCTCTATCTTTGGACGCCCAGCAAAGTTGTAATTTCTAGGTTGGTCACAATTTTAGTATATAATCATGCCTTAATCCTACACCTTTCTTTGTTGTTTATGCTCATGTTTCACTTATTTAGGTAACATGCTTTGTCCAACCTTTTTCATGCCATGGTGCTCATCATTTCTGGCAGCATTTGCCATTATTTGCCTCGTGTCCAACATTAGGGTAGGTTACTTTAAATTTATTTGGGTCAACGTTCTCAGACACTATTCTAAGTTTTCTCAATTTTAGGTTGCTGTACCCCATTAATACTATCCTTACTCTACTCCTATCGAACCTACTTTCAGGCTTTACAGACTCAGGTATGACAAATTACTTTTTCAGTCTAAATAATGGCCCCCTATTAGTAGATATTACTGTCTATTAGGGATCTAGGTGCCCAATATAGTAAGTTTTCCGTCCTTTATGCCATAGGCTAGTGGTCCCGCGAAACCAACACCCATCCTCATACTCGGAGGTATACTCCCATCAGTCCATAGTTGCATAGTTGTAAAGAGAGGGCCTCACCTGTCATTCCCATACTAACTTCTGCTTTAAATGTCACAGAGAGGCCAACACCCTGCCACAACTTTCAGTGGCCTCCACAATCCCCCTGGCCAACACATAGTTAGAGCCTCTCAAGCCACTTGGCAACTAGCAGGGCCTCACCTGTCACTTTTAGTGGAATTGTTTTGCCACTTGGCAATAGCTTGTCTGCCAGAACCAATTGGGTTTTCACACTATATGGTACTTATATATTTCAGTATGTCCCAGGCTCCCGATGTCCCAGAAGAACTGTCCCTTCCCAGCACCCCTGCTAAATCTGGTACTCCTTCCTGCAGAGCAGACACAAATAGTCCATCTTTGCTCAGATTGTGGACTATACCACGTATCACTGCTGAACTCCGCAGGAGAAATATCCCATTCCCGGCTACTGCCAGGAAAGCAGAGTGTTCAAACTTCTGAATGTTAACACAGACAACTCTGATGCTGGGGAGAGGCCCAGCCGCCTGATGTCCAAGCCATGATGACATCATTATTATCATCCATTGGACTGCCATTGGACTGCCAGCACCCTTACCTTGCCTACTAGACCCGCAGATACTATCCCAGCTGCACCTACAATCCTGGGTAATTCTCAAGATCCACCGAGAACCCCTGAGGCTATTAACCCATCGCATATGATTCCAGGTCATCTTAAAAAGGACATCCTGGAGAGCATTATTGCTCCTAGGATGTAATTGAGAATAGGACATATGCGTGTGGGGATATTTCAGTGGTGCTTAAAGCAAGAGACCCGAGGTTGAGTAAATAATTATCTTTGCCTGAATTTGTCCTAGCTGTCGGGATATATAGTGATGTTTATTGTTCTGTTTCAGGGCCGGTGCTTGGATTTTTAGGTACATAGGCGAAGATGCATTTTTCCGCCCCCCCCCCCAAAAAAAAACATCTTCACCTATGTGCCTCTTAACCAGCCCCTCTCCCCTCCCTGACCATTAATGGTCCCTTCCCTGTGCCTTAGTGTTCTTCTCCCCTACCCCCTCTTTTCCCTGTCTCTTGGTGTTTCTCTCCCATTCCCTCCCTGTCCCTTGGTGCACCCCACACCCCTTTAGTGGTCACACTCCCCTTCCTGGTGTGTCAGTGTGTACAGAGTGTAGCGGAGCGGAGCGCGGTACAGGAGCTTCAGTTTTCTGTACCCGGCCGAACTGACAGGGAGTGCTCTCTCTGTGAGCACCTCCTGTCAGTCTGGCCAGGTACAGGAAACAGAAGCTCCTGTACCGCGCTCCGCTACACTCTGTACACACTGACAGTCACACACTCAATGACAAACACACAGACGTCACTGACAGACACAGACTCATTGATCTGACACACACTCATTCATTGACACTGACAGACCCACACTGATTGACACTCATTGACAGACACACTGATAGTCACACACAGACTCAATGACAAACATACTCTCACTGATTCGACAGACACACACTCATACACTGACAAACACACTCATCATACACTGACAGACACACTCATACACTCACATGCACACACACAGACGCACTCACACGCTGTCACTCACAGACGCACACACTCTGTCACTCACAGACACATACTGTCACTCACAGACGCACACACTGTCACTCACAGACGCACACACTGTCACTCACAGACGCACACACTGTCACTCACAGACGCACACACTCTGTCACTCACAGACGCACACTCTGTCACTCACAGACGCACACGCTGTCACTCACAGACGCACACACTCTGTCACTCACAGACGCACACTGTCACTCACAGAAGCACACACTCTGTCACTCACAGACGCACACTGTCACTCACACACAGACACATACACTCACACACACACATACACACAGACACATACACTCACACACACACACACACACACACACAGACACATACACACATACACACACTCACACACACACAGACACATACACTCACACACACACAGACACATACACATACACACAATCACACACACACATACACTCACACACATACACACACACACACACACACACACATACACTCACACACATACACTCACTAATTATTAAATAAATAAATATTTTCCACCCAGCCTCCCTACCTGGAGAGCTGGTGTGGATGAAGAATCCTTCCCTGGGGTCCAGTTGGGCTGCTGGATGGCGTGCTGCTGTGCTGAGATCAGACGCGGCGAGGGAGCTCTAACCTCTCTGCTCTGCTCCCTCGCGCGCTGCCTGTCTGCTGATACCGCGGGAGCCGGAATATGACGTCATATTCCGGCTCCCGCGGTATCAGCAGACAGGCAGCGCGCGAGGGAGCAGAGCAGAGCAGAGAGGTTAGAGCTCCCTCGCCGCGTCTGATCTCAGCACAGCTGCACACAGCACCGGGGGCCAAGATGGTGGCCCGGCAGGAGGGAGAACTTCCCTCATGCCGGTCACTGAAATCTTGCGCCCCCAGAGCCCGTGCGCCCTAAGGCGGCCGCCTGTGCCGCCTTATGGGCGCGCCGGCCCTGTTCTGTTTGTACCTAAAAGATAGATGAACTGGATGTGTACATGAATAAGCTGGTGGAGCTGGGGTACAAGTACGGTGGCTGCAGTTCTGACCCAGTTCAACTTCAGTATGGACTGGATTAGACTGGACATTGAGTTATTCTGCAGACACTTTGCAGGCCTCAGGACCCTGGATTGTGCAGTTTGCACATCTACTTATCACTCTACAAACTTATGCCCCAATTCAGCAGAAGTGTCACAGGGCCAATCAGTACCTTTCACCCCCCCCCCCCAAAGTCTACCAAGATAATCAAGGATAAACTGGGTAGGGACATTGTGTTTTTGGGCAAATCACAATAATTTCAATGCGGGTACCTGTGGTTTTTGTGCATGCAGACTGTTGCACATTTGTTCTCATTGTTTCCAGGCGCATGCCAAATCCATGTGCCCAAATAAAATGTACTCTAAACTCTACCTCACTAGTATTAATATTGTATGTTCCACCCTTCTCAACACTATTAAGGTTCCACCCTTCTCAACACTTGGTTCGCTTTTTAGTTGAGGGTTTATCACGGGTGTTTCACATGGGTATCATTCACTTGCAATCTGGTATGCTTTAATAAAGTGATAAAGACTGAATTGGAACAGGGATTTGTTCTCGGACCTTTTAGGTCCCCCCCTTTCACCTCATGGAGAACAAATCCTATTGGCATTGTCAATGGCAAATACTGACCATTGACCTATCGTCACCACATTCCTCCATTGTTCCGATACTAAACTCCCTCATACCTTCAGAAGAGTTCTCTTTACAATACTCCACCATTGACAATGCCTTCTGGGCCATTCTCGCAGCAGGGGCCGAGGCATGGCTCAGTTAAAAACAATATTGTCAATGCATTCAAATTACTTCCTATTCAGCCCTTACTGTGGCATTTGCATGGCATTAAGTGGCATGGTTTATATTATTTTTTCTCCAGGCTCACGTTTGGTTCCAAGAGTAGCCCCAAATGATTCTATATTTTTGCGGAAACCCTATGCTGGTGGCTACTAATGTGTGCAGATGCCCGACTGTTATACATTACTTAGATGATTTCCTGACGACTGAAGACAACTCTCACTCCCTCACAGTCTTACAGCTGCAATTGGTCTTTTTGTATCCCAGGGTATACCAGTCTCCCCAAAAAAGATAGAAGGCCCTGATATGGTAATTCATTTTTTAGGAATTCAACTAGACTCGGTTAATATGCTGTCCTGTCGTCCTCATGATAAATTTGAGAGAACCTTGTCAAGTATCGATCTTTACTTATGATTGGGTTCCTGCAACCGGAAGGAACGACAGTCTCTGCTTGGCTCGCTCAATTTTGCCATGAGGATCATTCCACAAGGCAGATCTTTTATTTCACGACTCCTCTGTTTGTTCCCTAACCTTCTCTCAGACAACACACGCATCACTTTGGACCCTCACGCAATGGCAGACTTACTCAGGTTGCGCAATTTCTTGCTAAATTGGAATGAGAAAGCAATATTTATCCCACCAATCTCTGACAGTTTCCCGACAATTTGGTGATGCTGCGGCCAATGCAGGATTTCCTGCCATCTGTGGCAATCACTGGCCCTGGGGTCCGTGGCCTGTTGAAGTCGAGTCCCTACAAGGTTTTTCTAAAACTTCAGCATTATTTGAACTTTACCCCACAGTGGCAGCAGCAGTTACCAGGGCTGGTCGCTCAGTCAGATGCTTCTCAGATAACCTTGCTACCTGCCACATTGTCAATAAAGTTCAGTCATCATCATTGATTGTCATGAGGGTTTTGAGGAAACTCACTTGGGTGGC
Organism: Pelobates fuscus; assembly: GCF_036172605.1. Lineage (NCBI taxonomy): Eukaryota > Metazoa > Chordata > Amphibia > Anura > Pelobatidae > Pelobates > Pelobates fuscus. The sequence continues at coordinate 24,822,817 of NC_086322.1, forward strand.
AGCCACTCACCAGTTTTTCTCACATGTATTCACATCTCGGGGGTCACTAATATATCCGCTGATCACCTGTCTCGTTTCCGCTTGCAGGCATTCCACCAGACTCTACCTACTGCCTCCCGTCTAGCCACTCCTGTCCCTCCATTCCAAGACATGTTAATGGATTAAATGTATTATTGTCACACACATGAAACCTCACCCACTTGGCACTCTCAGATAGCATTAGCAAATCATACAACAGGGCTTTTCACCAAATTCACTACTGTTTTTAAAATTCATGACAAGTTTGCAATGGAGTCTTTATTAGGTTTCACTTGTTTTTGCCACCTTAAGCTAAAATTATCTTAGAACACTATCAAACTCTACCTAACAGACATTCAACATCACATGCTGGTACTGCACCCTAACAAAACAGGATTCTTATCCTCTTATCAAATTAAAACCTTGCTGAAAGGGATACAGAAATACGACAAAATATTACCCCCTAAGAGACTACACATCCAAGGTAAACTGTTCCAATCCCTATCCAATTTATTTTATACTTCTCCTTTCGAACCAAATACCAATATGGGAATCAAAACTGCCATATACCTAGCCTTTTACGGTTTCCTAAGACCAAGTAAATTCACGTCTATGAATCTAACTGACACAGATTTCCTTACAACTTGGAATATCAATAAAACCAGGGTTCCCTACATCCTGTCACTCAACCATTCTAAAACAAGTCAGATCGGACCTCCTATCAATATACCATTCTACCCTACTTATAACAGATGGAGCCCAGTTCAGGTATTAGATACATACTTCAGCAGCTTTCATAAATTATTTCACCAACCACTTCTTGAGCTAAACGGTTTCACACTCACTACGTCCAAATTTATGCTGCACAGTCGTATGCTATTAACTAGGCTTGGCCTTAATTCAAATCACTATTCATGCCACTCTTTCCGCATAGGGGCAGCCTCATCTGCCTCCTCTAATAACACTCCAGCACATATAATCAAAGCCATGGGATGCTGGGAACTTATCCAAATTATTTATGTATTGTAGAACAAATAAAATGTTGTATAGTACACTTCTTTTTTCCCTCTCTTATTACAGGTCTACTGCATTGCCGGTTCCAGCACACCACAACCGACTGGTGTTTTTAAACTGTTATTATTACTATTCATATGTTATTACTAGTTATATGTTATCTAACCATTAATGCAATGTTGCCCCTCCCACAAATTTAAGGCTGGGCCTGTAGTAGTGGGAGGGGCTTGGGGTCCCCTTAATAAGGGCCTCCACTCCTCTCAAATACCATTATTGGTCTGTTGGTCTGGCGAGATGACCCTCCCACCACTCCCTCTTTTCACATCACCCTCTATAGGTGGGCCCTCTTTTATTACAATCCTACTGCATTGTAGGTTCCGACACACCACAACCGACTGGCGTTGTAAAGCGCTACGGAATCTGTTGGCACTGTATAAATGGCGATAATAATAATGTTATTATTACTATTTATATGTTATTACCATTTATATGTTAGCTAACCATTACGGCAATATTGCCCCAACAACAAATATATATATATATATATATATATATATATATATATATATATATATATATATATATATAATTATCTAGTATTTCTTATTTGGCGCAGTATTCTTGTTTAGGTGCTGGTCCATGCTCTTGTTCTCTCTCGCCTGGACTATTGCAATACTCTTCTCAGTGGTCTTACATGTTCCCAGATTTCACCGTTGCAATCTATAATGAATGCAGTGGCAAGGATCATTTCCCTGTCCGCTCGCACTTCCCATGCCTCCCCGCTCTGTCAGTCCCTGCATTGGCTTACAGTTAGATATAGGGCTCAATTTAAAATTCTGGGGCTTGCTAACAAGTCCCTACATAATGCTGCTCCAACCTACCTATCCTCCCTAATAAACAAGGCCCCTACGCTCTGCCAAAGACCTACGTATATCCTCTGTCCGTACACCAACCTCTAATGTTTGCCTCCAACACTTTTCCAGGGCTGCACCTCTTCTGTGGAACTCCCTTCCCTTCTCCGTAAGAATTTCACCCAGTCTCCACTCATTCAAAAAATCATTGAAAACTCTCTTCTTCAAGAAAGCATATCAATTAAACTGTTAGTAGGTTTTTATCCCCCACCCCCATGACTCCTCTCCTGCAACTGTAAAAAATTACCTAATAAGCCCTCAGTGAATTCTTTTCTAACAACCTACTTCGTATCCCTACTTTTACCCTTTGTGTCACTATACCCACTCCCTCTAGAATGTAAGCTCATTGAGCAGGGCCCACCCCCTCTGTTCCTGTACATCCAGTTGTCTTGTTACAACTACATGTCTGCTACATGTCTTAGGTAAAAATAAGATAAAATACACTCACGAGGAGAGAGCTTCCAATCAGCTCTTAGATAGGGATCTGAGCGGTACAATCACGACTCAAGGATAAATTTGGAGCTTTCCTCTTTAGATGTTCACAATGTAAACGGTATATGAAAGGAATAAAACGAGATATGGTGCTCACTGTTTCAAACAATAGTACTTAATGAAAAATATATAAAATCTACTCAAAATTTCAAGAGCACCTTTTGCTCAATGATATTAGCTTGGGTGGTATGGCCCCCACCAACGATATTTGTAGGAAGATGTGGATGTTCCTTTAGATTAATAAAATAAAATGCAGGATAGAAAATACATAAAATATAAACATAACATTTTGAGGGTAAAAACAATATTTTCTGTAATATACAACACAAAATAAAAACGGATTTAAAAAAAAAGTCATTCTATATAATCACAACACATTTCACCCATAGGCTTTTTCAAATGTGTGTATATGTCAGTCTGTGTGTCATTGTGCATGTGTCAGTATGAGTAACTGAGTGTGATATGTGCTAGTGTCTGTATCTGTGCGTCAGGGTCTGTGTATATATCCGTCTGTGTGTTAGTGTGTGTGTCAGTGAGTGTATCTGTGTCTTGAGGTGTATGTGTCAGTGTGAGTATCTGAGTGAGATGTTTCAGTGTGTGTATCTGTGTGTCAGGTTTTGTGTATATGTATCTGTGTGTGATTGCATGTGTTAGTGTGTGTATCTGTGTGTAAGGTGTTTGTATGTGTCAGAATGTGCATTTGTATTTGTCAGTGTGAATCTGAATGTGTGTGTCCATGTTTATATGTGTGTATCTTTGTGTTAATGCCTGTGTTCTCTGTGTAAGTATGTATGTCACAATGCATGTGTATATGCATACATCACAGCAATCAAACACATTTCTTCAAACACCAACACCAACACTACACACAAAAGCAAACCTGCATTTAAAAGCTTACACTACATACAAACACACCTCTGCAGTCAAACCAAAAACTACACACAAGTACACTATTAAATTTAATGGCAGCAGTACATACTAATACACCCTTACATGCACACACATATTATATATAAAAACGTGTTACATTCAAACACACAATCACTGCTCACAAATACAATCCTGCAAGCATGGACAAATGGTAGATCTCCTGTTGGGCATAGTATTGTGGGAGTTGTATGACAGATGGGGATCTTTTGTCTACCCTTGCTGGACCTAATTTCTTGCACCAGGACCCTCTCTGCATTAGTTCAGAAAATGCTGTGGAGATGTGAACATTTTTGGAAAATGAAAGCAGAACCCATCAGGATTCGATGTCTTGCATTGATGGACCTGGTGAAAGTTGGAGTTAAGTAACATATGATGGCCTGTGCAACACAGTAGAAGTAACATATACATTGCTGTGAAATTATCACTATGAACAGCTATTCACTGAAGGTGCTGTAAATGTTCTTTGAAGGACCTCCTGTTCCTGCACCTCTAGTAAATGTTCTTTCAATGGCCTCATGTTCCATCTTGGCCATCCTGTTGTACTATGTAATTATGTTTATGCATTTAGTGTGTGTTACATGATAAAAAAAGTAAATTGTATACTACACACTACAGAAATCCGCTGTTCCTCTATTATTGAATGTATCTTCCTGTCCATCTTGCTCCTTTCCTTCCACTGTCTCCATCCTCCTTTCCTTAACACTGCATTCTAGTTTACTGTTGCTGAAGGACATATAAAGTTATAATATTTCTATACCATATTTACAGGCAAATACACAGCATTGCTGTCTTATAACTGGCTGAATTTCGAATGTTTTATTAGATCTTCTTCACTAGTTTCAATAGTAAATTATGTACCAGATGCTGGTCAACATGCAAATGTTTTGTTTTCAACTTTCTCATACTTCCCAAGTGCCCCTAATTTTAAATAGCATACGAGACCCCAGCATTAACATTACTGCACAATTGTCTTTATTAGTATTTAATTTACGAACACATAATGGGTTAAGACAGCTCTCTGAGTTATTACCCAAACTTCCCCTTTCATGTGTCCATTAATCTGAGACACACATTCCTAACCTCAGGGAGGTTTACACTCTACATCTGTAACAATGGCAAAAACCATTTGCACCAGCAGGAGGGAAGATTCATGGACAAATGATGAGCTTATAAATAGATCTGGAACCATATGTCTTGCATTACACCAGTATGGTAGAAGCGTGTTTGCAATCTGTAGGAGGTACGGAGAGGTAGTTCACTTCGTAGGAGTGAATGATTTAGCCATCAGAATGCTTGTCATTTATATATACCATATATATATCAAAGGCCAATATTCTTTTCTGGCTTCCTTCACCTCATGTGAAGTAGGGTGGTGGGAACTGTATATCGATTAGGGGCTTCACAATTGGATCTTACCCCATCCTCTGCTTCCTAGCCTATGTGAGGTTGGACAATGCTAACAACTTAGGAGGCTAGGGTATACTTAAGCCACTTAGCCCAATAATAAATTTACCATTCACTGCCCAAATACCAAGAAGAAACTAAGAAACAATATTCTCCCTCTAGTCACCTCCTTAAATATCCAACCCGCTTACGAAACAAAGGAGGAATGAGTTGGGGTCATTCACCAAGCATCTACCCAACATTTTGTTCCCTCCATTTGAGCACACACGGATGGGAAATTATGATCCCAGTGGATTTTGTTTTTAGAAATTAGTCTAACGTATGTAATCTATGAAGGATTGATATCAAATCTCCATTTGCTTTACCCCCAATACTTAATTTTCTCCTACAATACCAACTTCCTACTTGCATTTTTTTTTTTCTTTTGGATCAACAGCAAAAAACAGGTGTGAGGAAGGCTGAACTTGATGGACGCAAGTCTCTTTTCAGCTATCTAACTATGTAACTATGTAATATTCATCTACATCCAAATCAACTTTAGATGGTTTATCTTCTTAGTTTAAGACAAAAATGTTCCAAATTTATAGGTAACATCAACAATGGCATAATTGTGGATTGTTATTTCATCAGTGAAGATCCATGGATAGAAGGAAACAAGAAATATTCACAGGCTCGGGAGTGGCAAAGGTAGGAGGCAGAAAGTGTCTCATGTTCATGTTGACAGTCAGATTGTGATTGTTAATGCTTCTCTAGCAAGTACATTCAGCTATTAAAACTGTCTTGTGATTAATGGAATGCTTTAATAAGAGAATAATAATGTACTATAAAAAATCTACTGCTTTGAATATATGTCTACTGGTCTGTTTGCTTGTCTGTGTATCTGTCTGGCCATCCAGTTGTTATGATGTTTACAAACTGAGCATTTATGGAATGGTCATTCTTGTTCTGATTAGAACTGTTATCATCCCTCCACTTTAAGTAAGGTATGAAGTAAGACCGTGCCCACAGGTTTCAGAACTTGTTTATTGCCTAAAGAGACACTATATGCTACTAAATAGTGATGTCGCGAACACAACATTTTCGGTTCGCGATCGGCGGACGTGAACTCCCGCAAACGTTCGCGAACCGGCGAACCGGGCGAACCGCCATTGACTTCAATGGGCAGGCACATTTTAAAACCCACAGGGACTCTTTCTGGCCACAATAGTGATGGAAAAGTTGTTTCAAGGGGACTAACACCTGGACTGTGGCATGCCGGAGGGGCATCCATGGCAAAACTCCCATGGAAAATTACACAGTTGATGCAGAGTCTGGTTTTAATCCATAAAGGGCATAAAGCACCTAACATTCCTAAATCACAATGGATATGGATTGACACCTGACATATGATATATTGACACATTGACATATGGATTGACACCTGTCCTCAGAGCCCCTGATACACACTGACACAGAGCAGAATAGGGACTGTTCCCCCTACATAGGGTCACTTGGCAGATATGGATTGACACCTGTCCTCAGAGACCCTGATACACACTGACACAGAGCAGAATAGGGACTGTTCCCCCTACATAGAGTCACTTGGCAGATATGGATTTACACCTATCCTAAGGATCCCTGATACACACTGACACAGAGCAGAATAGGGACTGTTCCCCCTACATAGGGTCACTTGGCAGATATGGATTGACACCTGTCCTCAGAGACCCTGATACACACTGACACAGAGCAGAATAGGGAATATTCACTAAATGCCAAACATTGTTATACAGGAGAATATTCAGTAAATAAGGATAAGGGGGGGGTACTGTCCTCCCCCCCAGCCCCCACCCCTGCGCGGTGGGTTGGGGCCATACATCACAATGGGGGGGGACCTACTGTCCTCCCGCCCACCCCCACCCGTGAGCGGTGGGTGGCTGCCATAAAAAAAATTAGAGGGGGGGCCTACTGTAAGGGTTACGCCCGCTTCACAGTGACAGACCAAACTCCCCGTTTAACGCACTGCAAACAACCGCAAACAGTCCATTTGCACAACCGCAAACTCCCCATTTGCACAAGGTTGGATAACAAGCTAGCCATGTCCGTTCCTTGTCCTCACTGATGTAATTGAAGGTCTCTTCCTCCACCCAGCCACGTACAACACCAAGGGTCCCCGAAAGTATACTAATAAACTGAAAAAAGAAAAAATCTCCCAAGAAGGAGATCTAAAACTGGCATAGGAAAAGGTTAGACAACTATAATAAAGTGATACCTACAAATCCTAGTGAGCATAGGTGTATAATAGAGGGTGAAAGGGAAAGCAGAGTAATGCTTCCTAATACCGTGGTTAGTACCCTTTGTTAAAGTAAGTTGAGTAATGGACAAAAGTCTTTATTGTATCATTTATAAATAACAAAGGGATACTATACTCATTCCCCTATAGTGGCTAATTGTGTAATAATGGTAATACTATTACCTGTTATATAATATTGGCAGGGGCAAGGAAATTTCCTCTAAATAGATGGGTATAGGCAGAGAGTATAGAGACCGGAGTGATAAAGTGTCAATAAGGTGATATAAAGTTAAATGTATCACAGACACACAGACACCCTTTCTCTTAGCTAGTTTCCAGAAATGCTGGATAGGTAGAAGGGCTATAAAGACTCAGAGAGGTCTAAGAAGAATCCTCTAAACTAGCCCTAATCTCCTTAAACACCTTCAAGGGTGTTCTAAGCTAAAGCTCAATCTAAACGTTTAGATGACTGCCTGATTTCCCATCACAGATGCTGGTTAGGAATAACAGTGTGCAAGACAAAGAGTGGTTCTAAGTGCCCATAGTGCAGTAAAGTGTCCCTAGTGAAGTGAAAAAGAGAATAACGAGCTGGTGCCCAAGAGACTAACGAGCTGGCGCCCTATCAGGGGACGTGTATATGGCATCGATTTTAGGAACCGGGAGATGGAAAAAGATGCTTGGTCGGTCCTCCTACTTCAAATTTGGGGCACTGCGCGTGCAATCTAATGTGCCACCAGATAGGAGTGGTGTGTTAAGTAGTACTATTCCTATCAGTTTAATCCCTGTTATGTGCCTTTTTTTTGGTTTGGTTTTTGAAGCTACAGTGCAGCACCAGAGGGCAGAAAAATTCGGCATGTACACATGCCTGAAAATTAGGTATTGTTGCAGCCGCTGCTATAGTGTAAAGCATACTTTTTAATTTATTTTGCAAATGATGCATCCTTTCCGACTTGTTGTAATTTGGTAACATTTCCGACACTTTCTGCTTATACCGGGGGTCTAGTAGCGTGGACACCCAGTACAGGTCATTCTCCTTCAGCCTTTTTATACGAGGGTCCCTCAACAGGCACGACAGCATGAAAGACCCCCTTTGCACAAGGTTGGATGCCGAGCTACTCATTTCCCGTTCCTCCTCCTCAGTGATCTCAATGAAGGTATGTTCTTCCCCCCAGCCACGTACAACACCACGGGTACCAGATAGGTGACAACGAGCACCCTGGGATGCCTGTTGTGGTTGGTTTTCCTCCTCCTCCTCAAAGCCACATTCCTCCTCTTACTCCTCTTCCTCACAATCCTCTTCCAGCATTGCTGCAGGTCCAGCAAGCGATGCTGATAAGGCTGTTTCTGGTGGTGATGGTGACCACAACTCTTCCTCTTCCTCTTCATGCTCATCTACGGCCTGATCCAGCACTTTTCGCAGGGCACGCTCCAGGAAGAAAACAAATGGTATGATGTCGCTGATGGTGCCTTCGGTGCGACTGACTAGGTTTGTCACCTCCTCAAAAGGACGCATGCGCCTACAGGCATTGCGCAAGAGCGTCCAGTAACGTGGCAAAAAAAATTCCCAGCTCCCCAGAGGCTGTCCTAGCACCCCGGTCATACAAATATTCACTAACGGCTTTTTCTTGTTGAAGCAGGCGGTCGAACATTATGAGTGTTGAATTCCAACATGTCGGGCTCTCACAAATCAAGCGCCTCACTGGCATGTTGTTTCGCCGCTGGATATCTGCGAAGTGCACCATGGCCGTGTAGGAACGCCTGAAATGGCCACACACCTTCCTGGCCTGCTTCAGGATGTCCTGTAAGCCTGTGTACTTATGCACAAAGCGTTGTACGATCAGATTACACACATGTGCCATGCACATGTGTCAACTTGACCAACTTCAATGCCGCCAACAAATTTGTTCCGTTGTCACAAACCACTTTGCCGATATCCAGTTGCTGCGGAGTCAGACACTTTTCCACCTGTGCGTTCAGGGCGGACAGGAGTGCTTGTCCGGTGTGACTCTCTGCTTTCAAGCAAGTCAAACCCAAGACGGCGTGGCACTGCCGTATCCGGGATGTGGAATAGTACCTGGGGAGCTGGGAGGGTGCCGTTGATGTGGAGCAAGATGTAGCAGCAGAAGAGGAATCAGCCGAGGAGGTTATGGAAGAGGATGTAGTAGGAGGAGTAGAGGAGGTGGCAGCAGGCCTGGCTGCAAGTCGTGGCGGTGTCACCAACTCCTCTGCAGAGCCACGCATTCCATGCTTGGCAGCCGTCAGCAAGTTTAACCAATGCACAGTGTAGGTGATATACCTGCCCTGACCATGCTTTGCAGACCAGGTATCAGTGGTCAGATGGACCCTTGCCCCAACACTGTGTGTCAGACATGCCATTACTTCCTTTTGCACAATCGAGTACAGGTTGGGGATTGCCTTTTGTGCAAATAAATTTCGTCCGGGTACCTTCCACTGCGGTATCCCAATAGCCACAAATTTTTTGAACGCCTCAGACTCCACCAGCTTGTATCAGAGGCAGACACACAAAAAAAAATGCCACACTGCTGAGCTCTGCAATGACAGCATTCTGGTGGTGGACACAGCATGCGTTGATTGGTGTGCTGTCGGGCTGACCCCGGGTGCCGATGCATGCTGTCTGACTGTGCCACTAGGTCCTTGCGACGACCTCCCCCTGCTTCCAACTCATCTCCTCCTCCTCCTCTCTGTCTCTCCATCTGAACTTTCGCCCTGTTCTTCTTCTTGCCGAGCGGGCACCCACGTGACATCCATGGACGCATCGTCATCATCAACCGCTTCACTTGTATCTGACAACTCAGCAAAGGAAGCAGTGGCAAAGTGCACTTGCAGAGGTTGGCAGAGTACACGCTGAAGGCCTGACACCCGCTCTAAGGACACTGACTGCTATTAGCTTACAGTGAAAAACTTTTTTTCTTTTTAAAGGCATGCTATTGTGACACCAGATATGAGTGGCAAAGTACACTGGCAGAGGTTGGCAGAGTACACGCTTGCAGACAACTAACTGCTATTCAATCTATTACAGTAATAAAAAAAAAAATTGTAAATGCAAGCTTAAGCTATTGTGACACCAGATATGAGTGGTGGCACTGGGCAAGTGGGCACAGTATCCACTGTGAGCCTGACACAGAAGCTGGCAGGCAGGCAACTGCAATTATATTACACAGAAGAAAAAAAAAGCAGACTGATGTTCTAGCCCTAAAAAGGGCTTTTAGGGTCCTTACAGCAGAGATCAGATTAGTCCTTCAGGACTGTAGTGGACACTGAGTACCCTAGCCTAGCTATCAATTTCCTTATCAAATGAGCAGCAGCTACACTTTCCCTCCTCTATCTAAGAATGCAGCTTCAGAATGAATCTAAAATGGATGCTGTACAGGAGGTGGGAGGGTCTGGAAGGGAGGGTCTGCTGCTAATTTGCTGGAATGTGTCTGCTGACCGTGAGGCACAGGGTCAAAGTTTACTCAATGATGACGAATAGGGGGGCGGATCGAACCGCGCATGTGTTCGCCCGCGGTGGCGAACGCAAACACGCTATGTTCGCCAGGAACTATTCGCCAGCGAATAGTTCGGTACATCACTACTACTAAAACAACTTTAGTTTAATGGAGTGGTTTTGGTATATAGATAATGTCCCTTGCAGTCTAACTGTTAAATTCTCTGCTATTTAGTTGTTAAGGCACTTTGTTTATGCAACCATAGTCACACCTCTCCTGCACGTGACCTACATACATTTCATGATAGATCATAGAAATCTAATGTGTAAACCTTTATTGTGCATTCTGTTTAATAAAAAAAAATTAAATCTCCTGCTCTGTTAATAGCCTGCAGGAGTCTACTGTGTGGGATTTCAATTAACACAGCAGGAGATAAAATATTCTAAAGTAAACACACTGTGCTGTAAGATCTGATTGAAAATGCAATAATTTTTTCCTGCAGGTTGTGTGAGTCACAGCCAGGGAAGGTGTGGCTAGGGCTACAGAAACAAAATTGATTTAACAGAGAACTGAGTGAGACTGTAAGAGCATAATCTATACGCAAAAACTGCTTCATTGAGCTAAAGTTGCTCTGGTGCTTATGATCAACAAGGAGATTTGAACAGCTGAACGTCTCACCAGAGGGCAGTCATTCTCCTGGAGGTATATATGGTTACATCATTACGTAACATAAGAAAATGGATATATTTCAATGGCTGTACGTTTTTGCAACTCAAGTTAACCACCCAAATTGCAAGACATAAGCAAGACCTTATAATTTTTAATAAAAACTTCCTTGCTCCAGCCAAATGATAACAGGACTGACCACCTCTTTTTTGTTATCTTGAACAGCTTCATCCTTATGAGCACTGCTGCTCAGAACAGTAGTTGAGGGCAAGAGTTTATTTTGGAGGACGATGTGTGTGTGCGTGCATGTTCTCGATTAAATTATGAGTGTAGTGGTGAGTGTGTAGAACATTTACCAAACTGAATGATGGTATTGTCATCAGTAGTGTTGCAGTAGGCTAAAGAAAATATAAAACTACTAAAAATGGAAGCATTACAACATCAATAGATTTGTACAGACAAAGGTAGGATTTTTAAGATCGAAACTGCTGGACAAATGACCTTTTTTGTACTTACTGGCAAAAAATAAAATCTATCCATATGCATATTGAGATCGTTAAAAAAAAAGGGCTGAGGTTTGTTTTTTGTGGTAGAACCTTACTGGTCTATTCACACCACAAAGTCTATGAGTTGTTTTCAGAAAATAAAGACTTTCCTTACCAGAAGTGGGATTTACTCATAAGAAGAGGAAATGTTTAAGCATTAACTATAGCACAAGAACAGACTTTATTCTCAGATATTGTGTTTCTGTAAATGCAGTGTGTATACTGATTAAAATTACTTGGACCTCACAAGATCCACTTCTGGCTTCAATACAAGGATGAACCTTTACTCTGAGCTAGTTATCCTTGAAATATATAACATTTAGTAGAATTGTAGAATTTATTCATCCTGAAAAAATTTGGTTCAAACAAACCAAATGTCATCCAAGTGTTGTTTCGGTTCAGATGAATTTCATCCGTATATTTGTTTTTGGAAAAATAAATCAGGCAAACCAAAATGATGCATAATTGTGTCTATGTGGGGTTTTAGTAGTTGAGCAGTAGCTAGCAAAATACCAGGAGGGGCTTGTCACTGTCCCCACATGCCCAATCTGTGGGCATTGGGTGGTGGTACAAATTAAATAAAGGGTGGATATGTTACCGTCTAATCCATGTACCCAACTGATAAAACGTTGAAACGTTGCTATATATCTGCTGTGAGCTTTAAAAAAATGGCCACATATAAAATGTCCTCTGGAATTGCCATAAATGTTGCCTTATCCATCTTTTCATTAATCTTGACCAGTTTTGCGTTCCCTGCTAATGAAAGCAGTGAAGTTTGGTGCTACCAACAACATGGTTCTCTGGATGATTAAAAATGTTGGCTTGGTGCCGCACATAACATTTTGTGCTGGAATTCATGAGTTCAGTTTATGGTCTCATTAAACCAGAACACCATTTTTTCTGCATTATTTCCGTGTCTTCCATATGTCTTTTGGAAAACTCCAAATGGGATTATTTTGGATTCAATGGATTTCTTTTCTATGTGCTTCAATAAAGACCACCTTCATTGAGTATCTGTATTCTAATTAATTATCCCATGAACTCTTTCTTGCATACAAGCTCTCTCTCCACCAGTTACCATTGGACATTTGATTGGTACTCAGACTAATATTATCCTACTGTTTATTGAGTTTTAGTGGTAAGCCTTCCCTAAGTAGAGTCACAGTTATACCATATAATTTCCAATTTTTAATAGATCTAATGAAGGATGTTTACTACTTGATTTTGTATTTTCATTATCCAACCTTCACAGATGCTTCTCTTTTATCCTGAATTAAATTCCAGCTAGGGACTGCTTTGTCTGATGTATTTTGCTATGCTTGACAAAAAGGCAGAGTTACCTCTGTCAATCTTTATCAAGCCCTGAAGAAGACCCTGCAGAAGAAGACGGTGACTACCATGAGGGACAGGTTCAGGTAAGTAAAACTCACCTTTCCTTGGCCACTTTAGTGCAAGCGGCAAAGTCACCATCTGAGGACTTTGCAAAATATTCCTAGACACCCGTAAAGCAAAGTGCGCCTCTATCTATTATATTGTTAAGATCATTTTGTTTGGTCTACTGTGATACAAAATATACATTGCAAGGCTCTTGCTGACAAGATCTCTCGCAAATTTCAGACTCCTCTTACCATCATAGAATACAAGTAAGGAATGTTCAAGGAGGAAGAGAAAAACATTACCTAACAAGTAGACCAGGTAAACAAAGCATACCGAGAACTCAACAATAGACACACTTAAACAATATTAATATGTGATGACTGAATCTTTCATATGTTCATTGTTTGATTAATGCTTTATATGTTTACACATTCAGTGAATGCTATTGCTATGTGGATGCAGCCAGATTATTCACTGCAAATATATGCTGCAAACGCCCACCTATAGACTCCATCAGAGCTGTGAAGGAGAAGGAGCATGGCCTGATACACTAGTAGTTACAGAGATGTCAGTAAACTAATAAGAGCAGATAAACCCCTGCCCAATAGGAACATCACTTCCCGGTGTAGTGAGAGATCGCTACCGAAGCTGCAAAGTCCTGGAATCTGCAGTCAAGGAAAGTCGCGAAGGGAAGGCTGCTTAGTATTTTTAGTAATACCTTATCTATTTCACTCCAACATGTAGTGTGCCTTTAATATTGTTTTAATATTTAGCTTAATAAAAGTTTGCCATAAAACGTAAACAAATGGAATCTGCACACAAAGAACGGGAAGTAGCTGAACGGGAAACATTCTCCCAGTCAGCTTTCAGTTCGGCTAATTTTAATTTGAAATTCACTTTGCACTGTGAATCTCACTTTAATTAATAACTCTGTTGCTCCACTATTACAATGGAAGTGCCTGCAAAATGGCAATAGTTTCAGCTGTAGGATGAAGAGGTCTGAGTGGCTACAGTGCTCCTTTAATCACTATCCCAAAAAATAGTATCCCCTAGTCAGCCCCTCTGAGGCCCTACAATTTGTTCCCTGTTGTCTGCCTTATCACACACCTTTTGTGCCTTTCACAAACTACACTATATCTAGTTCAATACACTATATCTGGTGCACTACACTATATCTGGGTCACTACACTATATCTGGTTCACTACACTATATCTGCTGCACTACACTATATCTCGGTCACTACACTATATCTGGTTCACTACACAACACTACAGGTCTGAGTGGCTACAGTGTTCCTTTAATCGTTATCACAAAGTATTATTCGCTAGTCAGCCCCTCTGGGGCCCTACAATTTGTCCCCTGTTGTCTTCCTTATCACACACCTTTTGTGCCTTTCACAAACTACACTATATCTGGTTCAATACACTATACCTGGTGCACTACACTATAGCTGGGTCACTACACTATATCTGGTTCACTACACTATAGCTGGGTCACTACACTATACCTGGTTCAATACACTATATCTGGTTCACTACACAACACTACAGGTCTGAGTGGCTACAGTGTTCCTTTAATCACTATCACAAAGTATTATCCCCTAGTCAGCCCCTCTGTGGCCCTACAATTTGTTCCCTGTTGTCTTCCTTATCATACACCGTTTGTGCCTTTCACAAACTACACTATACCTGGTTCAATACACTATATCTGGTGCACTACACTATAGCTGGGTCACTACACTATATATGGTTCACTACACTATATCTGGGTCACTACACTATATCTGTTTCACTACACTATATCTGTTTCACTACACTATATCTGGGTCACTACACTACATTTGGTGCACTACACTATATCTGGATCCCTACACTATATCTGGTTCAATACACTATATCTGGTTCACTACCCAACACTACAGGTCTGATTGGCTACAGTGTTCCTTTAATCACTATCACAAAATATTATCCCCTAGTCAGCCCGTCTGCGGTGCTACAATTTATTCCATGTTGTCTTCCTTATCACACACCGTTTGTGCCTTTCACAAACTACACTATATCTGGTTCAATACACTATATCTGGGTCACTACACTATATCTGGTTCACTACACTGTATCTGGTTCACTACAATATATCTGGTTGAATACACTATATCTGGTTCTCTACACTATATATGGGTCACTACACTATAGCTGGTTCAATACACTATATCTGGGGCACTACACTATATCTGGGTCACAACAGTATATCTAGGTCACTACACTATATCCGGTGCACTACACTATATCTGGGTCACTGCACTATATAAGGTGCACTACACTATATCTGGGTCACTGCACTATATCTGGTTCAATACACTATATCCTGGTCACTAAACTATATCTGGTGCACTACACTATATCTGTTTCAATACACTATATCTAGGTCACTACACTATATCTGGTTCACTACACTATATATGGTGTGCTACACTATATATGGTCCAATACACTATATCTGGTTCACTACACTATATATGGTGTGCTACACTATATATGATTCAATACATTATATCTGGTGCATTCCTGCTCTCTCCCTCTAGTTCAATTTATTAAAAAAAGGACATCACTTTTCATTGCCACTATGAGTCTCAGATGTCTCAACATTACTGCCCCTGTTTCTCTCCAAACTACATAAACTGGAATGAGTAATGCATTGCTCGCCATTAACTGTAATACGTGTAGAAAGGGGGAATCCCAAATAGTCTAACACAGCTGCTACTTCAGAGTTATGAGCAAAAATCTACTTTCCAAAAAACATGTTTTCAGTATTCATTCTGCTTTTTCTTTTTCTTTTTCAGGGTTAACCACCACCCATTTAGGTCAATTATTAATTAAAGAATATCTGCACATTACATCAGCTGCAATCATTACCTGTAGTTTGTTAAACTAAGCCCAACAAATAGCTATCACGTTTGTTCAACTCTTGAAGGGCAGATTCCTGGGGAAAACCTTAGGTCCTACAAAAAACCTGGCTGGCTCTTATTGTTTAGATGAAAAGTTTCTGCAATTCTTCAATGTGCGCTAAGTAGTAGATTCCTAAATAAACTGTCTAAATATCTCTTTTAGAAACTGCAGAAATGCGTATTAATATATAATTTTAAAGAATGCTTTGAAAGAAACTCATACGGAATTCATACTGAACTCATCAAATGTCACAATTACTATTCTATGAACTGAATGTTGTTAAGAGGTGGTTTTTGCAGTGCTCTTCATTCACCACCTTGACACCACCTTGACTCTATCGGAGAGAAAGGTTTTGAGATCACAGTTATTAGATGCACAGACCACATCATAGATAGGCTCCTGGCTTGTATATCTATTCCAAGTCCAGTTACACAAAAAGCTTAAAAAGTTCACACTTAGCTACGTTATTCCTTAGCTTTCCATTACCTTCTTCGGTTTTTAGCTTGTTTTATGGTCTATGTGTTCTCTTTTTTAATCAAGTAGAAGGCCTTTTTTGATTTCTGTTTCAAAAAACTCCTATGTCATGAAGACAACGAAGTACTAAGGGGTCAAAAGCAAATCCCTATTGAGGAAGATGTAGTCAACCTGTTTGTTTGTTTTTTCTTTGAGTCTAACACATACATTTTCCATTTGCTCTTCACTTGGCCGTTCTACGCACAATTACAATCATCTTTATAATAAAAGAGTTCCAATGGAAACCAACGGAAGTCCTTTGTTGATGTGAGAATTTAGTGATTTTATCACAGCCAAGAACTTTTCCCTTAGAATTAGATTATTTGTTTATGTTTTTTTAACTAAATGTTGGGTTGACCTAAAATATTAACGAGGTATATCTGGACACATCAAAAACTACACGTCATTTTACAGTAAGGAATGAAAGTCCCAAATGCAGAATTTAGCTTTTTAAACTGTTATTTTAGTCTGATAGCGTGACATCTGTAATATATTACATTATGGAAACTGTAGCAATCATCAGATTTTATCTGAAGGTTTCTTCTAGCTAACGTCTCAATGTGTATTTGTCTGCAGTCGAGTAAAAATGGGTAAAATAGGACAGATATCGCAAGAGGTACGCTCGATTCTGACTGAATTGAACTAACCTGTTCATTTTTTACATAAATTGTGCATTAATAATGTTGAAAAAAATAAATAAATTAGAACCAAACAAGTGCATGAACTATATATTTTTTTGGCAGCCAATTCCAATTATTTGGTTGCCTCCTCGCTATTCCTTTAATAAGTAGGACGTGCCTAAGCTTTCTCGGCCAATCCTAGTTCCCCCATTTCATTCCTACAGGAGACTTATAAAGGATATATAAATTGACTTTGAAAAATCTCTTCAAATATAATTTTCTCTTAATAAATTTATTTTTCCCTATTGTGTTATTGGGTTCTGAAGTAACAGTCTCTCAATCTTCCACTTGATTAAACTCTACTAAATCATGTACTTGGTGGAGGAGTGTAATGGAGCTAAGCATAAAACGCACTTACCTGAGCATTATTTCTGGGGGTGGGTGACATCAAGATCAGTGATGCACCCAGTGCATTGATGTATCATTGGGCATCTCTTTGATGTTTGAGTGCATGCAACACTCCGATATTACTTTCACAATGCCGTACGGTCGCGTGATGTGCCTACCAAGGTGATAAACAACAGCTGGGCAAACAATGAATATAATTTTATAAAGAACAAAAACATTGTTTTACTTAGCTATTGGGGAGTGGATAAAACTGTAACAGTTCCACTCTGAGACTGGTAAAAGGTACCAAATTAAACGTCAGTACGGCTGTAACTTCGGCATATATTGGTCACTGCAATTCACGCCAGGCGTTGTAAAGCTTTCAGATATTTGTTATATTATATAGAAAATAACTAGAACGTGCAAATGTAAAGAAAAAATACTCGAGTTGAATAATACATATCCCAACAGGATTACCTCACTTTATATTGTTATGAACTTAATTTGTTTGTTTTAATAAAATTAACTAGTCTAATAATTTCAATAATTATTGGTTTCATTAAAATTGTTAGCTTGTTCTTCCCACACAATACGGCTACACCCCTACAAAGTTACAGGAACATGTCTCTTGCCAAACCTTTACTGTATGTCACATGCAATGAAAAACAACCTTTAATTCGATTAGATTGCACTGTTTAGATAAATTAATTATCATTTAAAATGTTGTGGCGGAGGGGTAGATATGCTGTAACTCAGGCCATATAGGATTCTCCTTTTCAAGCTGTGAATATATAAGTTAATTAAAAGAAATGAATTACCTAAAACTAAACCAGCTAAAAAAAACTTTATAACGTATTTTTTTGTACTATATTTACACTACAAGTGCAATGACGTTCAGGATACCCTATTGAACCGCATTCGGGCTCAAACTGTGGGAATTGTTTAATTTTTTTAGGTAAAATAAACCAGCAGATTTTTAGTGACAGATAGATGTCAATGTATATGTAAAGGCATATATGCATGAAATTCCCAGATTTTACTAGTAACATGACGTAAAGTCATGATTTTATTAAAGACACGGAGGCGAGTATTATGCATAACTCTTTCTTTATTTCCTCAGCAGCAAAGATAGAGGAATATAAATATTGTCAAAATGAAAGAAAAAACTGTATAGGCATAACAGGCAGCCGATCACATGGTAGAGGAAGTAGCTATATAAGTCCTGTGTCTCCCACAATCCCCCTCTTTCTTGCGAAAACCGAAGACCAGATAAGAAGAACGATGTCCCACTTGACCAACACAGGAAACAGGAACAATGCGATAACTTCAAGCTAAAAAAAGACAGAGAAATATGGTAATTTCCAAACTCAAAACTGTAGACTTACCAAACATCACTGTGAGGAGTCACAAACAAAAAACTGGATTCTGAAATATAAAATATAAATAATTAGTAACCATAATAAGACGTACAAAACCATCCAATCATATAAATAAATACATACCTAATTGAACAACAAACCCGTAGAGTCTCAAGCATCTCGTATCCCAAATCCACACGGGAGGGTGGGAGGGAATAATACTCGCCTCCGTGTCTTTAATAAAATCATGACTTTACGTCATGTTACTAGTAAAATCGGGGAATTTTATTAAAGACACGGAGGCTCATATTATGCAAGTTCAAAGCTGTGCTACCACTCGAGATGCGATGTGTTCAATAGGTCTGAAATAGAAGTCTCTAAAGGTCGATTCTCGGGACCAATCTGCCGCCCGCATAATATCTTCCAGACGACATCCGACTGAGGAGGCTTTTGAAGCCATCGCGCCTCGTACAGAATGAGGCGTAAATACAGAGGTGTCTATACCCGCAGAGGATAACAGTCCACGCACCCAACGTGCCAGGGTAGGTGTCGAAACCGGCCGATGAGGCGACTTAAAAGATATGAACAAATCGTGTAGATCGACAGAGCGAAGGGAACGCGTAACATCCAGGTAAACTCTGATGCAATCCACTGGACAGAGCGCCGGACAACCAGAAAACCTGGGATATGAAAATGACTTGGATGCAGATTTGGTCCTCCTTGATATGTCAAAAATAACACCCTCCGGGGTGAATGCAATGGCATCCCAATCCAGGGCCCTGACGTCAGAGACCCTCTTGCAAGAGATCAAACAGAGTAACATTACCAACTTGGATGACAATCATTTCAAAGTCAGCTCTTGGTTAGGGTACCATGATGAGAGGAACTGCAACTGCATTACGTTAACGTCCCAAAAGGCAGAGAAGCGAGGCCGAGGAGGACGAGCAAGGCGAATACCCTTGAGAAGACGACAAACAAAAGGATGTCTGCCGACAGGGGAACCATCCAAACCCCTGTGTCCGGCCGAAATAGCTGAGCGGGAGAGGTTAATCGTGCGGTATGCCTTGCCTGAGTCAAACAGGAACGTGAGGAATTCCAGGATCAAAGGTAGAGGGGCAGATACGGGATCCACTGCCCGTTCCATGCACCAACCAGACCACGATCTCCATGAAGTTCGATAGGCAGTTCGTGTGCCTGGGGCCCAGGCGTTATCGAGGAGCAGGAGAGTTGTCTGCGGAACGTCTGGGACAATCCAAGGTCCCCTGAAAGGAACCATGCTATCAGGGGCAGCTGGTGTTGCAACACTAGCCCGTGTGTCACGTCTAAACATTTGTTATGAAGGAACACAACTGCAGATTTCTTATAGTTTGAATATTTATTATCAAAAGTAAAAGGTATTGACTTTAAGTCCAATTACAGGTACTGTAGCTTTAATTAATAAACGATAACTGAAGTCCACAATTACAGGCACTGTAGCTTTAAGTAGTAAACGATAACTGAAGTCCACAATTACAGGCACTGTAGCTTTAAGTAGTAAACGATAACTGAAGTCCACAATTACAGGCACTGTAGCTTTAAGTAGTAAACGATAACTGAAGTCCACAATTACAGGCACTGTAACTTTAAGTAGTAAACGGTAGTAATTAGCAAACACAGAATCAGAAAGAGTCTCTTTAGTAGTATTAATGAATTAGGTGATAAGAAGTTACAATAGCTGTTCCATAGACTTTAACTGAAGCGATATAGATGCAGCTAACTGAGACAAAGTATGAGTTGAAGTTAGCTGTAACGGTTTTGTTTTATCGAAGGACTTTGAAGACAGGAAATAACAGCTTTGAAATGCAACGCTTATCACAGAGGTTTTACTTAGCTTCCGGCACATAGAACACTGGTTCCCGAGATCTCCTCAGAGGCGGCTATCCTGGAAGGAGAGAGTTCAGCTTTAGTCGTGGAAGAGGAGAGGTGAAGGGAATTTGAAGTCTTCTAGTCCGGTCCGGTAACAGAGGGTTTTCACAACGATGTTGTAACCGGTTCGTGAGTACGGAACGTAGTTCAATAATCCAGCGTCGATCAGCTGGTGCGGTCAGATTAAATAGGGAGACCGTGTCATAAAGGGGTGTGGCTAAGCTCCGTGGAACCAGGAAGTAAGAGGATACCATAGTTAAGGCATGACAGTACCCCCTCCTTAATGAGCAACCTCTGGGTGCTATTGACTTGGTTTAGAAGGGTAACGCTTGTGAAATTTGGAAATCAATTTGTCAGCATGAACGACAGAGGAGTTTTCCCATGTATCTTCATCAATTCCATATCCTTTCCATCTGATGAAGTATTGTAAAGAGCCACGATGGATCCTTGAATCCAGTATACTTTGAATTTCGTATTCTTCTTCGCCCTGGACCAATATGGGATCAGGAGAAGTAGTGACATTTCTTTGGAAAGGGTCAGGATGATGAGGCTTTAGCAAGGACACATGAAAAACAGGATGTAGCTTCAAAGTAGGTGGAAGTTTCAATTTAACAACATTACGGTTGATAACCGATAGTATCGGAAAAGGACCAAGGAAAAGGGAACTTAACTTCTTTGATGGACGGTTTGTAGAGATGTTCTTTGAGGAAAGCCAGACAAGATCACCGATTTTATAAGAGGGTGAACGTTGTCTTTTTGTATCAAAAAACTTCTTTTGATTGGAGGAGGCCAATTCCAGATTTTCATGTAATTTCTTGAATAAAGAGGACATATGAGAGATTTGATTCGAATCGGAGAGATTAGATGAAGAAACTGTCTGAGCAGGAAATGAGGAAGGATGAAATCCATAATTGGATAGAAATGGAGTCATTTTGCTGCTGGTATGAAAAGAGTTATTGTATGCGAATTCTGCCATGGGTAACCATGTTATCCAATCGTCTTGTAAGTGCGAGCAATAACAGCGTAGATATTGTTCTAAGCATTGGTTGACTCTTTCAGTTTGTCCATCTGTTTGAGGATGATATGCAGATGATAGTTTACGTTGGATATGAAGAGTGCACATAATGCATTCCAGAATTTGGAGGTAAATTGAGTTCCTCGGTCTGAAATGATATCGTCTGGCAGTCCATGAAGTTTAACTATGTTGTCAAGAAATATTTTTGAAAGTTCAGAAGATGAGGGTAACTTCTTTAAAGGAATAAAATGAGACATTTTCGTGAAGCGGTCTACTACCACTAAAATGGTGGTATGATGATGAGAAGGAGGTAATTCCACCATGAAGTCCATAGAAATGGATTGCCAAGGTCGTTCAGGAATCGGTAAATTCAATAATTGACCGAATGGTTGTTGATGGACATGTTTGGATCTTTGGCATACAGAACAAGATTTGACATAAGATTCAATAGTTTGGTCTTGACGAGGCCACCAATAGTATCTTTTAGATAATTCAAGGGTCTTTTTTATACCTGGATGACCTGCCAGAGGAGAATCATGAATAAATTCGAGTACTTTAGTTCTGAAAGAGGGAGGTACGTAAATCCGGTCTTTAAAATAGTAGAGACCGTTTTTCTTGGATAATTTAATTGATTTAGGAAGTTCAAGAGCATCTTCACTGAGACCTTTAATGTCGTCAATAAGAGAAGATAAGATTCCAATAACTGTAGACGGAGGAGGTTCAATTTTAGTGTCTTTATGGATCCTGGAAAGGGCATCAGCCTTTTTGTTTCTAGACCCAGGTCTAAAGACTATTTGGAAGTTGAACCGGGAGAAAAAGAGATTCCATCTTACTTGTCGAGCAGACAGTGTTTTATTGGAGTGAAGATATTCGAGATTTTTATGGTCAGTATATATGATTAAAGAGTTCTGAGCACCTTCAAGAAGGTGTCTCCAGGTTTCTAAAGCCACTTTGATACTTAATAATTCTTTTTCCCCTGTAGGATAATTCTTTTCGGCAGGAGATAATGATCGTGAGAAGAAGGCGACAGGATGAAGAGGTTCTTGAGGAGTTTTGTGTTGAGAAAGGACAGCTCCAATTGCAAATTCCGAAGCATCCGTTTCAAGGACATAAAGATATGAAGGATTTGGAAGTCGAAGAACAGGAGCTGTTGTGAACTTTCTCTTTAATTCATTGAAGGCAGTTTGAGCCTTCTCGTTCCAATTGAAGGGATGTTTTTTACTGTTAAGTTGATTGAGTGGGTGAGCTATCTCAGAGTAGTTTTTAATAAATTTTCTGTAGAAGTTGGCGAACCCTAGAAATCGCTGTAATTCTTTTATTGTAGAGGGAACAGGCCAGTTGATGATACAATCAACTTTTGAATTATCCATACCTATTGAATGAGGGGAAATAACATAACCTAAAAAGGTTATTTCTTTGACGTGAAATATACATTTTTCGGGTTTAGCGAATAGTTTGTGAGTTCTGAGTCTGGATAACACCCATCTGACATGTTTTTTGTGTTCGTCAGGGGTGTTGGAGTATATGAGAATATCATCTAAATAAATGATGACACAGACGTCCAATAAGTCTCTAAAGATATCATTTATGAAATGTTGAAAAGTTGCAGGGGCGTTGCAGAGGCCAAAAGGCATCACCAGATATTCAAAGAGGCCATATCTTGTTCGGAAAGCAGTTTTCCATTCATCATTAGCCTTTATCCTGATGAGATTATATGCCCCGCGAAGGTCAAGCTTGGTGTAGATGGTAGCAGTTTTCAATCGTTCAACCAGTTCATTGATGAGGGGAAGAGGATAACGATTTTTAACTGTTATTTTGTTTAAAGCTCTGTAATCAATGATAGGACGTATCGTCTGGTCTTTGTTTCTCACAAAAAACATACTTGAGGCAGCAGGTGAGCTAGAGGGTCTAATGAACCCTTTCCGAAGGTTTTCATCCAGATATTCTTTGAGAATTTGCAATTCAGCCTCAGAGAGAGGGTAGATGTGCCCAAAAGGTACTGGGGCACCAGGTATGAGGTCTATAGGACAATCGTAGGAACGATGAGGTGGGAGCGTTTCAGCTTCTTTTTTACGGAATACGTCTGAAAAGTCTGAATAACAAGAAGGTATAGTTGGTTCTTTGGAGATCTGAAGAATAGGAATTTGCTGTAAACATGTTTCTTTACAATAATGTGAGTTAAAGGTGATAGAGAAAGGAGACCATGAAATTTGAGGGTTGTGGTTCCTTAACCAATTGATCCCTATTATAACGGGATAGAGAGGTGATGGAATAACATCAAATACTAGAAATTCAGTATGAATATGATTGGTGGTTACCTTTAGAGGGATGGTTTCATGAAGAATCGGTCCCGAGGATATAAGGGAGCCGTCAATCACTTTAATAGGAACAGAAATGGCTTTTCGAACACAAGGAATTATATTCTTTGTTACAAAGGTTGAATCGATGAATACTCCATGTGCACCAGAATCGATGATAGCTTCAGTCACAATTCTCACCTTGTCCCACTGTAGTATAAGAGATATAGGAGTGAACGGAGTGGTTGGTGTAGAAGGGAGCGCACTGAAGATCGCAGGGGTATAGGCTTGCCTACCGGTCTTTGTCCGTTTTAATAAGGGACAATCAGAAACCAAATGATCTTGAGAGGTACAATACATGCATAGGTTTAATTGACGTCTTCGGTTCTTCTCTTCGGGAGTGAGAGGACTTCTTATTACCCCTATTTCCATAGGTTCACTTGATAAGGAAGTCTTTTCTGGAGCTTTTGAGGGAGTGAAAGGTTTGCGGTCTTTAGAATGTAAAAGGGCTTTTTCGGCCTTTCTTTCTCTTAATCTTCTGTCAATACTGATTGATAAGTGAATCAGAGCGTTCAAAGTAGTAGGGAGTTCTGTTCTAGATAGTTCGTCTTTTACAGCTTCAGATAACCCAATCCGAAATTGGTTGCGCAATGTGATGTCATTCCATTGCGTTTCTACTGCCCATCTTTTAAACTCAGCAATGTAATCTTCAACGGGTCGATGCCTTTGCTGTAGTGTTCTGATTATTAAATCAGCTGTTGCTTGTTTGTTAGGATCTTCATAGAGAAGAGACATGGCTTCAAAAAATTCATCCAGTGAGTCTAAGATGGGGTCATCGTTTTCCAAAAAGGAATGGGCCCATGACATAGGTTCACTTCTTAGAAAGGAAATAACCGAACAAACTTTAGTTCTTTCTGTAGGATACGATTTAGGTTTCAAAGCAATTAATAGTTTGCAAGAGTTGAGGAACTCCCTATATTTGGAACGATCTCCAGAGAACTTTTCAGGGTTACATACAGCAGGATCACTAGCCGAGTGCAGAATGGTTTGAGGTGTATGAGTTTGTAGATCTCTGACATAAGTAAGAATTCTTTCGTTAGTAACTTGCAGGTCTTGCACACCTTGGGCTAGTGTATTAACTCTTTGATTCAGCGTAGTTATCGTGGAATCGAAATCTGCTGGATCCATTACAATGGCTGGATTATTCTGTCACGTCTAAACATTTGCTATGAAGGAACACAACTGCAGATTTCTTATAGTTTGAATATTTATTATCAAAAGTAAAAGGTATTGACTTTAAGTCCAATTACAGGTACTGTAGCTTTAATTAATAAACGATAACTGAAGTCCACAATTACAGGCACTGTAGCTTTAAGTAGTAAACGATAACTGAAGTCCACAATTACAGGCACTGTAGCTTTAAGTAGTAAACGATAACTGAAGTCCACAATTACAGGCACTGTAGCTTTAAGTAGTAAACGATAACTGAAGTCCACAATTACAGGCACTGTAGCTTTAAGTAGTAAACGGTAGTAATTAGCAAACACAGAATCAGAAAGAGTCTCTTTAGTAGTATTAATGAATTAGGTGATAAGAAGTTACAATAGCTGTTCCATAGACTTTAACTGAAGCGATATAGATGCAGCTAACTGAGACAAAGTATGAGTTGAAGTTAGCTGTAACGGTTTTGTTTTATCGAAGGACTTTGAAGACAGGAAATAACAGCTTTGAAATGCAATGCTTATCACAGAGGTTTTACTTAGCTTCCGGCACATAGAACACTGGTTCCCGAGATCTCCTCAGAGGCGGCTATCCTGGAAGGAGAGAGTTCAGCTTTAGTCGTGGAAGAGGAGAGGTGAAGGGAACTTGAAGTCTTCTAGTCCGGTCCGGTAACAGAGGGTTTTCACAACGATGTTGTAACCGGTTCGTGAGTACGGAACGTAGTTCAATAATCCAGCGTCGATCAGCTGGTGCGGTCAGATTAAATAGGGAGACCGTGTCATAAAGGGGTGTGGCTAAGCTCCGTGGAACCAGGAAGTAAGAGGATACCATAGTTAAGGCATGACACCGTGTGAGTTCCCATCCGGGTCCAGAAGGAGGTCCTGGAAGACTGGTATCAACCGAGGATAATCGATCGACAACTCCATCAAGCGAGGGAACCATGGTCGAGATCTCCAAAGCGGGGTGATCAGCGCTACCCGACAGTCGTGGCGAACCAGTTTCGAGATCGTGCGCGCTATCATGTTGAATGGGGGAAAAGCGTATAGGAGACCCTGCGGCCATTCTTGAAGGAAGGCATCTGTCGCCACCGCTGCCGGATCCGGCCTCCAACTGAAGAACTTCGGCAGTTGAGTGTTCAGTCGAGATGCGAACAGATCCATCTGGAATCTTCCCCACAACATGTCCAGGCTCTGGAACACCGAAGCGTGTAGACGCCAATCTCCAGAGTCTCTTAAGTGTCTGGAATTCCAATCCACTCCCGAATTGTCCAGGCCCGGAATGTGTTCCGCTGTTACCGAGACGTTGTTGAAGAGGCAGAACTGCCAGAAGTCCTTCGCTAGAATTGCCAACATCTTGGACTTCGTACCCCCCAGGTGATTTATGTAACGGACGGCCGACACGTTGTCCATCTTGAGGAAAACGCAGCAATTCGCCCGTCCTGGGGTAAGGCTGCGGATCGCGAAAGCCCCAGCCAGGAGTCCTAAGCAGTTGATGTGCAACGACTTCTCTACGTCGGACCATCTGCCTCCTGTGGAAACGTCGCCACAACGAGCACCCCAGCCGTGTAAGCTGGCATCGGATTCGATCACTACGTCCGGGATGGAGCCGAAGATGGCTCTCCCGTTCCACGCCTCCATGTGTGCCAACCACCACACTAACTCGTCCCTGGACTCTGCGTCCAAACGTATCCGAGACTCGTAGGAGTGACCTGACCGAAGGTGTGACCCTTTGAGTCGTTGTAGGGCCCGGTAATGTAGCGGGCCCGGGAAGATCGCCTGAATAGAGGCCGCGAGAAGGCCAATTATTCTCGCCAGCTGTCTGATGGACTAGTCTGAGACACGCAGAGCCCTTCGAATTTCCTTCTGAATGGCTCTCACCTTGGAACCCGGTACAAACAGAAACTGCTGGACGGAGTCCACTCTGAATCCCAGGAACTCTATGGACTGGGCGGGATCTAGGACCGATTTGTCCTAGTTGATCAGAAAGCCCAACTTCTGTAGCAGGGTGGTAGTCCATTCTAGGTGTAGAAGGAGATTCTCCTTTGATTGGGACAAAATCAGAATGTCGTCCAGGTAAATAATGAGGCGAACCCCTCGGGTTCGGAGGAACGCCACCACAGGCTTCATAAGCTTGGTGAAGCACCAGGGAGCCGAAGAGAGACCGAAAGGCAGGCAGGTGAAGCGCCAACGCCGCCCGTGCCATGTGAAATGGAGATAGTCTCTGAATTCCAAAGCAATGGGGACCGTGAAATAAGCGTCCTTCAGGTCTAGTTTGGCTAGCCAGTCCGACTGGCGTAGAAGGTCTCTGAGGCAGTGTATACCTTCCATCTGGAAGTGTTAGTAACGTAGGAAGGCGTTGAGGGGACGAAGATTTATTACAGGGCGAACTCCGCCTCCTTTCTTGGGCACCAGGAACAGATTGCTCGTAAAGCCCTTGGCGGCGAACGGCAGTTCCTCTATAGCACCCTTGGAGAACATCTCCACGACCTCCGCGGAGATCATCTCGTCCTGATCCTGTGGAAGGGACAGTTCTCTGGGGGAATAAAACTGGACAGGCACTGAAACAAAATCTAGGCGATACCCCTTTACACACTGCAGAACCCAAGCATCCGAGGTGATATTTGTCCACTCTCGGTAAAATAAAGCCAGCCTCCCCGCTACTTGAATGGGAGGGAAAGAAAGGGTACTCACCGTAAGGACGTCTGCTGGGGGTACCACCGCGGGGGTATCTGGAGCCCCAAGCCCGACCTCTGGCTGGGAAGAAGGGAGGGGTTCTCTGGTCCTGAAATCCCCGGGAGGGAAAAAAGGAACCTCTGGTAGCGCGTAATGCGCCTCGGAAACCCCAGCCGGGTGGACGGTTCCTGCTACGCCCGGCCCCTCCGAAAACCTTAGGCGCGAACACGCGTTTCATGCTCGCCTGCGCCTTGTCAATTGCCGTGAAGGTCTTGACATATGACCCCATGTCTTTAACAAAGGAGGTGCCAAACAGTAAACCCTCCTCTGTCGGGTCAGGCTCCGCCACAGTCATAGTGGCCAGTTTAGGGTCGATTTTCAATAATATTGCCTTACGCCTTTCCGTAGACATTGCCGTATTGGCGTTCCCCAGTAAGCATATGGCTCGTTGGACCCAACCTATGGCCACGCCCACGTCCAAAACTGAATCCCCAGTTTTAGCAGCATCTAGAAGCTCATAGAGTTTCGAGAGGGGTCCCAGTGTATCCAGGATCTTGTCCTGGCATCCCTTCAGGGAATGGTCAAGGCCCTTTTTGGGCTTCCAGCCCGACTTACCCAAGAATTGGGCAATCTGTGGATCAATGTCTGGGGTCTTACACGCAGCGCCCGGGAGGGAAGGGCGTGGGCATTCGGCGCGCAGTTTATTGCGGCCTTCTCTAGAAAGGGGCGTGCGGATGCGCTTGGCCACATACTGGGCAATATGATCCGGGGGAACCCATTCAGCGGACCGGGGGTGACGTAGGTCGTCTGGGTCAAACAGGGGATTACCCTGCGGATCAAGGATCGCTTTGTCATCCCCAGAGGGGCCTAATACTGGACCCCGGGCCTTGGCAGAGGACCCCGATGGGTTAGCGCCCGTAAGGGGCAAATCCTCGCCAGATACATCATCATCAAAGGAGTCATACTCCATAGCGTCAGATTCCTCCTCCACACTCCGGTCGGTATCCGACCCATCATCAAGGGCTCTAGCCCGTTTCCATAACCTAGCCTTTTTAGCCCGGCCAGGGGCTCTTTTGTGCGTGGGGTGCGCGCCATCTGTGACCTCCTCTAGCGTGTCAGTCATGGCAGGTAGAACCTGCATCGAGGAGTGGGAGCCGACATGTTTGGACTTGGCCCTTGCCTTACGGGCTCCAGGCACAGTCTGAGCAGGGGAGGGGGACCCCACACCCGAAGGGCGGGGGAGGCCAGAGCAGGCAAAACCAGGGAGTGCATGGATTGTGAAAACAAAGTAGTAACAGCTCCCATGGCCGAGGCGATAGCCTTCTGTATGGAAGAGGCCATAGTGGCTTCCAGCATGGCCTGAAACTCTTGGGAGGCCATAGCACCCTCAGCATCATCTGAGTGAAAATCCCCAGGGGGACCTGTAGGCCCATCCTCCCTATTCTGCATGATGTATAGCTGTAATAGGGTAACTAAAGAAATTAAATAGCCCCAAGCTAAATGACACTCAAAATGACAGAAAGGAGAGCAAAGGGTTGATTAACCCACAGAAAGCGATACACACAGACTGTCTAGCGTTCCCAGGGGACCCGGCAAACTAAGGTGACCGCACGGCAGCACAGGGAATGGATCGAGGTCCGCCCAAGATGGCCGCTGCACTTGAGGGAAGGCGCACGCGACCAGGCACCCGGCGGGGGAAGGGGCTCGTGCACCCGACCCGCCGAGCCCGCCCGCCGAGCCCGCCTGCCGAGCCCGCCCGCGAGCGGGGAGAAAATGCGTGCACAGCCGCGGCCGAAAGATAGAACGGTCGCGGCAGAAAAAACAGAGGCGGGACCCGTGCGGAAAGCATGAGGAGGAGGGAAGGGCAGGGAATAGGAATCCCCCGGCAGGGAGTAGAGCACTCAGGGGGAACGCTAGCGGTAACAGGTTAAAACAGTACAAGCTATAAGCCAGTATCACAACGAAAAATCAACACAAGTAAATGAATATCAAACTGAGTAAGAGAGAAGCAAAACACTTATCTGTCTGAGGAAGCAGCAAAGAAAGAGGGGGAGACACAGGACTTATATAGCTACTTCCTCTACCATGTGATCGGCTGCCTGTTATGCCTATACAGCTTTTTCTTTCATTTTGACAATATTTATATTCCTCTATCTTTGCTGCTGAGGAAATAAAGAAAGAGTTATGCATAATATGAGCCTCCGTGTCTTTAATAAAATCCAGTTATTGTCTTTATCACCATCATGAATCTCTATTTTTAACAGTATAATGTTCCTTTTTTAGTTTAGATTACTAATATATATATATATATATATAAAGTAGTTAAGGGGACACTATAGTCACCCAGTGG
The DNA here is from genome assembly GCF_036172605.1 of Pelobates fuscus. Lineage (NCBI taxonomy): Eukaryota > Metazoa > Chordata > Amphibia > Anura > Pelobatidae > Pelobates > Pelobates fuscus. The sequence goes on from NC_086322.1 coordinate 24,853,179, forward strand.
CACCTCGGTGTCCTTTGAACCCTGCAATGTAAAATATTGTTAAAGTTAGTTCATCTCTGGTAGCTGTCAGTATTAGTAAGGATTAAGTAAAACTCAGTCACCTAACATGGAAGCCCCGTAGTAAAGCACTGATTCATTGCGGTGCAGGCCACACAGACACTTAGGTCCCTAATGCTCCTCTATGAGAAGCATTAGATTGAACTTCGGAGGAGTAGGTGATGCCTCCTCGGTGACGTCGCTGGCAGTAGAGAAGTTAGCATTGCTGAGGGAGTCTTGTGCTGGAAAAGGGTTACTACCTTTTACTTTTTAATGCACCATGTGGGGTGGTCATTAATATAAGCAGGTACAGCGACACTACAACAAGATTACCATGACTGATGATCTCTGGTCCAAACAGAAGCTTCTTAAAGATTAAAGACCTACAGGGTATGTGCTGTACCACAGGAGGAGCAGGCCAGATCTTGGGATCCCTCTGAATCACCAGACAATGAGACTAGAAACCATGTCACAAAAGATCAGGAGGAGTCTGTCAAACTCACCCACCAACTCACCCTGTCATCGTCGCCTTGTCTTACTCATACCTCCACACACACTTATACCCCACACACAATCACCTCCACTCACCCTATCACAGACACCCAGTAACAATTTAACAATTATCCTACAAACTTATCCTGCCACAGTCAAACTGTCAGCTGAAGACAGCGATGCCCACACACACAGTTACATCCCATACAAGCAACACAACCTCACCACAAGCAGCCCCCCTTACACACAGCACACCACAAGCAGCTTCTCCACTCACATATTCCACCAGACACTGAGACACATATGCTCACAAACAACATAGATATAACTTCACATGCAAGGATACTCATTGCCAGACAAGCACCCTTAGACACATACACAGGTACACAATGCCAGACACATACACAGACAAACCCAGTCAGAAATTAACACATTCAGATACACCCTGCAGATACAAAGTGAGTGTATGTTGTTATCTATCAATATGTGTTTGTCTGTGAATCAGTGTGTTTGCGTGTTTATTGGTGTGCGTGTATAATATTGTGAATGTGTGTGCACATATCAGAAATATATATATATTATATGAGATCATATAGCATAATCTATGATATATATTCAAATAAATAATGTAATGTATTTAATAGATACGAGGGATGATTCTAGAATATGTGGCAGAAAAATCTGTTTCATATTCAAAAACACTATTTTCTTATCTGTGACTTCATTATTCGGTAAATGTTTTTTCTGTGCACTAAAATTTTCATTTTTGTTTCCATTCATGCACTAACTATGCATTCTGAAATTAAATATATTTAAGCATTATTTTCTAGAACACCCAAAATACACAGATTCTGGAAGTTTTTGTTTGTTTGTTTTTTACAAACTGCTTGGCAGTGAAAGTGTAAGGATCCCGCGGGCGGCTGCGAGGGGAGGCTGCAATCCGCTCGCGGCACTCACCCTTCAGCCGTCCACGGTCCCCTTCCTGCCAGGTGTTCGGCGGGCGGCATCCTCCCGCGTCTTCTTCCGGGTCCCCCAGTGGCAGCATGCATGACGCTGCACGCTGGGAGACCGGCCAATTTGTTACACGCCGGGGTCAGTCACCTGACCCGGCGTTAAAGGCACAGTGCCTCAATCACAGTGGGAGGTTTAGATATCTCCCACGTGTGATTGTTAATTCTGATTGGAAATTAGCCAATCAGAATTAACCTTCTGGTTTATATACTTACCTTTCCTGTTCCTCCCTGCCCTGTTGTGGTCTTTGCTTTATAGTATTGATACTGAACGTGTGCTTTCTGGTTACGTACTCTCTGGCTTGTTATTCTGACTTTGTGACTTTCTCCTACCCTTTGACCTCGGCTTGTTTCTCGTTATTCTGTTTTCTGGTTCCCCTTACTTGGCTTGTCTCCTGACTATTCTGTGTGTGCTTAGCCCGGCCACTCTAAGGACCGGTACGGCACACTTTCTGTGTGTGTGTCTGTGTGTGTGTTGGCGTGTTGGGTTCCCCGAATCGTGACATTACAACAGGGCCATAATGGAACCTGCTGACATACCACAGCTCCTAGTTAATCAGGAGGCTAGAATGGATGGCTTGGACCATCGTATGGATCAGTTTGCTCAAGCTTTGCAAACCATACTGGCTCGCACTGCACACTTGCAGCCTGCCGTTCAGGAGGTTGCTGCTGCTGTGCCCGAGCCCATTCCCACTCCGGCACCCGTTCCTGCCCATGTAGTGCATATGACGCCGCCACAGCGCTACAGCGGTGACCCGGCATTGTGTCGTGGTTTCCTCAACCAAATTGACATCCATTTGGCGATGAATCCACGTTCCTATCCCACTGACAGATCTAAAATAGCCTTTTTGATAAACCACTTGTCAGGGAGAGCTTTAGCATGGGCTAATCCCATGTGGGAGAATGCTTCCCCAATGTCCTTTGCAGACTTTTTGACCGCTTTCAAACGCACATTTGATCAACCCGGTAGGGTTGCTTCTGCTGGCAAAGCTCTGCTTAGGGTACGACAGGGTAATAGATCTGTAGCGGATTACACTATCGAATTCCGCACTCTAGCAGCTGAAGTGGTTTGGAACAATGACGCCCTCGTAACAGCCTTTCAGGAGGGTTTGGCCGCTTACATACTGGATGAAATAGCATCCAGGGAATTGCCTGTTCTTTTGGATGATGTTATAGACTATGTGATCCTTATTGATAACCGCATTAGAGAGAGGCGTAGTCAAAGACGCCTGGATACACGGGTGTTACCTGCCCTACCCAGCACTGCATTACTAGCACTACCCGCTCCTAGGCCACCATCCCCTGAACCCATGCAATTAGGCGCTATGGGGGTAACTGAGGCTGAAAGAGCGTACCGTAGAAGGGAGGGGTTATGCCTTTATTGTGGTAAGAGGGGGCACCGCTGTAATGCATGCCCTAAGGTACAGGGAAACTACAGCACCTAAGGCCTAGAGAGGGGTCGGCCTCGGGTGTTATGACCTTGTCCCCTCATGTGTCCATCTCCAGACCATTTATTACGGTTTCTCTTTTGGTCAATAAAACCACCATAACAACTAAAGCCTTGATCGATTCAGGTGCGGCAGACAACCTTATGGATGAGAACTTTGCCAAAACCGCCGCCTTGACTTTGATCCAAAAGGCCACACCCTTGGCCGTTGAGGCCATAGATGGTAGACCGCTTGAGAAACCTCTGGTAACCCATGAAACCCAAGAAATCATTATGTCTGTGGGTGCTTTGCACAAGGAAAGGTTAACCTTTCAAATAATTGACTCCCCTACTGCTTCTATCGTTCTGGGTTTTCCCTGGTTAGTTAAGCACAACCCGGTACTTGACTGGGGTTGTTTAGATATACTCTCCTGGGAGGAATCTTGTCAACAAGACTGTATGGCTCATGTACGTTCTGTTTGTTCACTCAATGTGCCCACGGCTAAACCACTTTCTGTTTCTGTCCCTTCTGTGTTTGCAGACCTTGCATTGGTTTTTGAAAAAAGGGAAGCAGATAAACTACCCCCACATCGGGAGTATGACTGTGCCATAAACCTGTTACCGGGTACTATGCCTCCTAGGGGTAAGGTCTACCCTCTTTCTGAGAAAGAAAACCAGATCATGGAGGAGTACATACGGGAATCCTTAAGTAAAGGTTTTATTAGAAGGTCCTCTTCTCCTGCTGGTGCTGGTTTCTTTTTTGTGGCAAAGAAGGAGGGCGACTTGAGGCCATGTATAGACTACAGGGGTCTGAACAACATAACGATTAAAAACGCCTACCCTATCCCCCTCATCACTGAGTTGTTTGATCGTGTGAAAGGTTCTAAGTACTTCACCAAATTAGACCTCAGGGGGGCTTATAACCTCGTCCGTATAAAGGAGAATGACGAGTGGAAAACAGCGTTTAATACGCGCAGCGGGCATTACGAATATATGGTCATGCCTTTTGGACTGTGTAATGCTCCTGCTGTGTTTCAGGACCTCATAAACGATGTCCTTAGGGATCTTTTGCATGTCTGTGTCGTGGTGTACCTGGACGACATACTTGTGTATTCCCCTGATTTGAAGTCACACCATAATCATGTTAGGATGGTGCTCAAGAAATTATTACAGAACGGACTCTACTGTAAGTTAGAAAAATGTTTGTTCGATCAAACCTCGGTGCAATTCCTTGGTTATATAATTACTGAACAGGGTTTCAGTATGGATCCTGCTAAATTGGAAGCCATACTGTCCTGGCCACTTCCCCAAGGACTTAAGGCTATCCAGCGTTTTATAGGATTTGCCAACTATTATAGGAAATTTATAAATAACTTTTCACCCCTTATCTCTCCTATAACGAAGCTGACTAAAAAAGGTCTACACCCTAGGGTTTGGACTCCCGAAGCCCTTAAGGCCTTCGAAACTCTCAAGAAGGCATTTGCCTCTGCTCCAGTACTGCACCACCCTAATCCTTCTCTTCCCTTTGTTATGGAAGTAGACGCTTCTGAGTCAGGTGTGGGAGCAGTACTGTCACAGAGGTTATCGCATGACGAACCCCTCCATCCCTGTTGTTTCTTTTCAAAAAGGTTGTCCGATTCAGAAAAGAATTACGATGTTGGGAACAGGGAACTATTAGCTATTGTGTTAGCTTTTAAGGAATGGAGGTACTTATTAGAGGGTTCTAGACACAAAATCATGGTTATTACTGATCATAAAAACCTCTCCTATATAGCTGACGCTAGAAGGTTATCTGCCCGGCAGGCTAGATGGTCCCTATTTCTTTCACGTTTTCAATACGTTATTACCTATAGACCTGGTTGCCGTAATGCCAAAGCTGACGCTATCTCCCGACAGCATGAACCTTTAGAATTTGTTAACCTGACTCCTGTACCTATTGTTCCTGCGTCTCAGATAATAGCTGCTACCCGTTTGGTTCTTTCATCTCCTTTTCTTGATAGTATTAAGACATACCAAACCCAAGCACCCCCTGAGACGCCGGCTGGTAAACTATATGTTAAAACAAAGGACAGAAAAAAGCTGTTAACTTTATTTCACACCGCCAAAACTGCTGGTCATCCGGGAGTAACCAAAACCTATAAGGGCCTCCTTCAACAGTTCTGGTGGCCTTCGCTTAAGCAGGACGTAGTAGATTTTGTACAGGCTTGTCGGGTCTGTACTCAGTGTAAGTCCCCTAATGTGAGACCCCAGGGTCTACTCTTGCCTCTGTCTATACCAAAGAAACCATGGACCCACTTATCCATGGATTTCATTGTAGACCTTCCTCTTTCTGATGGTCAGATGGTGATTTTGACTGTGACGGATAGGTTCTCTAAAATGGCGCACTTCATTCCGCTTAAAAAGCTTCCTTCTGCGAGTCAGTTGGCTCAGGTGTTTGCCAAAGAAGTGTTCCGCTTGCATGGGGTTCCTCAGGATATCGTGTCTGACAGGGGTCCTCAATTTGTCTCTCGGTTTTGGAGGGGCTTTTGTGCTGAGATGGGGGTCTCCTTGTCGTTCACTTCCTCCTATCACCCGCAATCTAATGGTGCAGCCGAACGTGCTAACCAGTCTGTGGAATTGTATTTGCGCTGCTTCACTAATGCGCACCAGGACGACTGGTCTCACCTCCTTCCGTGGGCTGAGTTTGCCAGGAATACGGTGTCTCACTCGTCTACTGGCTTAAGTCCTTTTGAGGTTGCTTATGGGTTTCGGCCTTCTGTCCTTCCCGGTGCGTTCTCCGACAAGGGAATGCCCGCCTTGGACCAGCACCTCGCCTCTTTGCGGAAGATGTGGGATCAGGTCCATGTTGCGCTATCTCGTTCAGCTGCTGCTCAGAAGAGGTTTGCTGATTGCCGTAGGGTTGCGGCCCCTTCTTATATTCCGGGTGATAGGGTATGGTTGTCCTCCAGGAACCTCCGTCTCAAGGTTCCCTCAATGAAATTTGCTCCCAGATTTCTGGGTCCCTACAAGGTGTTGCGTAGGGTTAACCCCGTTTCCTACTCCCTTGACCTGCCTCCTTCCATGCGTATTCCGAACACGTTTCACGTCTCGCTTTTGAAGCCCTTGCTGTGTAACCGGTTCTCTCGTCCCCTCGGGCGGCCCGTTTCCCCTCGCGCGGTCTCCAGTGGCGTGTACGAGGTGGCTGCCCTTCTCGACTCTCGTGTTTCTAGGGGTCGGTTACAGTATCTGGTGGATTGGAAGGGGTACGGCCCTGAGGAGCGGTCTTGGGTTTTGAGCTCTGATTTGCACGCTCCCTCTTTGGTCCGCTCCTTTCATGCCCGGTTTCCTTTGAAGCCTTCTGCTTCCCGCCCTCCGGGCGGTCTTCGAGGGGGGGGTAATGTCAGGATCCCGCGGGCGGCTGCGAGGGGAGGCTGCAATCCGCTCGCGGCACTCACCCTTCAGCCGTCCACGGTCCCCTTCCTGCCAGGTGTTCGGCGGGCGGCATCCTCCCAGCCACGGATGCCGCCCGCGTCTTCTTCCGGGTTCCCCAGTGGCAGCATGCATGACGCGGCACGCTGGGAGACCGGCCAATTTGTTACACGCCGGGGTCAGTCACCTGACCCGGCGTTAAAGGCACAGTGCCTCAATCACAGTGGGAGGTTTAGATATCTCCCACGTGTGATTGTTAATTCTGATTGGAAATTAGCCAATCAGAATTAACCTTCTGGTTTATATACTTACCTTTCCTGTTCCTCCCTGCCCTGTTGTGGTCTTTGCTTTATAGTATTGATACTGAACGTGTGCTTTCTGGTTACGTACTCTCTGGCTTGTTATTCTGACTTTGTGACTTTCTCCTACCCTTTGACCTCGGCTTGTTTCTCGTTATTCTGTTTTCTGGTTCCCCTTACTTGGCTTGTCTCCTGACTATTCTGTGTGTGCTTAGCCCGGCCACTCTAAGGACCGGTACGGCACACTTTCTGTGTGTGTGTCTGTGTGTGTGTTGGCGTGTTGGGTTCCCCGAATCGTGACAGAAAGGTGTTAAATTAGATTGAGACCATTAAAGAAAAAAAACTACCTTAGGCTGAGTTTAGAAACATGTATGGAAAATAAAGAGCAATACCTGAAAAATGCAGTTAACCTAACACAGTCGAGTTTAGCCCAGTGAACTGGTTGGTTCTGATTGCAAATAAATACCAAAAAAACTAAATGAAAATTTTGTTTGGAAGCATGCAGATAAGTTGTCTACAATATATTGTGACAATTGCAAATACAACGATTTTAGATTGAAAGTCCTTTATCAACGTACAATCGACATTTGTAAATTGATAAAGGGCTTTCCACCCAAAAAGTTTGTGTTTGCATTTGTCACAATAAATCATGGGCATCTAACACGCACCTCTGAAAATTCTCCAAGCTTAATTTTTCTAATACTGTGTTGGAATGTCTTATACAATCATATCAAAAATATTTAACCCCTCTTGAAAATTAGGTTTATTGTCAAAATGTACAGACTCACAGCTGTTTGCAATGAACAAATCAAACAATAGCAATTGAAATAACTCAACACAACGAATGCGTTACGTGGTTTCCCCAGGAAAAATATATAGATGTTGATTACCATTCCTCATTTTTCCTTCTCTATTGACCACTTCCCACTTGACATTTAGTGGCTGTCCCCTAGCCAGAAATCCTAATTTTTCTCATTATTTATCTCTTTATTTGGGGCAAAATTCCAAATCACATATTAAAATAAACATGTCCATTGCTCCATTCTTTTGGTTCGCGATTCGGATACATTTCGTCTCGGGGGGTAAGGAATTATACAATTTTCTAATTTTACTGGAGTTAACACACTGTGGAGATGTTAATAATATGTGACTTCGGACGAAGTAGTGCTCTGTTCCCTGGAAATATCTGTCTAATGCGCAGCTCAATACTCAAAAGTCTTTAGTCATTCTTTAATTAAAATTTACAATTAATTTATCTGAATTGCCTTCAGACAGTTCTGCTCCTGATGCACTACACTTGTTTATAAATCTCGCAGACCTGTTTAAGGACAAAACAATGTTTAAAAAAAAACTAAATTTATTCAGTTACACTGTGCAATATTTGCCGAATTTTTTAATATTTTTTTTATGTTTTCTTGTAATTTTAATTTTTAAAGACTTTAGTTTCTGCCAGTTGTACATACCCTATAAACCATGTAGCTAATTCTCTGTGGCACTTTAAATACACTGACTGCTGTCTCCATAGTGCAGAGGGCACCCTTCACTTCCCTTCCAATGATATACATACACCCAAGGGACATATTCATTACTGGCTTGAAATTTCTCACAGTTGAACTGTGAAGCAGTTGCAAAAGAGTTGACATGGGAAATAATTATCATTCATAATGTTTATGTGAGAGTATGGAAAATGAATGAATATTCATGAGCTCATAATCATGAGTTTTAACTAAAGAATTGCACAATTTATAGGAAACACACAAGTTATGATTTACTGCTGATGTTAAAGTCAATAGTTCATGCATTATAGGACAGAACTAGACTGGATTTATTTAACTAGGTTTTCATTGCCCTCGATGTGATCCTTGTATGGTTTACTATTGCCCTGTCGTTGATATATTGACAGCTTCACTATTTAAAGTTTCAAGGAGAGGCATATCAACAAGGAAAAGAAGGACCAATGTGGGAAAACTGGCCAATATGTCCATCTTTCCTCAATACATCCTTCTAAGGAGCTTAGATATTAGGGAAAATAAGAGAATAGATAGCCCCTTTGGATTCACCAAACACAAGATGGGTCATCCACCCATTGCATGGATGAGGAATAAGGAAAGAACCTATTGGACTTCTGTTGAAAACCACTGCCATCACATCTTTGTAAGGAAAACCCATTATCTTCTGGAACACCAAACCTACTTGTCTCCCTTCTCCTGAATGAACCTGAAGTCTGCTCAGAAAGTCAATAAGTAAACCTCCATCCACCCAGTTCTTGGTACCTTCCTGTGATTACTAGTTTAATTGTTTAGACAGCCTGTCTGGGTTTGGAGGGGTAGCTGATAACCAGCCACATACCTACAACGGTCGCAGGGGTCGCAGATGTGAGGGTTTAATTAGGGCTGGATGTGGGGTGAGGTGGGTAAATTAGGGCTGGATGTGGGGTGAGGGGGGTTAATAATGGCTGGATGTGGGGTGAGAGATGGAGTGAGGGCTGTATGTGGGGTGAGGGGGGTTAATGAGGGCTGGATGTGGGGTGAGGGGGGTAAATGAGGGCTAGATATGGGGTGAGGGGGTATCATGAGGGCTGGATGTGGGGTGAGGTGGGTAAATGAGGGCTGGATGTGGGGTGAGGGGGGTTAATAATGGCTGTATGTGGGGTGAGAGATGGAGTGAGGGCTGTATGTGGGGTGAGGGGGGTTAATGAGGGCTGGATGTGGGGTGAGGGGGGTAAATGAGGGCTAGATATGGGGTGAGGGGGTATCATGAGGGCTGAATGTGGGGTGAGGTGGGTAAATGAGGGCTGGATGTGGGGTGAGGGGGGTTAATAATGGCTGTATGTGGGGTGAGAGATGGAGTGAGGGCTGTATGTGGGGTGAGGGGGTATCATGAGGGCTGGATGTGGGGTGAGGGGGATAAATGAGGGCTGGATGTGAGGTGAGGGGGGTAAATGAGGGCTAGATATGGGGTGAGGGGGGATCATGAGGGCTGGATGTGGGGTGAGGTGGGTAAATGAGGGCTGATGTGGAGTGAGGGGGGTTAATAATGGCTGGATGTGGGGTGAGAGATGGAGTGAGGGCTGTATGTGGGGTGAGGGGGGTTAATGAGGGCTGGATGTCGTGTGAGGGGGATAAATGAGGGCTGGATATGAGGTGAGGGGGGTTAATGATGGCTGGATGGGGGGTTGGAGACGGAGTGAGGGCTGGATGGGGGGTGAGGGGAGATAATGGGGGCTGGGTGGGGGTCAATGGGGTTAATGAAGGCTCAATGGGGGTGAGAGGGAATGAGGCAAATGGAGAAGTAATTAACTTGCAGAACAGGCTGCAATTTAAGGGAATCAGTAGTTTAATAAATAAGAGACTACTATCTCTATGCTGTCTCCTTACTCCTATGGGTTTGTGATAAACATTACAATGTTTGCTTCTGTGCTCATTTTTCTGACTCAGTCTGAAATATTACATGATAATGGATACCATATAACAGCACTTCCCAATTGGTGTTCCAACCCTAGGGTTCTGCGAGAACAAAATTGGGGATCCACGGCATTTCGCCTCATCCAAGATGGCCGCCGCTACCTGCTGTTTCCGGAAGGTTGGAAACAGCAGAGATTGCGCAACAGCGATCCCATAAGAGATCGCAGGAGCGAGATCTTAAGCCCCCCCCCCGCCATCAGCCGCCTTGCCATCAGCATGCTGTCAGCCTGCCGTGCCGTCAGAGCCCACCCTAGTGCCCGCCATAGGCGTGCGCAGCCTATTGTATAAGGGTGTGCACCCTAAAGCACAAAAACACACGCCGCATATATATATATATATATATATATATACTGCTGTGTGTGTGTGTAGACGCTGTGTGTGTGAGGGCGATGTGTTTAAGGAGCGCTGTGTGTGTAAGGGCGCTGTGTGTGTAAGGGCGCTGTGTGTGTAAGGGCGCTGTGTGTGTGTGTGAGGGCGCTGTGTGTGTGTGAGGGCGCTGTGTGTGAGGGCGCTGTGTGTGTGTAAGGGCGCTGTATGCGTGTGTAAGGGCGCTGTATGCGTGTGTAAGGGTGCTTTTAGTGTGTATATGTGAGGGTGATGTGTGTGTGAGGGCGCTGTGTGTGTAAGGGCGCTGTATGTGTGTGTAAGGGTGCTGTGTGTGTGTGTAAGGGTGCTGTGTGTGTGTGTGTGTGTGTGTGTATATGTGAGGGTGCTGTTAGTGTGTGTGTGTGTGTAAGGGTGATGTGTGTGTAAGGGTGCTGTTAGTGTGTATGTGTAAGGGTGATGTGTGTGTGGGGGTGCTGTTTGTGTGCTGTATGTGGGTGCTGTGTGTGTGCTGTATGTTTGGGGGATTGTGTGTATTGTGTGGGGGCTGTTTGGTAAATATCCCCCCTCCCTTCTTACCTTATGTAGGGAGGGGGGACCTTGCTGCTGCTGCCTTCCCTGGTGGTCCAGTGGAGGTGGGTGCAGATTTCTTAATATCCCCCCTCCCTTCTTACATTATGCCTGGGAGGGGGGATCACTTCTGCTGTTGCCTTCCCTGGTGGTCCAGTGGAGAGTGAACTCTAGCCTTGCAGGCTAGAGTTCACTCTCGCGAGATCTGAGCGTTGCCGCGGTAACCGCGGCAACGCTCAGAATCCCGCGAGAGGACCCGGCGGAGCTGCTGGCAAGAGCTCCCCGGGTCCTCTCCTGCCTCCCTCCCTGCCTGTGGGTCGGTGGGGAGGGAGGCTTAGAGCAGAGCCGGCGCTCGGATAGCGCCGGCTCTGCATGAGCCGACAGGGGAGATCCCGAGATCTCCCCTGCCGGTCTCAATACATAGGCGTGCCGCGGGGATTAGGGTGTGCCCAGGCACACCCGGCACACCCTGTGCGCACGCCTATGGTGCCCGCCCTGCCTCTCGCCCTGCCATCAGCCAGCCACTTAGCTCGTCCGTGAGAGAGCCCGCCCAGCCAACAGCCAGCCTGCCCAGTTGTCAGCCAGCCATGCCATCAGCCATTATATATCACTTGTGGTAGAGGAGTGATAGAGAGTGGAGCTGATAGTTAAAGCTCTGTTAGACTATCTGAGCGGCATTTATTAGTTTCATCAGGTGAGCTTGAGTTGGAACACTTAAAATACCTTAACTGGCTAAAGAAGAGAAAAGATCATCACCCTTCACAAACAAGGAACAGGATACATAAAGATAGTAAAGGCACTGAATGTTCCTAGAGACACTGTTGGAAGCATAGTTCAAAGATGAAGTAACAGTGGTTACACTACATGGACCGGGTAAAAAAAAAAAAGAAGCTATCAATGGCTACAACCAGATTTCTGAGAAGACAGGTTGTGAAAAACCCTCAAGTGACTCCAAAAGACCTGCAGCAAGACTTGGTAGCAACAGGCACTGAGGTTTCAGTGAGCAGATTAAGGCGCATACAAAATGCAGAAGGTTTCCATGCCAGAACTCGAAGACATACACCACTACTGACCAAAAAGCAAAAGTGAAATCATATAAATAAGCCACAGAATATTTGGAATTCTGTTCTGTGGAGAAATGAAACAAAACTGGAACTTTTTAGCCCAATGCATCAGCGTTATATCTGGAGGAAGAAGAATGAAGCATACTCTGAAAAGAAGAAATGAAGCATACCGTGAAAACAAGACTCTGCCTACAGTTAAGTATGGTGGTGACTAGGTGATGCTCTGGGGCTGCTTTGCATCCTCTGTCACTGGAAACCCGCAGTGTGTGGAAGGAATCATTGAAGTATCAGGAAATTCCGAGAAAGTGGCATGCCGTCTGTGAGGAAGCTAAAGCTTGGATGTCATTGGAACATGGAGGGAAAAAGTCTATGCTACATATTCAGAAATGTTAATTATTTACAACTCTGTTCTTATATCTAACTTTATAATAGCCCCCTAATGCCTTTACTGCATTCAATGCCATCCTGCTTTAAATGGGCTTAAAAGCATGGAACGTTGTAATTGTTTGCAGCCTGCAGTAGCCGGTATTACCTACCCTGGCGATCCCAATTGGGGGGTCTACCTGATAACCCAGACAGGCCCCCTGCAGCAAATCGGGCCCTTTGTCTAAAGCATTGCCTGCAGGGGCACTGACTGGTTTGTCAGGCAGTCCCCCAAAATGGAAATAAAGAGCAAAACATAATTTCATATATTTATTTGATGTGACATGAAAGCTCTGTTTCTCCTGAACAAAACAATGTATAATACGTGTGGGTGCACTTAGCATGAAATAAGTAAATTATGGTTTGTTTTGATTAGAACCTGTACAATTGCCTCCATCTTCCTCCCTGCAAAACGCGTATTTCATAAAGATAAAGTAATTATGAAATCCTCATATTGACTGTCAGGGAAATTCACCGAAATTCCAACTTAGCTCAAGACCCAGTTCAATAGATAATAGATACTTTATCTCTGTATATTTCCTATGCCTGACACTTCTAGACACTGGGTGAAGCTACCACAGTCTACAAGTGTCAATTCCCCAGCCGTCACCAGTGGCAGCTGCAGGGAATTACCTTTATCTATGGAGGATCCCACGGTCTTGAAGAATACTCCATGGACCTCAATGCTGTACTCTTGCGCGTGCAGTTCAGCAGTAAATTCAACTCCTGGTACTGAAGCTCCAGGAGCTAAAGAGGACGCACCAGAAGAAGATGGCGGCGCCCACAAAGGAAAGGTTCTGGTAGGTCAAACTTTTTCAGTGTAATCTGTGGTAAATTGGGGCGGGTGGCCACCTTAATGGTAACCCTAATGAACTTAACTAAATGAGTACCTTTGACCTAGCTGGACGAGTCTGGCCTTGTTGGAGGGCCTTGTTGGAGGGCCTAGAATTAAAGTGGAGTTTTATACTACGACATGTACTGCACACGTATCCAAATTAACATGCCGAACTCACACATAACCAAATCACATTGAGACTTTGAGGCGTTTTCTTTAGTTTCCTTCCCAAAGCCTTTGGGATTTGGGTCCCTGTTTTGATTTCCTTTAACCAAAGGATTGACACGGGCTACCCCAGTGACCCTGAGACATTTGGTAGTCTTTTCTTTATCCATTTAATCTGTAATACAAGCTGACAGGAAAACGATGGTTGTTCTGTCAATGTTAAAGAGGGCTTTCAGCAAATCTTTAAATCTCTCTGGATGTTTGGAAGAATGATCCCTTAGCCCCTGACTTTTTACAAGTTAACACAGCATGTATCGAGGAAACGTAAATAATAACAAATACTCTCCTGGCTAATGAATGAAGCAGTTATGTGTTTTACCAAAGTTCTGTTTTTAGATTTCAAATATTGGAATTTGGGTTTTTAGAAGAATTGAGAAAGGTAAGCTTACTATAGACATTCTGCAAAAACAATGCCTTAATTCATGATGGTAAAACGATCAGCCTTCCTAGGAATATACTGTATAATGTAATCTTTATCTAACTGCAAAATCTATATACAGAATAGAAATAGATTAATGAATACATAGAACATTGTGTATGAGCATGTGGGGGATCTTTGTATAAAATAAATACTGTCATAATTTTTGAATGTCAGTTTTTTGTTATAATGTTATTTTAATAGCTTTATATAATCTTTATGTTTACCATTTCATTAATTGTGTAGACTACATATGTTGATTTTTTTTAAAGAAATATCTTGCCTACCCTTCCCATTGCCCCATTCGGACCGCCGTCTTTATGCACATTTGGCCAGATTATCAGTTATCTCTGTCAATAACCACTATTTTGCAATTTTCCATCGATTTTTTAAATCTTTTTGAAAAGCTCCTTCTGCCTGCAGAATGTTCTGTCAAGTGTTTTTCAAAAGCAACAGATTATTGCAAAATAGTGAGCATAGGTTGAAATAACCCGCAATCCAACTAAAGGAGCATGCAGAGGGCTGTCAGAAAGGGGCCGTGAGGCAGGTAGGCAAGAGAATTTACAGGCCATATCTCTATAGATTTCGAGCAACTGAATAACAATAGCTGCTCAGTTGCTAGCGTTTTGTTAAACTAATCAACTGCTAGTTGCTCACTGTTTAGTAGATATGCCCCACCCACCCCATGGCAAGTGAGGGCATATGGGAGGCTAACAAGCACTGGCCAACCACCACAGGACTAACACTCATACTATTGGGCAGACTAGATGGGCTGCATGGTTCTCATGTGCCGATTTCAAGATCAGAGAAAACATGGATTTACTTCAGGGAGATCATGCCAAACTAATCTTATTGATTTTTTTGATTGGGTAACTAAAATTATAGATCAGGGTGGTGCAGTAGACATTGCTTACCTAGATTTCAGTAAGGCTTTTGACACTGTTGCACATAGAAGGCTTATCAATAAACTGCAATATTTAAGTTTGGATTCCAATGTTGTTGAATGGGTGAGGCAGTGGCTGAGTGACAGGCAACAGAGGGTTGTAGTCAATGGAGTATATTCGAAGCATGGGCTTGTCACCAGTGGGGTACCTCAGGGATCTGTACTTGGACCCATTCTCTTTAATATTTTTATTAGTGATATTGCAGTGATATTGCAGAAGGTCTTGATGGTAAGGCATGTCTGTTTGCTGATGATACTAAGATATGTAACAGGGTTGATGTTCCAGGAGGGATAAGCCAAATGGCTAATGGTTTACGTCAACTAGAAAAATGGTCAGAGTTGTGGCAACTGACATTTAATGTGGATAAGTGCAAGATAATGCATCTTGGACGTAAAAATCCAAGGGCAGAGTACAGAATATTTGATAGAGTCCTAACCTCAACATCTGAGGAAAGGGATTTAGGGGTGATAATTTCTGATGACTTAAAGTTAGGCAGACAATGTAATAGAGCAGCAGGAAATGCTAGCAGAATGCTTGGTTGTATAGGGAGAGGCATTAGCAGTAGAAAGAGGGAAGTGCTCATGCCATTGTACAGAACACTGGTGAGACCTCACTTGGAGTATTGTACGTAATACTGGAGACCATATCTTCAGAAGGATATTGATACCTTAGGGAGAGTTCAGAGAAGGGCTACTAAACTGGTTCATGGATTGCAGGATAAAACTTACCAGGAAAGGTTAAAGGATCTTAACATGTACACCTTGGAGGACGAGACAGGGAGGATATGATAGAAACATTTAAATACATAAAGGGAATCAACACAGTAAAGGAGGAGACTATATTTAAAAGAAGAAAAACTACCACAAAAAGAGGACATAGCCTTAAATTAGAGGGACAAAGGTTTAAAAATAATATCAGGAAGTATTACTTTACTGAGAGGGTAGTGGATGCATGGAATAGCCTTCCAGCTGAAGTGGAAGAGGTTAACACAGTAAAGGAGTTTAAGCATGCGTGGGATAGGCATAAGGCTATCCTAACTATAAGATAAGGCCAGGGACTAATGAAAGTATTTAGAAAACTGGGCAGACTAGATGGGCCGAATGGTTCTTATCTGCCGTCACATTCTATGTTTCTATGTTTCTATGTCACATTCTATGTTCCAAGGGTTATTTAACTATTTCCCCCAGCTACTAGTGCTGACAGCCTGCAAATATTACTTCAAATTATCATTCACTTACCAAAATATTTATATTACGTATATATTTTGCAATACACTGATTTTACACCCATTTTCGCAACATAATTTTTTCGGCTGATCCAAACTTTTCCACCATGTACAAGTCTATTATGGGCTCCTTTTTAGATATGAGAACACAAGCAGTGAACATCCAGCCCATATTGTTATTCATCTTTATTTATTTATTTATTTTTTTTAAATCAAATTATTTGAAAACATTAGGAATGGTCACTGTAAGTCATTCGTGGACGGAGCCTTGTGCTATCTTATGGAGAAGGATTAAGATAACCCACAGGGCCCAATGCCGTTTTCTTTCCTTCTTGGAAACTTAGATAAAGAGATACAAATTGAAAAACCTCATAGGGAAATTCCATAATGCACATTTTTTTTACAAACACAATGTTACATTCATGCATGCACTAAACAGTATCACATACGTTCTAATAAATGCAAAATAAGTTCAGAAGATAAAAAAATTAAAACTCAATATTAGTGTATTACAATTACCACAAGTGTACAAAGGTTGTGTAGTTATTCATCCAAACACATTATTCGAGGCAAAAAAGTTGTCCTATTCTATAGCAGTATTAATCAGTCATATGTAAAACAGCAGTAGATATTTAAAGGGTTACTTTAACTCTATTGACTCATGAGGCCTCTGATTGGACTGTTTCTCCAGCCAGCTAGGAGAGGGAAGATTGGGGAGGCAGAGAGTGATTGAGGGATTTCTTTAAAATCATGGGGTGTTTGTAGGGTCCACACAGGGGGAAATTAGATTAAGCTGCCTGCAAGGGGGAAGATTGTTACATCGGTTGCCATTGTGCAATGTAACGTGAATTTTGAGTTTCATGTAGCCCCAAGAATAAAAGTGCAGCTTAGTAGAGGGGGGCTTGGAGGCGGGCTTAGGGGGAGCAGGGTGGTGATTGGCAGCTCAGGATTCTGGGTAGGCTGATATAAATGTCGCCCATTTTAGAAATCCCCATTGCTAATTGACTTACCAGGCTGAATTGGTCCCTCCTTTTATTATTGGGTTTGTTTTTTTTGCCCACTTGGTCACAGCGGCGGACTAGTAAAAGGAAAGTTAAGGGGGTAACGGGCCTGCTTAAGGAAGAGAAGAGCAAGAGTAGGGAGTTGGATGATTTGATATGGACTGGTTACCTGTTGGTAAGATGTTGGTGGGTTTCGAGCTCGTTGGTAGCGCAGAACCCGGGTGGTGTAGGGGTATCAAGGTATCCCCCTGCCAGGATCGTTTGGAAAAATGTTGGAACTTGTTGATGTTATACTTACGTATTGTTACACCATGTTATGTTATGTATGATGGGTCATTGCCTTGTGATTTGATATGTGCGGAAGTGATAATGTTGGATGGCTGGGGATTTGGGGGTGGGCAGTGACTTTTAATGTTATTTATATGTTATTGTCATTAATATTATTATCATACTATGAATATAATAAATAAAAGCTGTGGACATATTAACCCATACCCAAAGTGTCAGTGTTTCATTAGGGGTGGGTTGGGATAAGGTAATAGACTCCTCCAGCCCATATGGCGACAATGCACCTGTCATGCAGAAGCTCTGAACATCTAAACTCCTACCACCATGACCACATTTAATTGTCAGCAGCAGATCCCCTGTGACTTATGTAGTACCTGGTCCATTTTGTGTTAATATCGAGGCAGATGATAACAGCATAGTTATTAATGCAAGCTTTTAGCATCCTACTTATAACTTAAGGATGACCTTACAACCCCGAGAAATATGTCTCATCCAAAATATCCCCACCCAAAAACTGAGAATTTCAGGGAAATAACTGCAATAAAATGTGCATATAATTTATTCTCTTAGAATCTTCTACCAAAAGAAAAAAGTGTATTAATTCTAAGTCTGGACAGTATCCAGGAGACATAGTTGGATAGATTCATCATGAAACTGTTCAACTGTAAGACAGAAGGTACAATCAAACTATAGATTTTGTAACATGTATCCGTCCATCCAGCTCCCATGACATAGAATTACCTTGATTTAATTCATCAAAATATCTGTATACTTAGGGATACCTTGAAGGTTGCAAAATATTATTTTTACATAATAGCTATTAAGCTTTCCTCCAAGACACTTAGCATGTCCCAATCAAGATTTTCCCAGGATGTGATGATGAGAAAAGAAGTCTGTCTGTGCTTCCCCTAACACTATTGGATTGTAGCTGGAGTTACCCAGCCTCTGGCTGTGTTGGGTGTAGTTCACTATTTGGTTTTCGTGGAAAATTTCCTAACAGGGCAAAACATAGTTGCTAGTCAGAGCAGGCTTTTCTAAAATGAGGTCTTAGTGTTCAAAAGGGCAAACGTGAGAGTCATTCTGCACGTACAGTACCCTTCTTAACCAGAAACATGACTCGAATATTGTTGTAGATAATTAAAGGAACACTATAGTGTCAGGGACACAAACATTTATTCCTGACACTATAGTGGTAAAGACACATGAGGAGCACTATTCAAGCTCCAAGATTTTTGGTTCTTGTGCTGGTTAAAGGGATACTATAGTCACCAGAACAACTACAGCTTGAGGTAGTTGTTTTCAGAGAAAACTCAGTGTTTACATTACAGCCTAGGTACACCCCCTGTGGCCACTCCTCAGATGGCCACTGAAGGTGCTTCCTAAGGGAGTGCTGCACAATTCTGGTGGATCAAAAAGGTGGATCAGGAGGAGGCATTCATTCTCTGGATAAAAATAATAAATTTGCTCTCCTTACAAATCATACCTTGAATATGCTGTGCAATTTTGGGCACCTGTTCTAAAGAAGGATATTATGGCACTAGAAAAAGTGCAGGGGCAGGCTAAAATTTTAATAAAAGAAATGGAACATATTAGTTATTAAGAAAGATTAACAAATTTAAATATGTTTAGTTTGGAAAAACAGCCCCTCAGAAGGAATGTGATAGCATTATACAAATATTTACTGGGCCAATACAAACCATTGCCTGGAAATCTATTCATAAGCAGGAGTATACAAACAACGCAAGGTTGTGCATTTAGACTGGAAGAAAGGAGATTTAGTCTAAGGTAAAGGACATGTTTTTTTTTTTAAAGTAAGAACAATAAGGATATGGAATTCTCTGCCTAAAGAGGTGAGTTTATCAGTCTGTACAGATGTTTAGACAGAAATTGGATGAATATTTGCAAAAACATAATATTTAATGATACATTTCACCCTTTTAATGCTCTCCTTCGCTCTGTTGCTCCCCTCTTCCCACCACTCTGTCCTCTTCAAAATTTGCAACTCACTTCACTGAGAAGATTTCTACAATCAGTGAAGAGATCTCTAACCTCTCTCCCTCCCCTTCCAATATACCTTCCTATACATCACCCAACCCCACTCACTCCACTGTACTAAGCTCATTCGCATCTACTACAACAGAAGAGGTTTCTGCTCTGCTCTGGTTCTCCTGCTCCACCACCTGTTCCCTCAATCCTATTCCCGCATATCTCATACGCACTCTATCTCCCTCTCTTGCTCTTCCTCTATTTTCAATCTCTCCCTTTCCCCCGGCACATTTCCTTCACCATACAAGCATGCAACCATAACGCCAATTATGAAAAAGCCCAACCTTGACCCCAACTCCCCATCCAACTACCGCCCTATATCGCTACTGCCATTTGATTCCAAAATCCTTGAGAGAGTTGTGTAGGTGAGATTGACAAACTTCCTCGAATCCAACTCTCTGCTTTACCAGCTTCAGTCTGGATTCCGCGCTTGTCACTCTGTTGAAACAGCTGTAACCAAAGTATTCAACGATTTAATCGCTGCTAAATCTCACGGCCGCTACTCTATCCTAATTCTTCTTGAACTTGCTGCTGCCTTTGACACTGTTTATCATCAACAGCTTCTTCTCCTTCTCCATAATCTCGGTCTACGAGATACTACTCTCTCTTGGTGCTCATCCTACCTCTCCCAGTGCTTTTTCAGTGTTTCTTTCTCTGGCTCTGCCTCTTCTCGCCAACCCCTCCCTGTTGGCATTCCCCAAGGTTCTGTCCTTGATCCCCTACTGTTCTCCATCTATATTTGCCTCCCTTGGTAAACTCATCTGCTCCTTTGGCTTCCATTATCATTTAAATACAGATAACACGCAAATCTACCTGTCCTCTCTACCTGATCTCTTTCCACCCATCTTGACACTTGTCTCTGTCTGCCTCTCTGCGATTTCCAACTGGATGGCTGCTCACTTCCTTAAACTCAACCTGTCCGAAACAGAACATCTGGTCTTTCCTCCCTCAAGTGTTGCTAATCCCATGTCTGTCTGTCTCCAAGTCAACAGCGCCACCATCACCTCTACCTCGCAGGCTCTCTGCCTAGGTGTTCTCTTTGACTTCAACCTGTTCTTCACCCCTCATGTCCAGTCGATTGCCAAATCCTGCCGCTTCCATCTCAAAAACATAGCTCGGATCCACCCCTATTTAACACCAGACGCAGCTAAGGTGCTGGTCCACGCCTGCACCTACCATGCCTCCCCCCTCTGTCAGTCCCTACATTGGCTTCCAGTTAGATATAGGGCTCAATTTAAGATTCTGGTGCTTGCTTACAAGTCCCTACATAATGCTGCTTCAACCTACCTATCCTCCCTAATACACAATTATGTCCCATCAAGACCCCTGCGCTCTGCCAAAGACCTACGTCTATCCTCTGTCCGTACTCCCACATCTGATGCTCGCCTCCAAGACTTCTCCAGGGCTGCACCTTTTCTGTGGAACTCCCTTCCCTTATCTGTTAGACTTTCACCCAGTCTCCACTTCTTCAAAAAATCGTTGAAAACACACTTCTTCTAGAAAGAAAGCATATCAATTAAACTGTTGGCAGATTTTCATTCTCCCCCTCCCCCCCAATGACTCTTCTCCTGCAACTGTCAAAAATAACCCAAGTTCTCATTGAATACTTTTCTAGCAACCTATTTCATTACCCCTACTTATACCCTTTGTGTCACTATACCCCACTCCCTCTAGCATGTAAGCTACACCCCTCTGTTCCTGTGCGGCCATTTGCCTGGTTACATGTACGTGTCTGTTAGTCCACCCATTGTACAGCGCTACAAAGTTTGCTGGCGCTATATAAATAATAAAATGATAATATAATTTTCAATATGTGGGGTAAAAGCTTCTTCATCCAAGGGGAGATCTGACTGCCATTCTGGGGTAAAGAATGAATATTTCTCTAGTTTGTTGCAAAATTGGAAAGCCCGTTAAACTGTTTTCTTTTGCCTTACAAAAACAGATGTGAGAAAGGCGGAACTTGATGGACATACGTCTCTTTTCAGCCTATGTAACTATGTAGTTGTAATGCATTATCAAGCTATCTTAACGTGGAATATGATAACTGAGGGTCCATAAAACTGTCCAATAGAGAGGGATCAGTCCTGTTCTTATGGATTTCTAAAGACTAACAAACTTATTTCACTAAAAAAAGGAATGTTTCGGGTTGACCTTAGAAGTTAGGTATAAAGAAAACATTTAGTCCACTGACTGTATTTATTATAGTCTCAGAACAGTATTTTGTTATATGAAAGAAATGGTCCAAGTCTTTGTTGGTAGGAAAACAAAATATAGCCGCTGTCAGTATAGTGTAGATTCTTACAACCATCAGTTAAGTGTAGTCTGATTGCTGGAAGACTGATGGCCTAGCTCGCTCTGTTGGGTTGATATGAGCTACTGTTCTGAAGAAGATCTAATACAGTATTGACATCCTCCCAAATATTACATTAGGGTGGTTCTCCTCCAATAACAATGAACACATATATCTTTGTAAAATGTAAGATTTGCTACATTTGGTGCATTCACATTCAGGTATAGGTATATTGAAATTTATAATTCATAATAGAAATCAAGATATCTAACCTTTATGTGTATTCAATGATTTGGCATCACCAGTGTTCTCATTGCTTTTTGAGCTGTGTCTGTCTATCCACAATTCAGGTGCCACCCATAAATCTAAACTGTTCACCTATTGGAGGTCCATCATGTATAAATATAAAGGACTGCCAGATTAATTTATTGTGGGGGATGCAGCTCATGCCTCTATCTCTCGATGTCGCACTTCTTTGACTTCATAGACAAACTGTTCACCTGTTGGAGGTCCATCATGTAGAAATATAAAGGACTACCAGATTAATTTATTGTGGGGGATGCAGCTCATGCCTCTATCTCTCGATGTCCCACTTCTTTGACTTCATAGACATTAGCAAACATTCTTCAACGGTTCACAAGTCCTCCCTGGAATTGTATTATATAAATAAATAAATAGATAATAGCATATAAACTACTGCTCAGAAGTACTGTATTTACTGAATTTGTTGTCTATTGATTCAATACACAATTACTTCCTTTTACCTAAATGTCGTTGAATGGCAATGATAAATGAAAGTACGTCTGTGGTATTTTTGATAGAAGTTAAAGGGTGATTCTTTTTCAGGTAGCCAAAACATGATTGCATATAAGTATAGACAATTCTCTTAAGACATTCCATGTGTCCCAATCAGTATTTTTCCAATTTTATTACGAGTAAAGTAATTCATCTGTGTTTCCCCTTAGCAATCTTGGAATCGTAAGTGGAGTTACCCTGCCCAAAGCCGAATTGGGTGTAGCACAACATTTTTGTTCTTGTAGCCAGGAAAAGCAAAAGTTACTACAGTGCTTGGAACAAATTCAAGTTTATTAAAAAAAAAAAAAAAGTCTAAGTATGGTATTGCATGTACGATGACCTTGTGAACTAACAGTGATGCAAAACGTTTATTGTACATTGAGGAATTATAATTAGTCCCTGTTCATTTCTGAATCCCCCTAGCTCTGCGTGTATGAACATTTACACATTTTAGCTCAGTTTACTGGGGATTTTACATCCTCAGATCTGCCACCAAATCTTTCCATCCATTCCGTAGTCGAATGCATGCAATACATTCTCGCAGTTCGATGCCATGCTGGACGTATCCCATAGAAAAACAGATATCTGCCCGTCATTTTTTTTTTTTTTTTCAAAATTAGTTCATTTCCATTGATGTGTTCATGAAACCTGACCCATTCTCAGGTGACATTACATGAAGTCCATTTTTATAGAATTTTATAGAAAAGCTGGCATTTTAATACGCCCAATGCATTTGGTTAATGAAGGCTTTATTATATTTAAGTTAAGCATTGAGGGCATATTTTCACTGCATTTATTGAAGAGAAAAAGAGTCTTCCATATTTATTTAATAAGGAACAGTTGTATGGGCCCTTCATAGCATCAAAAATGTATTTCTCTGTAGCTTTAGCCATGATTTGCCTCAGGAAATAAATATAAATATATAGCAAAATGAGATGTATATTTATAGCTAAAAGGAAATAAATGTGCATTTCTTGTTAAGGAGATGCCCTTACACTGACCCAGTTTGGTCCATGTGCTTCTTGGTCAGTTTACTGGAAAATCCAGCCATCATAAATTCATTAAAAATACAGAAATGTCTTATTCCTGAGTACTGCCCTAGCACTCTAAGTTTCATCATGGTGTTTATTTATTTAAAAACAATGAACTGTGGTTTATTCACCAGTTGAGTAGAAAAAATCTTCCAAGCCAGCCATTTTAAAAAACAAGTAACTACTGAATCGACCTGTTTTATGTGGACTTTTAAAGGGTTAATGTTTTGATGTGTGTAACGTATTAGTGTATTTCATTTTTATGTGTTTAATTGTTTTGCAAGATCATATATATTTATGTGTCCCTACATGCGTGAGGCATATTCATGGAGATTTAATGTTTTTATTTTTTTATTTTAAAGGTTAATATGAAGAAATAGTTTTATGAGTCATATGGTGAGCAGAAAAATTCTTTCTAAAAAGTTGAATGCCATCTGTGAGCCTTTCCTTCGTTAATTCAATTTTACTATTTAGTAAATAATTTAAGACTGGACCATATATTTTATTTTCAGTTTGAGAATCAAATGTATAAATGAGATATTATTACATTACGTTTCAAGCATTCAAGAACGTCTGGATTCTATATTGTGATGGAAACATCCGGCCCTTAACCCCTTAAGGACACATGACGTGTGTGACACGTCATGATTCCCTTTTATTCCAGAAGTTTGGTCCTTAAGGGGTTAAAGGTCTGATTTCTATTAAGCAATATAGGCAGTTGATGATCTTGAACAAGGTTTACCACTTAAAAGCAACATCATTTGATAATATGGTCAATGTGATCATAAACATCTGTCCCTTAAAGAGATAGACAGACAGACAGACAGACAGACAGACAGAATATGGTGTACAGTGTCTAGGTGCTGGATTTCAGGTGGAGTCCTCCATTCAGTGTGAGAAGTTTCCAGGTCTTGACATCAATGGTGACCAACTTTTCTGTTGGCCAGGTTATTATTCCAGCTGGATACTTGATGACTGGTAGAGCAGATGTGTTGATGGCTTGGATCTTGTTATTGCCATTGAGTTGGGAACTCGGGACCTGTCTGACTCTCTGAAGCTACTTGGATGTTGCAATTCTCCTTGCCTATTCCTCACAGTTGATATGTGTTTGAAATACCCCAGGTACTTTAGCTGTTCTCTACATCTCCTATTTGGCCTTCTGGCACTTGAACTTCTTCTGTCTTGATGATAAATAGATAGATAGATAGACAGACAGACAGACAGACAGAAATTGTTATTGGCGTGACTTTGCAGATTGTTGTAAAGACGACACGCTGTAACATGGGGCTTAACAATGTTTAATCATATCTAAGATCTCTCATTGCAAATCACTGACTACCCTGTGCTCCACTGTACAGGGCACCCATTAATGTGTGCAACTGACATGACTACAGAGGAGAAGACTATTTACTCGAGTATGTAGAGACTATAGCAGTACCCTACAACTTGACTGACTGCGTATACAATGGAGATAGCTATTTACTAATGGCATTACAACGCAGTTCCAAGATACCATAAGAAGAAGTAAGGTAAGTATACATACCTTCTACTGTATCCCACGGCCACCCTGAAAGTGACAGACCCACTTTAAAACATGTGATGCCCCTTTATTAATGAAAGCCGGAATGAGACAGTCTACCCATAATTTCCCTTCTGAAAATAATAAAGATTGTAAATAACATAAAGAAAGAAAGGAAGAGGAGCAAACACTGGGTTATTAGAAAGTTATATTTCAAGTCTGAACCCCCACATCGGAGGGTATTTCTTGGCTGGAAGAAACTACATTCTTGTAGCACTTTGAAGAGAGGTCACATGTGGGCTTTCACAATATAAAGGGCAATTTAGAGCCATGGTAAGGCAAGGTGTTGTATTGATTTATTTACTTTATTTACTTTAAATATTAAATAAATAACTGAAAAACATATATTATATATACAATACGAAAAACAGTCACCTCATGCACTATGAACACAAAGGTGAGGAACACTTATCTTAATAGACAGTGGTTACAGCTTCCTCCAGGGATATCCCAGCAATAATCCCTCCGATATAGAACAGATATGTACAAAAAAATGAGGATACAGCTGTGGATTTACAAAAAGAATATAAAACAAATGATAGTGTAACACTGTATAATAAACAATATGTGCGCTATGTAGATTATAACTCACAGGATGGATGAATAAATGGCGCCAAAGGGTGCCTCCCCTGATGTTGATGGGGGGGCAATAGCACTGCCTCTAATCCCAGGAAGACAAAATTGGACTCAGTACAAGGAGTAGAAAAAAATGTTTTTATTAAAAAAGTAAGTAAAATGTGATATACATAAAAAAGCTGTTATGGTACCAGGTCCTACGCGTTTTGTCCAGATGGACTTCCTCAGGAACCTCCTGGTATTCAAGTAGTAACAGCAGTAAAAACAAATACAAATGTACAATCAAAGTAAGCAAAGCAAAGTAATGCATTACGTTGCATTACACACATGGGTGGAACTATGGACTATACAGAGATCCCATAATAAATGCTATGAGTTTCCTGGAGAACATGGACATGAGTCAAGATTAGTCAAAATGGTGGTTTTATAGACGTTAAACAGGCATACTGATTCATATGGAACACATTAGCAAACATCCCCACTGTCCATATTTAGGAGGCACAGTCATGATTTTGGACTTAAATCCCTCTGTTATTTGTAAATCAACAAAAATTTCTCAGAACAGCCCCGCCCCTGGCCACACCCCCCCACAATACCCCTAAAATTAAAGCGTCCATATTTATTCGTCTGACATGTTGGGAGGTATGCATTAGTACAGTGGTTCCCAACCCAGTCCTCAAGTACCCCTAACAGTCCAGGATTTAGGGATTACCCACTCGTGTCTAAGGTGTTTTTAGAAGAAAAAAAAAAACACTTTAGACAAAACAGTGTAATCCCTAAATCCTGGACTGGTAGGGGGTACTTGAGGTAGCATTAGTAGAACTATATTTCCCATGATTCATTGTGTCCAAGATCATTTAACAAGTGGTGGAGCTGCAAACTGACCACTTTTTGTCCAATGTTGTGGCCCATAGCAGGTATACTTTTTCTTTAAGCGGACAGTCCACACACATAAAGCATTTCAGCTTGCTGTCATATTTGTGACAGTTTATAAACGTGCAGATTTCAATAGAAATCAGAAGTTTTATAACTGGGGGCTGAAACACCTCCCTGGCTGTCAATCAGATTTTCTACCACACAAATTAGCAGAAGCTAACAGAAGCACCTACCTTCCCTGCTACAACTCATTGAGGAAAATAGGAAATCCATGGCCAGGTGCACATGCACACTTGCGACCCCAGCATATAGTCTAGTGTTCGTTTAAGCTCTAATATACCAAGAATATGAGTGGGGTGTGGGGGGAGGGCTGTATTCTGAAATAGTATATATATGTATTTTCATGTGAGTAAATGGATATAAGGTAAATATCCACATATGGATATGGATAAAAGAATTGTTATTTCTTGTTTATAGACAAAAAATCGAACTGTTAAATGTGAAAAAACAGCACATTTTAAATAGATAATGCAGTGCTACATAGATACTGTATGTAACATAAGTATCCATTTATTTTTCAAAATTTTTTTATTGAAACAAAGTTTTCAAATTATTACATAACTACACATATGGAAGATGGAACCAAACAGCACACCATACCGCGGCAGCACACACACCCAACGGGGACCGGTAACACCAGGCCAAGACCCAAACAGATAACACAACAGACAACACACACTGAAAACACACCTGAACAGGACACAATAATAACAGACGGGACAAACAACAAGGGAACTGCATTAAATACACCAGTAGATGAGTCACATCACGACATCACCGGAGAGAAAAAAGCACAGACAAGCCTGCACCAGGACGCAGCGATACCAAATACCCTGTACACACAAGACATAGTGATAACCCAAACCACGCACATGTGCTCATGGCGCAACATACAGGGTAGACATACACAATACATAGACAACCAAAGGAGACAGGTAGACAAGCACACCCTAGACACACCTAGCTGCAGAAAGCACAGGACAAGTACCCACTCAGGATGTCTATAGATAAAAACAGCAAAGATAAGCAAATTCCATCTAATAACAGAGGCCCCACAGCAGAGGCACAGCCAGAAGGCCAAAAAATCGAATGCCACTAGCAAAGAAGCAAGACAGGTGAAACACACAGTCACATGCAAACTAGGTCTAGTTACGCCACAAAGTATCAGCAAAAAGACACAAGACCGACTGGCGCAAAAGCGAATATGCATAAGGCAGGAGCCAACAGGGTCACACAAGTCGGCTCAATTGCATCCACCATGCAATACAGGTCATACTGAGGTACAAAAGTAAACAAGTAAACAAGGAAAACTATGCTATAACACATATGCAATGATAACAATGCCTCTGCGCAGGCGACACAATGCAAACCTGATTAAATACGAAAGCATACGCCCCTGCGTTGACGGATACCTGTTTTATCACGAACAAAATTGCTAATTGCATATATGTTGTGAAACCAATAAAAATATTCAAAACAAATTATTAAATAACAAAAAAATTACTTATTCAATTATATACAAAGTAACACAATATAAAACCCTGGGGGAGATAAAAATGGGAGGAGGCATCCATACTACATAAGAAATTACAACTCTGTTCTGAGGACATACATCTTAACATTGTTTTCTTTGTTAGTACTATTATATATCATTGATCGTCACATATATTTTCATATTGTTTATTAAAGAGATTGGCCGGAAGATGGCACAGCGATCTTGAGTTTTTCACTGTTTCAGCAGGGTGATCGTTTGTGCACACAGAGACTCCCCTGGCATCGTTCCCTCAAACCAAAATAGGTTAAACAGTTTTGTCAGATGGGGCAAAAGTATACATGAAAAGGTTTATTTTAAAAAATCATGAAGCCGTCGGAGCCTGGTGCTTTACTACCTGGTAGTTTGTTGATAGTGTCTAGTACATCTTGTAGGGATATGACCGAATTTAGAGAATCCAATTTTTCAGGGGGAATATGGGGTAGGTTAGTTTTATCTAAAATGCCTTTATTTTTTCAGAAGTAGGTTGTTGAGTTTTAGGTTCAGACGCCAAATTATATAGTGCCTTGCAAAATAATGACAGATTTTTACAGGGTGTGTAATCTTTTTACCATCATCACCTAACATATATGCAATCCGTGATTGCGCCACATGTTGTCTGAGTTTGAACACCAAAAGGGAGGAGGCCATGTTTCCTTTTGAATAATAAATCTGTTTGATTCATCTCAGCATGAAGGCTATTTTTTTTCCAATTGAATCACTTATATTTTCTTATATAGTCTCTTATCATGGCCAATAGAGAGGGAGACAGACCAAATGTATTTACACATTTTTAATTTTATAGTTCTGTCTCCATCTCTCTTTAATTTTTAGATTTAATTTTCTTCAAGTAAGATAGTCCGTGAATAAGATGGCCTTTGAACACAGCCTTATGGGCAATCCATACCAACCCGCTAGAAACCTCGGGGCTGTAATAGTCTTCAGAATATTGTGTGATAACTTTTTCAGCTATTGATTCATTTTCCAAGCCCAACACAAAGTAATCACTACGTTTCCAGGCACGATCTGATGTCGACTGGAGAGACTCAGACAAATAAAGTAAAATTGATGCATGGCCAGACCATTAAATATAAATTATTTCTGTTTAACTAGCCAATAACAGGAGGACCTAGTCTTAAATTAGAGGGATAAAGGTTTAAAAATAATATCAGGAAGTATTACTTTACTGAAAGGGTAGTGGATGCATGGAATAGCCTTCCAAGTGGTAGAGGTTAACACAGTGAAGGAGTTTAAGCATGCATGGGATAGGCATAAGGCTATCCTAACTATTAGATAAGGCCAGGGACTAATGAAAGTATTTAGAAAATTGGGCAGACTAGATGGGCCGAATGGTTCTCATCTGCCGTCACATTCTATGTTTCTATGTTTCTATGGTTTACAATCCACTATAAAATGGTTAATTCATGAATACATGTTGCATGAGATGTTGTTCTCTCTTCCTCGTGCAATACCCTCCATGCATCATGCAATTCATTAGCATGCAGAAACTCAGCTTTGGCTAACCTATTTATAGAGAAACCATCAACCAAACTAGAGTCTTCCCTCACCATGTCTATTTTCTGGTCCAAAACAAAATTATTGTCTCCACAAATCACTAAATTACCCTTAGTCACTTTCAGATTCTTACCACAAAGTCTCCTTAGCTATTTCAATTGTTTGGAATTTGGTAGAAGTCAATTTACAGTTGTGTAAGTGGAATTATTTATGGAGACTACTCTCGCTTTCGTTTGATCCGTAGAATGGTACTGTAATGGGAAATTCTGAAGCATAATTTTGTGGTAGTTATCACTTTTAAAATAGGTTTCCTGGAGACAGAGTATTTCTGACCCCTGAGATCTTTCCTCTTTAGCTATCAACCTTCTCTTGTGCGGGTTGTTGAGGCCCCTAACATTGTATGATAATATTTTCAATAGCATTTTATGATATCAAATCTGATGTTCTCAATCTGTAGTTTATCAAAAGTGTTTTTTGACTGACGGCCTACAACACTAATCGCCCAAGAGAGTCTGAAAATTGACCAAAAGCAAGAGACATAATCAGGCATCAACAATTTTCTGATAGTAAACCCAATTACAAACAAGCAGACATTAAACATGACACTGTATGTATTTCTCCAGTAATAATAATCCAGGAATAATCGGCACAGCATAACATAATATGTCAGTAATACCCTTGTAATGGATAGATACCCAGGGGGAGAAAATTGGGATAAAAACCTTGGAAAATAGCTCTTAAAAAGAGCCAAGAAAAAAGACACAAAATATTTACAAAAATAACATAGGTCAATAAAGCCACCTCCAATCCCATAAAGAAAAAAATAACTATAAGATGGGGGGGTGGGGGAGGGGGGGGGTAAGATTGTGACAGCTGGCCTCTATTATATCCAACAGTAAATAGCCGGTTTATCACATAGTAAAAAGAAGGAAAAACAAAAAAATAATTTGTATAATATAAGATAATCATAAACTTTGCCTCATAAAACAGTCAAATACAAATAGAACTGTTGAAACTATTATTATAGTTAGCTATAATTGCAATAGTCAAATTGTCCAATATTATATCATTAGCAATTCAAATCTCCATGTAAGTCAATGGACAACAACAAAGAAAAAAAACTGGAAAAAAACAAACTGTTCTGTTATATCCTTAGTGTACGCAAATATCAGCACACAGGAATCAAGTTAATGAATTTTAATTTAGTTGTATCCAAAAGGTACATTAAACTCACATCCAAAACAGGAACAGTGCTGAAAAGTATATCAGGAACACGGCAAGCAAATATCATCTTTGTAAAATCCGCAGGGAACAATGTTTGATGACATTTCATAAAACACTAACAAATCAACTTGCAAAATCTCTTCTCTGTGACTTTCTTAGTGGCTTCGGAGTTTGAGGATCTTGGGGGTCTTCGACTATTAAGGACATAAAAAAGTAATCTCCCACCCCTGTAGGGATGTAGTAATTACGACATTTTGGCCATCAGCATTTTGGCCATCAGCGGAAAGCCCAGCGGTATTTGATCCCTTTGCTTTGTAATTGCAAGATGAAATCCCGGATTTCACGCCTCTTTGCCATAGTGGCCGCAGAAAAATCCTGAAAGATCCTCAAATGTTTCAATTCTTCTGTGAATTTCCTTTTTTCAAGGCTGCCATAAAATCATCCTTAACATGATGGAAACCCACCAAAGTCTAATTTTTTTTCCGATACATGCAGTAACTCTCCCCCCAAAGTAATTATCCAGCACCTGTTGTTACCCCTGTGATAAATGCTACATATCATCGCATTACCTGCCCCTTATATATCCTTTTTATATTACCACATTACACATATTTGTTGTCCCATATATTATCAAACTGTTATGAAATAGTCCCCTTAAATCCCTAAAAAAAATAATAATGTGTTTTGTTTGCGGTGTGATGTGTACAAAAGGAGAGAACTGACATGGGAACTTGGTAACACACAATGCGAATCCTGCCTAACCTACTTCTATTCCCACCCATGAGGGACCCTCTTAATCACTGACTTATCTTCAGGGTTTTAACACTTGTGCTGCCACTGAGCTCTCTGTCTTTGTGGCACTCAAACAGCAGCACAGGCCCCCCAACAGTCTCAATTTTTCAGCGGTACAGTCCTGCTTTCATTGGCCTGACCCTCACGAAACTGCATTGTACAGATCCCCCTTCTTGTCCTTTGTCAGCTCATTTCACTGATATGGAATCACCAGAGCACAAGTGCATCATACTCCAATCAGCAGATAGTAACAGCATGTTCTAAAAAACAAATGTTGCTCCCAAATGTGCAAATATGGATGTTGTGCATCATTTTATACCTTCAAAAGTCACGTGTTTGAAATTATAATGATACTAAAAGATTTAAAACAAATTTCACCCAGCTATTACTGTCAAGATTATTCATCTGGGCATGAATTGTCAGAAATTCAACATGAATTTTACATTTCAGTATAAAATAAATAAACTTAAAACAATATTTTTCAATTCAAATATTTTCACCTAAAACTGTAAATGCAGTTTAAATTCCCTTTGAATTCCTAATAATTCACACTTTCTATTGAAAAAAACTGATTGCACTAACCTGATAAAAATGTTTAGCCAGAATTTATGTATTAAAAAAATAAGACGGTGATGTCTAACAAGAAAGATCAGAGGATCCTGTCATGTAGCACGCTACTTGCTTTAAGCGCCTTTTCTTAAATATCTGTATTTTGCCAAAAGAACAAAAAAACGAGCAGGAACTCAGCTGTGCTGCTAGGAGTGTCCTACATACCTTTCTACATAATCACTGCTCCCGCGCTCTGCGACTCCTGCCAATGGACATTCCGCCTTTAGGCACAACATTATGCTAAACATGTCCCTGCATAGCACCGTTTTCATATCGTCAGCCATGTCTAGTCTACATCAGAATTTCATGAGTTTGGGAACTAAAGGGAACAATTAGAGAACAAAGTCATTCATGCAGTGTTCTATTGGAGAAAATTAATTGTATTTGTGTTCCCAGTTTCCATATTTTTTTTTTTTAAGTATTGAACTTTTGCCATTGAAGTACAAAACATTTAAAGATCTGGTATAACAGACACATTGGGTATGCGCTCCAATAAAATAGAAATATCGTGAAAATAACCATTCAAGTCTAGGTGAAAAAAAGTTATCCATTAAATGAAAAATGTGGTAACTCAATGTAATAGGGATATAAACAACATAATATAACAAGTATAGAGGTAACTCAATGTTACAGGGATATACAGTGACAAGAAAAAGTATGTGATCCCTATGGAATATGTTGGTTTTCTGTATGAATTGGTCATAAAATGTCATCTCTTCTTCATCAAAGTCACAAATATAGACACACAAATGACTAGGGAGAGTAACTAGAGTACTAAATTGTCTCCATTTACAGACACGTTGTATAAGAGTGGGCAGATGAAAATCTAAGGTCTTTGAGATACATTTGTAACTCTTTCCAGCTCTATGCAATGCAACAATTGTTGAGAACTTTTGAGAACTCTGTTTTGTGAGACATGGTTCACATCAACAGATGTGAATAGCAAACTCAAAATGTATGGGTGCTTTTTTATAAATCAAATTTGCTCTAACCCACACCTTCAATCTCATTTCATTAACTGGACACCAGGTTGGCCAATCTCCAACTCTAATTAGGTTTTTTATCAAATCCATTAGCCTAGGGTTTCAAATAATTTGTTGAACCTATACTGTGAATACGTGAATGGTATACTCAATATGTCCAGGAACAATACATTAATCTGTGTGTTATTAGTGAATACAGATTGTGCTTGTGGATTACTGTAATTTAGATGATCATTAAACCAGAGTGGAAGACAAATCTTTGCATAAATTCTGAAGACTTCTCATATTTTTTCTTTCCACTGTATGCTACAAAATATTACAGTGATAACTCAATATTACAGAGTTATAGGTAATATGATATTATAAGTGTAGAGGTAATCTCGGCAGAGATAACTTAATGTTAGAGTAATATAGGTATGATGATATTACAGGTGTAGAGATAACTCGATGTTACTGTGATACGATGATATTACAGGTGTACAGATAACTCAATGTTGCATTGATATTGGTATCATGATATTACAGGTATAGAGGTAACGCAATGTTAAAGAGGCTTGGAACCTAATTATTGGTTTGTGCGCCGTACCAGGTGCTCTGTCCATGGTACTGAACTCAATGAGCCTAAACATAAATATTAAGGAGATAAAAACTCCTTGTAAGGTATCATCAGTGACGTATATCCAATATCCCTCTAGGCACCGTGAGCAAGGGGTCCACGTCTGGATTGCCCTTTAAACTTAAGAAGAGAAAAACAAGTAGCAAGAGAGGTGAGAACGGACAACAGCTCAATTAGCCTGCCCTTCAGTGGGTTTCCCGCTCAGATCTCAAGCTGGTTTTAGCTCATCTACTGCCATTACAGAGAGAACATATCTGAAGTATATCAGACTGGTCCCACCCGTACAAGCAGTCCAGATCCGAAATGCCAGAAAGTACTCTCTGCACAAGAGATACAGCAACCCCAGATGATCGTTTCAACCTTATAAGAATGTATAAGAATGAGGAGCCATAGGGGAACCTGCTATCATCCTTACCAGTGAATAACTCATTTCTCATTTGCAAAGATGGCATTATAGTTGGAACTTTGCAGAAAATGTTCACATCTGTTCCTAGATGGACTGGACAATGGACCATCTCATAGACCGTACTACATAGTTAGGGCTTTAATAAAATGTATACAGACACAAAACAAAATACATTCTCAAATAATCCTATATTTTGAGTAGCAGATTACGTAATGTTTTCTATAGTTTCCTAAAGAGAGATTAACCTCTAGTTGGATTTGTTTTTACTATTTGATGTCATGGGAAAGATACACCAGTTAGTAAATAGCATTTATTTATTTTTTTTACATTTTATTTTATTTTAGAATACATTTCAGCACAATACATTATTAGAGGAGTTCAGCCTGGGGGTATCACAAAGACTATAATGCTTTATTTGAAGTTAAGGTTGCATACGTTTCCAAAGTGGTCATTTTAATTTTCAATTTTCTTGGAAAATTAAGCACTATTAGGTTTTGCTCAACTATATGTTTTCTGGTGGCCACATGTATTTTATCTTCCTCTACAGTAAAAATATCACTGAGTTACCACAACATAAAACATGCTGATTTAAAATAGGCAGATTTTTGTTGTTGTTATCTTATCTTATTTATCTTATCATTTTTTTTAGAATCAAAATTTTTTATTTTGTAATAGTAAAAAATAAAAGGGATACAGAAAGAAGAAAGAAGGGGTAGGGGGTGCACAAGATTCCATCGAATCATTCCAGTATAATATGTGGCATTTTACATTGTGGAACATCACATCAGCAATGCTTACATGTTTCGTTATTTTTTTTTTTCCCTATATACAATGATGAGATTTTTGCGAGGGGGGAGGGGGGGGTACAGAAAGAAGAAGTGGGGTCAGGGGTAGGGATATCAGAGTTTACAGTAATACAGCTTGGCACACAATACAGATTAATTATGCTTACGAATACCCCATATATTAAGCAGAGCAAGTGGTGCAGAGTATGCAATACAGAACCTTTGGTGTGTGGGTTACACTGTATGCAAATACAGATCCAGGTCGTCGTCCTATGAGTGATGGTTGATGCCTAGTATAGCGTGTAGTGCTTGGGACACACCTTGCATTCCGCTACATTGTTGTGTATCAAATGTGAATCCATTGTTCGAGTATAGAGGTGTAGAGGTGTAGCATAGGGGTGTGTCTATGGGTAGAACAAAATGTCATGTGGTCCCGTTATCCTTATTGGATGCCCACTCTAAGTACCTACTAACATATGCCATATGAAGTATGGGAGTCGCTTCTCACCCTAGAAATAAGGGCTGTGGTGTGCCTTTCTACAAGGTGCTTCGATACCCTGGGAGTTAAATCTTGGGGGTATACCTTGGAATGTTGTGGGACAGTTTGAGAAGCAGCTTTTTTCATGTTAACTCATTTGCTAGCCATGATCGTGCTAGCAGCAGCTCAAGTTGTGGACATGGCACTGATTATTGTCAGTTGCCCCCTTACCAAATCTCCGTGTTGCATCGGGCCTCAGATAGTTCAAGGGGGTTGGTAGTTAGGACTCCTATGGGAGACATAGGTTCAGTAATCTGTGAATTGTAAGGTCCTGTTAGGAAAGGCCACAAGCCCTGGATGCAGTCAAGTGTGGAGAGGGGAGGGAGAGCCTCCAGCATTCATACATTAGGTCCACCCATAGTGCGACATGGAGATGGGTTTACATGATTCGGGTGGCATCCTATTTTATTACAAGCTTAGGTTGTACCTGGAATTATAGTAATGCCTTAATTGTATAGCTCTTAGTCAGAAGCTGAGGATGTTGGGCTTTTAAGGGGCCCTCCCTGGTGGACCGAGGGGGTTGGGTGCGTACGTTGCCCCTCCCAGTATGTGACCCATGGGGTCCAGGTTGATAAGACACTTAGCCTGTGTGTCACCGTTTGAGCGGAGAAACACTCATGGGTGTAGTACTGGTGAATTTTGGCCAGGAGTAGGGTCCCAGAGGGGCAGTTTGTCTGCTTCCAATGGTTTGCGATTAGGTTTCTCACTGCTAAAGCCGTGAGCGCCATGATGGTTTTAACTCGTTTCGGTATTAAGCTGGGGTACTTTAAGAATATACCTGCTTGCATGTCTAGAGGTGGCCTAGTGATACCTATAGTATGCAGAATAGTTTGTGCTTCCTGCCAGAGCGGCCGGATACGGGGGCATGACCACCAAATATGCAACATCGTGCCACTATCTATTCCACACCTCCAACAGAACGGGGGGACCGTTTTGTACATTTTGTGAAGTCTCTGGGGCGTTAGGTACCACCTATACACTAGTTTTTTATGCGCTTCAATATGAGAATAGCATTGTGTGAGTCCTTTGAGTGCATTGAGAGACTGCAGTATTTCCGTGTTAGAGATCGTGTCACATTCCATGAGCCACTGTGTCATAAATGTAGGGGGCGGAGGCGGTGATGTGCGCAGTAGGGATCTGTAGCAGGAGGTAAGAGATTTAGGTTTGGATGGGGCCTGCCAGCATCTATCATATAAAGCCTCCAGGTCCCTCGTGTCTGCGCTATGCAGTGCAGTATCCGGCGTGACATGGGTGGGTATGATACTCTTGAGTTGCATGTACATGAATACTGAGGAATTCGGTAGATGGTATTCCCTTTGGAGGTCTGGAAAGGGCTTGATGTGGTTCATGTGCAGGACATGGTTGAGGGTGGTTATACCTAGTTTGCCCCAGGAGTGTAGTGAGAGCCAAGGTGAAACCGCTTTCAGGGCTGTCAGCGGGGAGCGTGGGTGGTATTTATGAGGTGCGTGATGTTTTTGACGTATTGCGTCCCAATGGTGTAGGGTTAGTGCCGTAGTTGGCAAAAATGTTGCGTTTTTGGGGCGTAATGATTTCGGTGTCCAGAGTATGTTAATTAGCGAGGTGCCAGCCAACTGGTCTACCTCCATGTCCACCCATTGGAAAACCCCTTTTGAGGTGTGAAGTTTCACTGCCGCCTCTAAGACGGCTGCCTTATAATATGTGTGGATATCCGGAAGGCCAACCCCTCCCTCCATATGGTGATTCTGAAGGAAACGTTGAGAGATTCTTGGTTTGTGGGCATCCCAAATATAAGAAGAAAGCACTTTTTGGAGTGATTTGAAAAACAATGGAGGTGCCCGTAGGTGTAGGAGGCGGAAAACGTACAACAGTTTGGGGAGGAGAATCATTTTTACTGTATTGACTCTGCCCAACCATGACAATTTAACTGGTTTCCACCTCAGGCACTCAGCTTTGCATAAGTTAAGGAGTGGTTTGTAGTTATACTGGAATATTTGCTCAGTCGTGGACGCGATTTTGACCCCGAGGTAGGTGATATAGTCTGACCTCCAGTCAAAGTCGTATGTGCTGCTAAGTTCAAGAGTTAGGTCTCTAGGAAGGCTTATAGGCAGTGCTTGGGTTTTTGTTTGGTTTAATTTGTAGTATGTCAGGTTACCGTATTGTTGTAAGAGTGATATCAATGCGGGCAGGGACGAAGGCACGTCGCTTAATGTTAAGAGGATGTCATCCGCAAACATGGACAATTTATATTCAGATTTACCTACCATTATGCCCTTAATTGCAGGTTGACGTCTAATTATATGTGCCAGTGGCTCTAATGACAGGACAAATAGTAGCGGGGATAAGGGACATCCCTGGCGAGTTCCATTTGTTATTTTGAATGGGGTGGAGAGGAAACCTGCATTGGAGACTTGAGCTGTCGGGGCATTGTAAAGTGCCATGATACCTTAGATTATGGGCGTAGTGAAACCAAACGCTCGTAAGACATGTTGCATATAGTTCCAATTGAGCCGGTCGAAGGCCTTCTCCGCATCTAGTGCTAAGAGAAGGCCTTGTCCGCTCCCTGTGTGTAAGTGGGATAAGATGTTCAGGATCTTCCTGGTGTTGTCCGAGCCCTGTCTCATTTTGACAAAGCTGGACTGGTCATTATGTATTAACGTAGGGAGAATGTAGGATAGACGGTTGGCTATGAGTTTAGCGTAGAGTTTGACGTCTACATTTAATAAGGATATGGGTCTAAAATTTTGGCATTGTGTTTGAGGTTTACCTGGTTTTGGGAGAGTGGAGATGTGGGCCTTTAGCATTTCGGAGGGTAAAGTTCCCTGCGAGTAGCAGTGGTTGAATAGTGTGGATAAGTGTGGTGATAGGACAGACGCAAAGGTTTGGTAATAAAGGTTGGTGTATCCATCTGGGCCAGGTGCTTTGTGTTTGGGAAGCTTCTTAATTGTTGCGTCTATCTCTTGGGCAGTAAATGGGGCGGTAAGAGAGGCTATGTTGTCTGGGGAGAGTTTGGGTAAAGCAGTTTGTGCTAAGAAGTCAAGAATGTCTTGTGTGGCTGGCGGTTCTATCTTGGGGTCGTCTTTGAGATTGTAGAGCTCGCCGTAGTAGGCTGCAAATGCATCTACGATGTTTTGAGGGTTGGTGAGTTTTTGTTTTGTCGCTGTGGTAATGTATGCTATCCTGGAATGGGCTGTTCGAGCTCTAAGTCGCGCTGCTAACAATGCTCCCGCTCTATTTTCTTGCGAGAAAAAATTATGCTTGTAGCGCTGAAGTATGTGGGTAGTTTTGACCAGCTCCATGTTTCGGAGTTCTGCATGCAATATAGAGAGTTCATGACTCCGTGTGTGCGTGGGACTTGTTTTATTTTTGTGTGTAAGGTCAGTGATCTTGGCGATTAAAGTGGTATAATCTTTAAGTCTCTGCTTTTTGGCGTAGCTCCCTGCTCTTATCAGAAGGCCTCTTATTACCGCTTTGTGCGCGAGCCAGACAGTGGTCAGGCCTACGTCGGGGGTCAGGTTCGTTTCAAAGTAATCAGTAAGATCCGCCTTGATTTGGTCTACAATTTTAGGGTCACGGAGCAGGGAGTCATTCAGCCTCCATGCTCCCTTGCCCGCAGTGGCACATCTTTCTGAAAGGGTTAGGGTGATTGGGGCATGGTCTGACCAGGTTACCAGACCTATTGTCGTCTTTTGGACTGCTGGCATGAGCGTGGCTGGGATTAAGAACCTGTCAATTCTAGTATATGTATTATGTGCTAGGGAATGGAAGGTGTAGTCTCTCTCCAACGGGTGGAGGACCCTCCAAGGATCTAGGAAATTGTGTTGGAGAATTTGTTCGCACAGCAGTGATGATGTTTTGTGTGATCTACGCACGGATGCCTTGGTTAATCCGTCGGTGGAAGTGGAATCTAGGGAACAATCCAGGAGAAAATTAGTATCTCCTCCGATTACTGTAGTTCCAAATCTATGTGCACTCACTAGGGCGAAGATTTTGTCCGCAAATTCCACTTGATTAGTGTGTGGGCCATAAATGTTGATGAGCGTGTAAGGTTCGTTGTTTATATAACATTGGAGTAATAAATATCTGCCGTGTTTGTCACCTGTTTTCCTAAGTAGCGAGAAGGCTACCCCTTTCCCAATCAGAATCGATACCCCTCGTTTTTTCTTTTTGTAACATGAATGGAAATCATGGGGGTATGCTGTAGAGCAGAATTTGGGACGTGCACCCCACTTAAAATGGGTCTCTTGGAAGAAGGCGACCTGAGCTTTGTGCTTTTTTGCTTCTTCCAGTGCTAGTCTCCGCTTATGAGGTGAATTTAGGCCTTTCGTGTTCAGGGATAGGACATTAAGTGTCATTGAGATGAAGGAATGGTTGCTGTGTCAATGACTGTTATGGGGATAGAGTCGACAGCGGGGGACAACTAATGTCCCTGAAATAGAGCGTGGTTCGGTATATCGGTGTGTCCCTGCATGTTGCGATGAGGGTGGGTCGTATGGGAGCCGCAACATCCTCCGGCAGACAAGCTGGGCATATGTGACCTGTACTAGCAGTGTACGTTTGCATTTGTGGTATTGATACATATTGCTCGCAATTATAGAGGCAGTCATTGTCAGTGTATTACATGTTAGCAAAGCCTTTCCAGCAGCGTGTGGTGATTGTTTGTGGGAAAAGGAGTAGGGAAGGGGGTAACAGAAATATAACAGGTATTGAAACATATTAATATAAAAAACTATATACAAAAAAACGCCGGTTGGGGTGCTCTGGGGCATAGGCGGTAGTGAAAAGGCTCTGGTGAGGCTAGTGGGGCAGTGGGAAGTGACAGATCCTACAACCCTGGTGTGTTAGGCAGTGTGAGACAATCGCTGTTTCCTTTTTTTTTTTTGTATTTTATTGTTTCTTTTGTCCTTTTCTTTTTTTTTTTTTTTTTTCTTTTTGACTTTGCGGGGCAAGGTGATCCCATGGGCAACGTAGGTCTGAAAGTGACATGGCCCAAGTGACATGGCCCAAGCTTCCCCCTGTGTGGAGCATGCAAGGCAGGTGCAATACAGCAACCACCTCAGCGGCGTCAGTGGTGGGGGACACGTGTTTTCAAGAGCGTATGGGCAAGCATAAAGCATATCCAGATACATCAGGCAACATATGTTACGGAGTCCCATATAACGCGCTACAATTCAGTCTCCCCATCCTTGGTGCATCGCCGCCATGGCCGGGCCCAACCCAAGGGCCCCGGCATGGCGGCAAGGCCCAGCCCCACCCCTTCCGAAATACCGGGAAGTAA
Source organism: Pelobates fuscus (assembly GCF_036172605.1). Lineage (NCBI taxonomy): Eukaryota > Metazoa > Chordata > Amphibia > Anura > Pelobatidae > Pelobates > Pelobates fuscus. The sequence goes on from NC_086322.1 coordinate 24,894,140, forward strand.
GGTGCGGCTGAGAGGAAAAGAGCGCGAGACCTATACAAATTTAACAGACAGTGTACGTTAGGGAGCCCTAGAGGTTGCCCAAAATTCCGATCCCACCATACCCGGTGCATTGCTGCCGCGGCCGGGCCCAGGCCAAGGGCCCCGGCACGGCAGCAAGGCCCAGCCTCCGGCATTTACCCAAAAAACACTGAATAATAAATTCTCAGTAAGAGGAAAAGAGCATGGGACATACATAGATACTCCATGGAGTTTGCGTTAGAGAGTCCTGGGGATTACACAGAGATTTAACCCCAGTATACACAGTGCGTCACCACCATGGCTGGGCCCCCGACAGGGGCCCCGGCATGGCAGCAATGCTAAGCATCAAATATTTTCCCAACAGTAATCACAAAAACAAAACAAAACAAAACACAACAAAAAACAAAAGCATTAGTGTGATGAGAAAAATTAGCCAGACATGAGATCAGAGGGCATGAGGGGGAAAAAACACGGACCATGATCTCAGAGGGCATGTACATCGGGCCAGTGCGCCCAATTATGATAGAAAAAAGGGGAACCGTTCAGTTCACTTATCTGCCGACACCATGTTCCAATCTGTGGAGACCTTCTTCGGGGACCGTGATCTCTGCGGTTTCGCCTGGGCAGCCTGTCCAGGCGCTTGCGATAGGGCAATGTTCCATTCTTGCAGGAGCTTCATGCCTTCCTCGACAGAGGTGATATGACGGTCAACTCCATTGCGGCGGATAGTCAGGCGGGCTGGGAACCCCCATCTGTATAGGACATCGGCGTCTCTCAGGGATTTGGTGATGCAGGCCAACTCCTTTCGCTTCAGCAAAGTTGCGGCGGACAAATCTGTGCAAAGGAGTACGCCTGTGAATCCTTCTGGCTGAGACTTTGTGCTTCTCGCGGCTCGCATCACTCTGTCCTTGCTGTTGTAATAATGGAATTTCGCAATGGTGTCTCGAGGGACCGAAGCTGGGAGGGATTTCGGCTTTGGCAGGCGATGTATGCGGTCGAGGAGGCAGTCCTGGAGCGACAGATCAGGGACTAAGGCCTGGAATAGACGGACAGCGTAGGCTGGCAAGTCTTGAGGGAGGACCTCTTCAGGGATGCCGCGGAGGCGGATGTTGCTCCATCTGTCCCTATCCTCATGGTCCGCAACTTTGTCGGTGAGGCGATCTAATTTGGCCCCCAGCTCTGCATAGGCATCCGCCAGAGTATTATGGGCGGAGATGAGTTCCTCCGTCTTGTCTTCAAGGTGCGCCGTTCTATCACCGAGCGCCTGAATCTCCGTTTTTATGTCTCGTGACATCTTTGTCATATCGGCCTGGAGAGATGTTTGCAGGGCCTTGAGCATCTTGTGGATGGATAGATCGGTTGCGGGTGTCGCCGTTGGCTCCGATATTGAGGTAAGGTCACTGTGGTCCGAATACGCGGAAGGTGAGTTTGGCGCGCCGGCGCCATCTTGGGCCTGTGCGCGTGGCGGTGTCAACGCCGAAACTTGCAATGCCATCTGTTTGTGTCTTATTTTCTTGGCAGACTTGGATGCCATGATACTCACAGGTATTGCTGTACTTTTTTTTGCGGGAGTCTGGGGAGCTCACTGCTATTAAAATCGCTGTGCAGGGTTGATGTCTCACGGAGCTAACAGCTCATGCGACCGTTCTGTTGAGCTGTCAGGCCACGCCCCCAGTAAATAGCATTTTTGATGTAATTTTGTTGTGATGCCAAATGTGAGCACATCCGTTTCTAGTAAATCCCCTGATAATGTCTGATCATACACTCCTGTGTGTAAAATCTTGGGGACTAAAATAGTACTGCCTTCTATCTCTGTTGACCTTCATGAAACCTTTAGCTCCTTTCCTGCAGTCTGTGAGGTTTGCTATGCTGTCATGGTTTGACAGTAAATACAGTAACATTCTGCTCAGAGATGCACTTTAACAATGCAGGAAAGGTCTTTTAATAAAATTCAAGTAAGAACTAAGAAATATCGCCAAATATAGTACATAGGAAATATTCTGGAATATAATTGACTTTCTTTTTTTCTTTTTTACATCAAGCAGACACTTCTATAAGCAGCCATTATAACCAGAAGTAGTATAATACTCCTCTAGGCTGCTTAGGTGAAGGGGATGCTGGGGAGCAAGATTTAACTGCACACCCCTATCAGGTTAGTTGCACGGAATTAGTGGGATCGCTTTAAATGCCTAACTATACAGCATGTGTGTTTTTGGCTATGCTTTCATTGAGGTAGTGGAGAGCATCAGTAGTACGCTGTTCATTGGTGAAGAGGAGGGGACATAACATTGAAAGATGGAGATATACAAAGACAAATGCCCACCTCTTGGCATCCCAGCTTTTCTTTGGACTTACAATATATATATATAGAAATCTGGATATCTTGATATCCCCACCCTAACATGGCCAAAACAAATACAATAAACAAGTGACAAGCAAATCAAACAAAAAGACCTGTAGAACGGTATACATACCCAGTGAACTCAAACATCAACTGACAAACGGAAAAACAAGGGGAGGGATGAAAAGGGGGAGGGAAATATTCACCTCAAGTCGTTAATAAAATAAAGATTAACATAATCTACAATTTTATAACATGACAGGAGGTTTCATATTTGCTGTATTAATGCTCAGCTTATAGCGCAAAAAGATGCATGTGTCTCTGGTCTGAAATAAAACCGTTGGGAATGTGTCCTCCCGAGACCAGTCTGATGAACGAAGAATGTCACACAACGAAGCTCCAGCTACCAGGGCACCGGATGCAGCCGCGTGCCTAACCGAATACTCCCTGAAGGAGGAATCCACACCTGCTAAAGACAACAACCATCTGATCCACCGCGCCAAGGTAGTGTAAGAGACTAGTTTGTGAGGTCGTACATAGGAGACCAGCAACTGACCGGAACGAGAGGAGCAAAGCGGCGCCATAATCGCCACATAGCGAGAGAGGACAGCCACAATGCAGAGCTTATGAGAATCATGAAAATATGTGTAGAAGATAGCCTCTGAGGAGTCGACAAACCAACGGGTCTTGACCATTAGGGGAGCCTCGGAGAGGCACGTGAGCCGCTGAGATCGGAGACCTGGCCACATTAACCGAACCATACGACCGTCCCTGGTCAAATAGATGAGAAAGGAAGTTCAACACGCTGGATACAGGGGCTGTAAAGTGATCGGCATTCCGTTCCAGACACCAACGACACCAAGCGTTCCAGGCACATAAGTAGCATCTTCTAGTCCCAGGAGCCAAGGAGTCCCAGAGGAGGTCTCTAGCCGACTGTGATAAGTGCCTCGCGGGTCTTAGAGGAGCATCTGGGTGGACGACAGGAGGAGTAGATCCTGATGTGAAAGTTCCAGAAGCTCTGGGAACCAAGCCTGGCGTTTCCAAAGGGGGGTCAGTAACACTAATGATACACGTTGATGTCGTACTTGCAGCAGGACCCTGGAGATCATAGCGAACAGAGGAAATGCATAAGCTCCCCGAGATGGCCATTCCTGAAGAAAAACATCCACTACTGTGCAAGCTGGGTCCGGAAGCCAACTGAAGTATGTCGGGACCTGGAAGTTTGTCCTGGAGACGAAGAGATCCACTGTGAATGGGCCCCTCCGGTCCGCGATAATGAGGAAGACCGAACGATGGAGCCTCCAATCGTTGGCATCCCTCTAATGTCTGGAGAACCAGTCTGCTGTCAGGTTCGACACTCTCCGGGAGATAATCTGCCTGGAGAGTGATGTTGCGCTGCAACCAGAAGCTGTAATTCTCCTTCGTTACCTCCGAAAGTATCTGGAAGCGGCACCTCCTAGGTGATTGATATATTACACTGCCGAAATGTTGTCCATCCGGAGCAGAATGCAACAATCCGACAGGTGGCTCCCAAGGTTCCGTATTGCAAACAAGCCCGCAAGCAGTTCCAGGCAATTGATGTGATACTCTGTCTCCATTTCCGACCAGGGGCCTCCCGTGGAGGCGGTCGCACAAGTGGCTCCCCAACCCCAGAGACTCGCTTCCAACTCTAGCATGAAATCTGGGGTCGAGCCAAAGATCGCCTTGCCATTCCAGGTTGACATGTGATGCAGCCACCAGCGAAGCTCGATCTTGACATCCAACGTTAGAGGAATCTCCTGGTCGTAGGAGGTACTCCTGCTCAGGAAGCGAGCCTTCAGGCATTGCATAGCCCTGTAGTGGAGAAGTCCTGGGTAGAACGCTTGGATCAATGCAGAGAGGAGACCCACTACACGTGCCAGCAAACAAATTGGGATCCGGTCTTGCCGCAGAATCCTCTGCATTTCCTTCTGAATGGAGGAGATCTTGGACTGAGGAAGACGTAGGAGGCACTCTGTTGTGTCTATTTCGAAGCCCAAGAATTTGATCACCTGCGCCGGTGTGAGGGCTGACTTCTCCCGGTTGACCACAAACCCCAACAACTCGAACAAGAAGATCGCAGAGATTTCAGCCTGGAGGGCTCCTCACAGAATATCAGAAGATCAATGTAAATGACACAATGGACACCCCTGGACTGAAGTCGTGCCGTCACTGATTTTAGGAGTTTGGTGAAACACCATGGGGCCAAGCGGAGCCCGAAGGGTAGGCAGGTGAACTGGCAAGGTCTGTCCTTCCAGAGAAAACAGAGGAACCATTGGTAGGTAGATTCCACCAGGACAGACAGATAGGCATCCTTCAGGTCTAAGCATATGAACCAATCCCCGGGGCTCAGGAGGTTTTGCAGCAGATGGATGCCCTACATCTTAAAATGTCGGTAAAAGACAAAGGCATTCAGGTTCCTCAAGTTTATAACCGGGCGGAAGTACCCGGACTCTTTTCTTACCAGGAATATGGAATTAAAGAACCTCTGTCATCCGGCGCCCACTGGACTGCACCCTTTTCGAAAAGGGCCTGGATTTTGGCATCTATCAGTAGCTGATGCTCTCTCGAGGACCCGGGGGTCGGGGGAAGGCGAGCCTGTGTTGGCGTGGAATGAAAATCTATTACGTAATCCTGCACCGTCTGAAGAACCCAGGCGTCTGAGGAAACCTCACGCCACCTGTCGATGCAGTGATACAACATGTCCGCATACATCAGAGCGGAAAGGTAGTTTAAAGAAATAGAGCTCACTTGTCGGCATCCTTGCTCTTCCACGGGCACAGCTCCCTCTACCGCGGTCTGACCTTTGGGTGGTGAAAGTCCTGGAGTGGTAGGTGAGGAAAAAGGTGGGTGCTTGGGATACTCGAAAGTCAGATGACCAGAAGTGGCTGGCAACATAACCCCTGCCAAAAACACGAGAGGTGTGTGGACGGAAACCTCTTTTCATCGGGGACTGGGCTTTGTTCAGAGCCGTGTATAGGTTCATGTGCTTGTAAAGCTCTTTGATGAAATGTTCTCCGAATAGTAGGCCCTTGGACAGGGGGCCTCATTCTTTCGACACCAACTCCGAAAGCTTTGCATCCATACATAGAAGGACCACTTTTCTCAACTCCATTCAGAGCACCACGTTGGTGTTGGCCAGCAGGCAAATGGAGCACAAGGCCCAGTCTCGTATGCTAGCAAAGTCCATGGCAGTACCCTGTAGAAAGCTTTGTCCACATGCATGAGGATTCTGGCTAGCGGCCCAACATATCCAACAGCTTATTGTTCACGCCCGGAACAAGTCATTAAGTGGAGACCAAGGTATCGAATTCTGTGGTCAAAGCAACCTTATCAGACAGTGTGGGTCTGGAGCATTCTGCCCTTAATCTCTTTCGCACTTCCCATTCCAGAGGTCTGCAGACCCAATAATGCATGAATTGTGCCAGGTGTTCGGGCAAGGACCATTCAGAGGTCCTGGGGTGCAGGATGGTCCGTGGGTCGAAGAGAGGCTCAACCATAGCGTCCAGAAACACATCATCATCCAGCAGAGAGGTGGGCACTGTATGTGTAGATGGGACCCCTGAAGCACGGGGGGACTGAGAGTCATCAAACTCGCCCTCGCACCACCTGTCCTCATCCTCCGAGGGTGACTGGTCTGTCCACCATTCGTCTAGGACGGTTAGGGGTGGGGGGTAGGGAGTCCTCCTCCCCGTCAGAGAGGCACCTCTCCCAGGCCGGTGAGTCTGTGGCCATCTGTCTTGGGTGCTTCACTGGAGCCTTACCCTTCAGGACGCGTGGCTCAGGACGTTCAGCCTTCCAATAGCGTTTAGGCGCACTCACCCGTTCTCTCCTGGGAGAGTCTGACTTGGCGGAATCTTCTGCTTTCTCCACAGGGGCCGCCACTGCCGCATTAATCATGGCCTGTAAGCTTTGTTCCTAGGCTCGGGTATCCAAAGCGGGTGAGCTTGTGCTTGCAGCGTGACAACTGCTGGCAGAACAGGACAAGTGTCACTAATAGAATGGCCGGGGCAGCACCCCAAATAGTACGGCAGTGACAATACAATTGTGTGCATATATATATATATATATATATATAAGTAGCAAAACCGGGGGTCACCCAGTGGCAATGCCCCCAGGCGCACAGTCGGCGGGGGGGAACAAGTGGGCACAGTCAGAGCAGGCCAATTATCGGGCACAGCCAAAGCAGGCCAATCATGCGCGCTGTAACAGGAGAGCAAATCGGAGCACCAATGTACAGGGGGAGGTTCTGATCATATAGACTAGTGCCCCCCCCCCCCCTCCCCTCGTGTATATAAAGGAATTCACCCCAAATAGAAGTGTTCCCAGTTGGGCAGGGTTCTGAGGGTGAGTAGAAACAAGCCTCAAAACAGTAAAATAATCTTTCTTCCATGCGCTGACACCCTTAAGCCTAGGGCTTCAATCTTTATATATTGCACATATAAGCAAAAAAGGAAGATGCTGCTTTAATATATACCACAAGGGTTTATGACTCTGTGCTAGTAAGCACACATAAGCCCACCAGGCAACCTCACGCCAGAGAGGAAACTCCAGGAGCCGCAACTCCCATGTGGAAACTACACTCTCCCCAGACACACCGGGTACCCACAGGCCGCGGCAACACTCCAGCTGCGGCCCGGTGACATCGAAGAGGACAGGCGCGGTAAAGGGAGAAAGGCTCTGGCCGCCAGATCTCACGCAATAGCGTGAGGTCCCAAGCGGTAGCAGGAGCAAGCACGTGGAGCCGCCGGAGACGTAATCCATGGCCCCAGCGCTCGGAGAAGACAGCTAAAAACAAGTCTCCCGAGATTTCCGAGCAGGCACCAACAGAGGTCAGAAACCACCAAGCTAAAGAAAAAAGATCACTCAACAGACAATCAGATGACAGTAGCGAGTTAGAGGAAATATATGAAAATAGGCACAGAAAAGGAATAAAGGGGAGTGTAAGCAAACCAAAGTAAAACAACCAGTATAGAGCCCAAGTAAGTCCCTGCAAGGCACAGAAGGGAAGATAAATATAGGCAACTATACAAATAAGAATACAAATGTAGGGACAAGAATATAGTCTAAAAATCCCACAGCAGCCCACTAAGAGCAGGAGGCAGTGGTACTCTGACCTGTGCTGATGTGGAACAGCAAAGAAAGAGGGAGTAGTTAGTGGGGAGGAGAGTTTTATTGTATCTTACTTTTTTCTGATTGGTTGTTTCTTGCTTTGGATTTCTAGTAAAGAGAGACTTAAGCAAATATGAAGCCTCCTGTCATGTTATAAAATTAATATATTTGTTGACATTCTCCCCTAGAAGGGTCAAGCTGAAAAAAAATAGATTTACATGGTTTAGTGATTCAAGTTTTTGCTTTATCATTTGTATGTGTTAACTGTAAAGTCTATACCAATAAAACCAGTGATGATGTCCACCCTTTAAGAGATATAAACTGCATACCGGCTATCACTTTTCTTTTTTTTTGCATCCGATCTGGTCAATTTTGCAGCCCACACAGAGCCACAAATATAAAAAGAAACAGAAAGATGTATACCCCCTACAGCACAGGCAGCTATTTATAGTTCCTGACAGACAAAACAAGTTCTCTTGTTATATTTGTCTAAGGGTTTTCTGTAATTTCTCTTGGGTTCCACTAAAGCTTACGAGGTTAACCACACTATGAAACAGTGAAATTGCGCCTCTCCATTCTGTGCTACGTGGTAAAGATCTACTTTGGGATACTGAACATATTATCTTATGTCATTCTTAGGATTGCTATTTTGATTTGTGCAAGATATAGATGGAATTTGTACTGTTTTTAGCCTTGTGGCTTCTTAACATAGAATGTCGGTAGCAAACTGAGGTCACAGTTGGGTCACCGGATGATACTGTAGCATTATATCTAAAACATGTTGCGGATCAAAAAAAAAGCTATTATGATGCCAAACATTAAGGAATTTAAATACATTTATTGTGATTTACAAAGAATTATCCTTAAATTCTACACATTATAACAATATATATTTGGTATAGCATTTTTCTCCCCAGGGGAACAAAAAGAATGTGTTTTGGGGTTCTCCCAATCTAAGCTAACTTATACTTTTTAAAATTACGCAATTTAATGGTATTTGGTTTATACATGTTAGAATATCACCGAAAGAAATGAAGGTATAGGAGCTCACTATAAAGTAAGGAAATATACGGTAGGCAGCAGTGAATCACTCAAAGATTCCCAAACCTTGTATATACACGCAAAAAGAAAAGGATGCACAGCGCCAAAAAGATAGCCTTTAAGTGTACTTGGTATCTTAAAACATACATGAATCTCTGAGTTGTCCCAATTAAATTAACCTCAAAAAACAACTGAAAATATTCAGTCATATTGATGTAGAGAACTCACTCACATTTTTCAGAGCTAAGTCAGAGCTCTGCTGAATTACGCACTGGCGGTATAATCCAGAGATCCAGATGTAGGTACGATGTAAGTATGTAAGTTCAGATCAGGTAAAAATAAGGTCTTGTACCTACAAGCCTCCGAATGTACCAGGTAAAGTGGACGTTGAAAGGGCACCTTTGAGACATAGCCATTTCAGGTTTTTGCTTTTTTAAACTTTGAATTTTTAAACTGAGTTTGTGATGTGTTTTAGAACCTTTAAACAGGTTGTTTATTCAACCTACCCCATAAAGGCATACCCTGGGGTGTCTTCTTTAAGAAATGGTATTTCAAAAGGCATATTTTAAGCTTTGGGATGGGATATATTTTTCGGTAGTCTGTGGTAATAAGCATTTTTTTTTTTTACTTTACTTTTTAAACTTTTTTTACATTTTAAATCATTTTTATACTTTTTAAAACTTTTTTAAACTTTTTTTTTACTGTTAACCTCTAACTATCCTAACACCCTGCACCCTAGTTAAATAAATAAACTATTAAAAAATATTTAAATAACAATTATATAAATTTAACTCCTGAAGGTTACAAAAAATAAAAGTTAACTCTCAGGTTTTACCACTGCAGGCAAAGATCAAAGGGCAATGAAATTGTCAAATTTATTTGAACGGCTTAAGGGGTGGTTTGCATTACTGCATCCAACACATTGTTGCAATGTAAGTAAGTAAGACAAGATGCATGATTGCAGGCTAAAATGCAGGTCTGTCTCACAAAATTCCTGGTATAGAGTAACACATGGGCATTGCAAAGGTTGGGTTAACAGGGGCTGGTAACACATGGGCCTAGATAAGGATACTGAAAAGTGCTCCTTTAAAACATATTGCATCTACTGTGCTTCCCTTACACTGTAACAGCAACTGCAACATCAACTGTAAAGGGCTAAGAAGATCATAGGTGCTTGATAAAACTATGCATACATTATTTAAATGCAAATAATATAAACAGTTATTACATTCGATGTGTTCAAGTACCATATTCCATAGGCCTCAGTTACTTTAACAACAGAAATCAAATAAATAATAATAATTAAAAAATAATAATAATAATAATAATAATAATGTTAAACTGTTATTTGCTATTTTTAAAACTTTTCTATTCATCCGTTTCCTTGGAGAAAAAAATTGAAGAGATACGATGTTTATAATTAAAGTTCAAAATTATTTAATATTAAAAAAAAAATTAGGGTCCGCACTAGACAGATAGATAGAGTTAATATAAATGATCTGGTAAAAAATTCCAGAAATTATTTTACACATTAGTTTCTATACACTGTAAGAACTGGACCGGTGTTGAACCATTCACTTTTAACCCCTTAAGGACACATGACATGTGTGACATGTCATGATTCCCTTTTATTTCAGAAGTTTGGTCCTTAAGGGGTTAAACACATTGTAAAATGTTTTCCATTTAATTTACCTTTTTTAACCTCTCTTGGTTATCTGCAAATAACAGTGACTCAAACCCTCATGTATTATACCCTGACAGTTTAAACCAATGGTTCTCAAACTGTGTGCCGCAGCGCCATGGGGGCACACAGGGGCGGCGAAAAATGTTTACTGGAAATATTAATGCTGATCAGGGGCCCAGGTCAGGTGCCACAGCCCTTTAACACAGTGACCAGGCCCCTGTAGTGTTAGCAGGCTGGGATGAAGCTACAGCCTGGTACTTCCTTCCTGCTTTGTGCAATGAGACAGCGTGGGAGGGAGAGGAGGACGCTACAGAGGCAACATGAGGGGAGAGGAGCAAGAAGAGCTGACTCCAGACTCCTCTCTCCCACCAGCCAGAAGCAGGACCAGGACTCCAAACAAGCCACCCTCCTGAACACACAAGGTAAGCTAACAGGAGGGTGGCTGCAGATATAAAAAAAATATCTGAGCCAGTGTGTGTGTCTGTGTGTGCATCTGTGTGTGTGTATGTGCACCTTGAACCTAAAAACCTAAAATGTTTTTTTAATTCTGCCCTGGACATTTTGGGGTGATGCATTGTCTTCCCTCTCGAACATACAACCTCAATAAAATCCAATGTTTTTTGGCATTGCTGAGCTTCCCTGGTTAGCTAATGAGATTGTTCCTTTGTCTTTGCTGTTTGTCGTTTTTATTACTTTCATACTTCAAATAAAACCAAGATGTTTTATTTATCTTCCACCCTTGCTGTAAACTCGGAGTTTCCTGCAAGTACTGGCCTCAAGCCAGGACATATATAGCAACATCCAACAAAGATGCATTTTTATGATTAATGTGGGTTAATAAATATCATCAGATGAGCAGAAGGTGTCTGGAAAGCAGATGCCTAACCAGAGAGAGGGAAAGCATAGGCAAAATAAAGTAGTGTGAAAAAACCCTTAGACGCATGAAAAAAATCTGGAAGTTTATAAAATATACAATATAATAACGTGTATCTTATTGAAGAGCAAGTTGCAATATGCTAATTAGTAACAAGGAACTTAAAGGGTTATTCCAACCATGATAATCGCTACAGGCGATACTACCATAGGAGTACCTTTTTGCCATTACCCTGTAATAGGGCAAACCGTTTGTCCTCTCACCTGGTCTTCCCAGGCACTGGGTCTCCTCTGTAGGTAAGTTCTAAATACATCAGAATAAACCAGGAGCCAGAAGCGAGAGTGGTTTATTTATGTCTCCAGTACCTGTCAATGATATTATCATCCCCTAATACATGCTTCGGTGTTTTGTCTTTTATACAGCAGTATGTGATTATTTTAAGGATAGGATTAGGGGCTAGGGGCTAGAGTTAGTCTTGTAGAAAGTGCTGATGTTTGGGTCCGTATTAGGACTAGGGTTAAGGAAGCGAAGGGGTTAAGGGGAGATGTTTACTGTTAGGACAGCACTGGGACATATATGGACATATATGGACATATAAATATATATATATATATATATATATATATATATATCCAAACAATAAATCAGCAGGGCACTCCTCCTTTATCAAATCTTAAAAGGTATCCTTATGTGCCTAGGTGCAATCCCGCGTAATATATAATAACCTCAATGAAGGGAGCACACTAGGTCTTCAATTCAGTGGAAAAAAAATATTTAATGTATCATACGAAATACATGAGCTGTGGGTGGCAAAAATCAACGTTTCGAGCCTCCTGGGGTCTTTATCAAAATCACAGTGACATATACAAAACAATCTTAATATATACATAAGTGTATAATATGCTTACCAATAACGTGATCGGACAGCCGGCGGACTGAAGAACCCGGAAGTGAAAAAACCACGTGAGACCATGTGTGTGACGTGCGTGACGGAGTTGCTAAGTAACAAAACGAAAGTGTATACACATACCCGGTTGCGAAGGAACCAGGGTATCAGACAATATACATGCCGAGAATGACATATGGAGGAAAGAGAATAACAAATCTAGCCCGATCTATCTATACCTAAATCCGTGATAGGTGTACAATCTATATAGTGAAGAAATGTTCCGATCTATGCATACAGTGTGCTAATGTGAAACAAAAATAAAAAGAGATCAGAGTATAGAAAATGGGCTAAAAAGGTGAAAATGTCCAAAACTGATATATTCTATACCATAATTATTATATAATCTATGTAACAACATACTTTAAGCAAAAAATAAATGCAGAGTATTCTAATAGATAATTATATTATATATTATGTTAAGTACTAGAGTAGGAGCAAATGGTACTGTTGATGGAAGATGAAATTATATCAGACTAAAACCTCCTATTGCAACCTATAGGGGATATTAATACAATTGACAGGTACTGGAGACATAAATGTCTTCCTATCTTCCATTTACTGGAAGAGACATATATACAGTTGCAAGAAAAAGTATGTGAACCCTTTGGAATGATATGGATTTCTGCACAAATTGGTCATAAAATGTGATCTGATCATCATTTAAGTCACAACAATAGACAATCACAGCCTGCTTAAACTAATAACACACAAATAATGAAATGTTGCCATGTTGTTATTGAGCACACCATGTAAACATTCACAGTGCAGGTGGAAAAAGTATGTGAACCCTTGGATTTAATAACTGGTTAAACCTCCTTTGGCAGCAATAACTTCAACCAAATGTTTCCTGTAGTTTCAGATCAGACGTGCACAACGATCAGGAGTAATTCTTGACCATTCCTCTTTACAGAACTGTTTCAGTTCAGCAATATTCTTGGGATATCTGGTGTGAATAGCTTTCTTGAGGTCATGCCACAGCATCTCAATTGGGTTGAGGTCAGGACTCTGACTGGGCCACTTCAGAAGGCGTATTTTCTTCTGTTTAAGCCATTCTGTTATTGATTTACTTCTATGCTTTGGGTCATTGTCCTGTTGCAACACCCAGCTTCAGCTGGTAGACAGATGGCCTTAGGTTCTCCTGAAAAATGTCTTGATAAACTTGGGAATTCATTTTTCCTTCGATGACAGCAATCCGTCCAGGCCCTGACACAGCAAAGCAGACCGAAACCATGATGCCCCCACCACCATACTTCACAGTTGGGATGAGGTTTTGATGTTGGTGTGCTGTGCCTCTTTTTCGCCACACATAGTGTTGTGTGTTTCATCCAAACAACTCAACTTTAGTTTCATCTGTCCACAGAATATTTTGCCAGTACTGTTGTGGAACATCCAGGTGCTCTTGTGCAAACTGTAAACGTGCAGCAATGTTTTGTTTGGACAGCAGTGGCTTCCTCTGTGGTATCCTCCCATCAAATCCATTCTTGTTTAGTGTTTTACGTATTGTAGATTCGCTAACAGGAATGTTAGCATTTGCCAGTGACTTCTGTAAGTCTTTAGCTGACACTCTAGGATTCTTCTTCACCTCATTGAGCAGTCTGCGCTGTGCTCTTGCAGTCATCTTTACTGGAAGGCCACTCCTAGGGAGATTAGCAGCAGTGCTGAACTTTCTCCATTTATAGACAATTTGTCTTACTGTGGACTGATGAACAGCAAGGCTTTTGGAGATACTTTTATAACCCTTTCCAGTTTTATGCAAGGCAACAATTCTTAATCGTAGGTCTTCTGAGAGCTCTTTTGTGCGAGGCATCATTCACATCAGGCAATGCTTCTTGTGAAAAGCCAACCCAGAACTGGTGTGTGTTTTTTATAGGGCAGGGCAGCTCCAATCTAATCTCATTGATTGGACTCCAGTTGGCTGACATCTCACTCCAATTAGCTCTTGGAGATGTCATTAGTCTAGGGGTTCACATACTTTTTCCACCTGCACTGTGAATGTTTACATGGTGTGTTCAATAAAAACATGGCAACATTTCATTATTTGTGTGTTATTAGTTTAAGCAGACTGTAATTGTCTATTGTTGTGACTTAGATGATGATCAGATCACATTTTATGACCAATTTGTGCAGAAATCCATATCATTCCCAAGGGTTCACATACTTTTTCTTGCAACTGTATATCAAAACTCAAAGAGGTATTATGGTGGGGAAAAATTGGGATTGAAAACCCCTTCCACCTGTAGTTTGTGAATACCTAGCACAATGTTAAACAAAAATCTGCACACCAGTCAAGCCATAAGACTTGCTTTTCCCACAGGAATCGCAAATTTGCAGTGATGTTACTACCGCAAAGGATTCTGGGTGGCATATGCAAATTAGTTCAACAAAGAATCAAATTTTTGCCTCATTCCATTTTAAACATGGGTTCCTTTGAGTCTGTGTTTGCTGTATACAACAGCTTTGAAACACAACTTAGGAAAAGACGCAAAGCCAGTGAAGCACTCATGGACAGCTGTTTCATTGTTAATGCAAATCATCAGCATGAGGTTGGTTACTGAGAATAGCAAGTCCTGTGGCTTGACTGGTGTGCAGATTTTTGTTTAACATTGTGCTATATATATATATAGCTAACACAATGTATGTATATATATATATATATATATATATATGTGTGTGTAGATTGGCTATTTTCTGGCTATTCTCAGCCAACTAGCACTTTTCAATTTCAGGCACATCTTCTGCTATTTATGGCACCCCACTCACCCCCTCCCTCCCCTTCTCCAACATCAGTTGTTTTAAGTGTTAAACTCTTTCTGATTGATTTGTATTGCTTCAGACCTGAAGAAGAGAGGAAAACTCTCGAAAGCTGGTCTTTGAAATATTATGTTAGTCCAATAAAAAATGTATCATTGCATACTGCAATACTCTGGGATTTTGGCTTTATATATATATTAAAGGTTGAAGTGGCAAAAAATATGTTAACGCTGCCATGGAATAGAATGAGTATGGTTTGATGATTTGATATGGCATTGGCAGAGACAGTTACGTGTGCCAGCAATTATATCCTGGAATGTAGGGGTATGGAGGTTGTTTGGGGAGAGTTCGGAAGAATACGAAAAATTGTGATTGAGTCACCTCATCGGTTGCTATGTTGTGACAGCCTGGTATGGGTATGTGAACAAAGGAGAATTTCTGTGATGCTGTCAGCCAGATCTCTTCCTAATCAACCTTCTTATTGTTAGTGAGGGGGACTGACCAGCATATGTCAGGCTGGGCCTGTAGTTTCCCATCTTAAGGACGCCAGACCGCTCCCCTTTATCGTCTCAGTCTGGCGATTTGCCCCTCCCACCACTTCCTTTTCTCATATCTTTATCTAAGGTGGGCCCCCCTTTTATTTCAGGCCCAGCGTCTCGTCGGTTCCGGCACACCACACCCGACTTTCTCACAATACTATCTGTCTCATTTAGGGACATTACATCCCTACTTCTATTATACTCTCATTATGACTTTTGATGCCCCGACCATGAATATACATGAATATATATATATATATACCGGTATATGACATTTTGTGAGTTTTGGTGAATGTGTACATAAATAAAATATATAAATATAGATATTTTTTTTTCACTGCTCCTCTTTTTTCCTTTCTATTGGTCGGAAAGTCAAGTTGTGAGGATTGTTTAATGTTGCATTTGTTTGCAATGAGAAACAAAAGTAAAAACACTCCAAGCACCATCACCATAACCACTACAACACACCCGGACTGTACAACATTCTCTGTATTGCTGGGCTCAGATGAAGGAAGCTAACAGCAGCTCTACTGAAGGCAGAGTCCAGTGCTTGGCAGAACAGAGGTAGAGTGGCAAACCATTTGCAAACAGTTTGCCTACTTACCCTGGGGGTGCACTGTACAGCGTGCTGCAGTGGTATAGAGTTTGCAGTGTTTTTTAACATAAGTATGCACATTGATGGGGGAAGAGGTTGTATAATGTACTTTGCTTCCTGCTAGTACAGGTTTAGCAGCAGGAACCTAGGCCTCAAATTACTTGTTACAAATATAAGTGAGACAAAATTGGGTGAGCTCCAAAATGGATTCAGGGGTAGCTTGTACTTTAGCTTCGATCGAGAAAAATGAATGCTCTTTGATGAAATCAATATGATTATTGCTCAGGCACGCAAATATAATATCTATTTATACATATCCACGTGTCTGTGCGTCTGGTGTCTTCGTCGATAGAAAGGATACGAATCTGTAAACCTTGTGACCTACATATTGCAACATACAGCAAAACTGACTCGTAAAAACATATTGCATCAAAATGTTCCCATAGATTGATGGCAATTTGTTCCTTATTAAAATAAAAATAAAAAAGGACGTGTCTTGTTCAAATGAAGAGGAGCGGAAGCAAAACTTTTTTTATTTATTTTTGTGGCCATCCTTGTGGTATTTTTTTTCCATTTTCCCCTACGGCAGCCTCGGTTTAATGTCTTCAAGCTATAATACATACAAGAAAACTCAGTTTTGTGGGAACTGCTGGCGTGTAAGTGGGAACAAGTCTTTCTCCAAAGTTCCCATGCACCATGTTCAAAGCTCTATTTATATAATTATTAGAGAAAGGGGGGGGGCAAGCAAAATTCTACACATTGACTTTTATATTCAGAATCACAGCAGGTTATTTCATAGATTCCATTTCACTGCAAACATGTTACAAATTGGTTTAGAATAAGGAGAAGCTGTTTGAAGTATAAATAAGAAAAACGATATAACATACATTGAAAAAAGAAAAATAAACCTCAAAGAATATTAATATGTCAGTAATTATAATAATAGCTTTGATAGTTAAAGCATTTGTTGTTAAGTTGCGTGTTGCCTTTTTATTGTGATTGTTTTTTTTCTTTGTGATGTATGTAATGTTTGCATTGGTGCCATACAGTTAGATCCAAATATATTTGGACAGTGACACAATTTTCATAGTCTTGGCTTTGCCTCCACAATGGAGTGGAAATTCATGTTGACATTTCATAGGGGCAAACACTGAATCTCCAGGATTTAAACTCCCATTTTAAAAGAATCTATAAAAAAAAATGAACTGTTACTTATCAATCAATTCTTCATATACAAGACTATGTGGATGGTGTAGTTTGAATCTTTGGATTGAGACAAATTGATAGACAGTTCAATTTCAGGAGAACCCTCCTGCAGTTGGTTCTCCTGTTTGCTTTCATGTTAAAGTGATTTGAGAGCTAAGTTAATAAGCTAAGTAAAGACTCTGAGAGAGCAGTGGGACCTCTTTGTGACCGCATTTAACATTAAAGCTGTGTTCTGATTGGCAGTTTGATATTTCACTCAGTCACACGTGTCAAGGATAAATCATCCTTTAGTTATGTTCAGGGGAACCCAAATCAATTCAAGCGCTTGGAGAAGCAATAAGGCACAAGACATGTTGTGATAGTTGTGAATCCAGAAGAATTGCTTTTAGCTTTAATTGGGGGGAATTCGTTTTATACAGTGGGGGGATACGTGCTTGCATGCAAAACATATTTACTGTTTTTAAACAGTCATAGGAAAGGAATGTAAGAAGAGACATATTTCTAAGTGTCACAAGACAAGCAGTCTACAAGAAGTACTCCAGTGGGGGCTAGTTTTTACAGGGAAGAATAACTAATAGAGGATAAGGTTTATTTAAACATAAAGCATATCATGATCCAAGTTAGCCAATTTTAATACAGACTGGACCGGAAATGGCATCTGTAGCTTGAGCCTTGGAATAAAGGTGTATTCCTTCGCACACGTGATATCACGATAAATGACCAGGAAATACAGAACTATTTCTGTCCCTGGATGCTGCAAAGCACAGCCTACCTGGGAACATTAAAATGAAAATTGGGCATATTCCATAACTTTTACATACATATATGAATTTTGCTAAATCTTTTTTTTATAAACTAAGCATACACTACTTTTACATTGTCACTAAGTACAGCAAATTGTTCACAACTATGTTCCTCAAAAACATAGCTGTTCCTCATAAATAATGGGAACAGAGAAAATAATATGCCACATTTCTTAAGTAATTCAAGGGCCAATTGTTAATGGATATAGTACAGTTTATCATCAGTGATGGTTTATCTTAAACCCTAGTCGTATTTGCACGACTGATGATCACGGTAGTTGTGTTTCTGCCAAATCTGCAGATCTGCATTTGGCCGCCTCTACTCTGGGGTGCTAACCCCAGCCATTCCTTCTATGGACCATTGTTTTGCTCTTGCTCATGAATTAGATCAAAAATCACAGTTCCCTGCAACCTCTTGCTAGCTTTCCAAACAGACATCCCTTTGTATTGAGGCAGGTCAGTGTAAATACAGAGCACGGAGCTACAATGTTTACAGTGACACGGCACAGATTATGCATTCTGGAAGGGAGCATTTTTCCACTTGCACAATCCCATGACAAGGTATGGCTTGAGATCTTAAAAATCTGTCAGCACCCAGAACAGTTCTTCAATGATGATTTAAACCTCAGCCTGGACCAATTTTCGAAATTGAAAACTTACCTCCCTCAGGCTCTTGGTGATGCCTTGTGAGTCTCTTGTAAGAGCAGTAACTTGGGGATTAACGCTGGATTAACATTTAATATAATGTATTACACATTGTCTTCTTTCCACTCAAGTGGCTCTTCTTGTACATTTTAACATTCGTGTTTTATAATTATGTTTAAGTGAAAAATAGGAATTTAACATAAAGGTGTTGATAATTATTTTATGGTTTGTTTATGAAGCCGCAAGCATTTTTTGTTTTCATTTTTTTGTTTTGTTTAAATGAGTCACGGATAAAGGAACGTAGGAGAGAAGATTTATCTTCCAATCCAGCTTAACTGACCTTAAATATAGGAAATTAGTAAAATGCTGATTCTATTTATGCTGATGAGTTGAGGTTTTGCTGTTTATATTTCTGAATGCACAGTAGAAGAAAAAAGGAAATCAAACATACGTGTGAGTCATGACATTAATCCAAAACAGTATTTTTCCCTATAACCTTCTCCGTCTCTGGACAATAGATGTTTTATCTTTCAATTACGTTTCAACATGCAGAACGTCGAAAAGAAGGGAAAAGCCTGCTATAGTGGAGACCAATCTTGAATTTGACATCAGGAACACCATGGATTTTCCAGCTAGGTAGTAAAGTCAGTGGGGGGGGGTGGGGATTTATCACAGTTTTCTGTTCTAAAAAGTGGTCCAAAGTAGTAAGATCACAATCACCATGGAAACCAGAAGAGTAAATCACAAAGGAAACCCTGTATTTTTCCACCACACTTTAAACAACAACAGAGTGCGACTAAAATTCACACAGCTCCTGTTGCAACAACCAGCTCATTAACGGGAACGTTGTAGCTCTATGTAGCACATATTATAAAATGAGTGGGTTCTGGCTGGCTCTTTATAATATATTAGTATGTTGCTCCATAAGGCATGAAATAATCTCCAAGTCCCACAGTGCAGGATGGAGAAATAGGAGGTTAGAACCCGCACCACCCGCACTGGTACTGCAACCCATTTTTTTCCTCTTCCAATATCACTGAAGTTAATGGTCCTGAAACTACGTGTTTTTGTCTGTTATCTCTAAAGATTATCTACCATTTATTTTACAATATTTATCTATTTTGTGATGTATTAATCAGCATTAGATGTCACTCATTTAACAAAATGTGTAACAATAAAGGTCTATCCTTTGCCTTCGAGAACACATGGACAATTTCATCGAAATTCTGAAGCGATAAACACTGACAGTTATTTTGTAATAAAGTTTTATTATTTCACCATCTCCGGATTATTTGCTGTGTACAAGGTTCCAACCAAAAGACAGATATTTCGCACTAAATTAAATCAAAGTCTTACACAACATCTGCCGGCGATTATTTGTTTTTCTGGATTTCTGATAAACAGGGAAATATATAATTTCTCTGATATTAGTGGTGCTCAAAAATGAATGGTATTGTTCTCTCTGTTGATCGTTGTTATTAGTATGAGCAATTATATTCCATATCACTTTAAAATTATACAGTTGGGGTTATTAAACAAGTCATTGACAGACACAATCAATGTTAACAGATGCAAGACATACACAAGAGGTAAAGAAGGCTCTATTATTATTATTATTATTTTATTATTTATATAGCGCCATCACATTCCGTAGCACTGTACAGTGGGTGGACTAACATTTTTACCAGACAATTGGACGTACAGGAACAGAGAGGTTGACTGCCCTGCTCAATGAGCTTACATTCTATTCAATCATGCTTACAATTTTAGAGGAAGAACTTAAGGAACACAATAGTGAGAAGAATGTGTCCGACTCCGAGGGGAGAAGGGGTTGATAGATATGATGCTTGTGTCTGGTAAAGATTGATAAAGTCGTGTGTGAAGGAACCTGAAGAGTCAACAGAGCGAGAGTGAAATGGACTGTGGAAGCACAGGTTACGGGTGGAGGGAAGGTAGGGCTGTTGTAAATTCAGACATTACCCAGAAAGATGAGAAGCTTTCCTACAGAGATGGGTTTAAAGGAACTTTGTTAATAACCGGAGATTAGGGGAGCATAGAATGAGGTAAAGCATTCCATAGGAATAGTCAGGGCCGGATTAAGAGTCCAGTGGGCCTGGTGCTGATAATTATGATGGGCCTTATTACAAAATCTTATTGACCAAAAACACTAAAACAGTCCTACCTCCTAAGCGTCATGTATCTGATGGAGATGATGCTGTAGGGAAACTCATAGGATGCAACTATGAGAAAACACATACCCTTTGCTAATCTCATGCTTTCATCTTTCAAGTAAACCCATACCCCCTAACAGCAGTGTCCAGTAAAGCAGGAAGTCTATGGATGCGGTAAAAGGGTGGGCTACTGACACAAACCACATAACCAGAACGGCCGAAAGGGCGAACATACACAAAAAGGGGGGAGCAGCACAGAGGCAGCCTACAGAGCAGGTAAGTGAGGGATGGGGGGGTGGGGGAGACCGCATAGAGGAAGGTAAAGTAGAAGGAGCAGAAAGGTTCTGCAAGGGGCAGGAGGGGTCAGCAAGGAATAGAAAGGGGCAGCAAGAAGCAGGAAGGGGTCAAAAGGTTTTCAAGGAGCAGGAGGGTAAAGTAGAAGGAGCAGCAAGGAGCAGGAGGGGTCAGCAAGGAGCAGGAGGGGTCAGCAAGGAATAGAAAGGATCTGCAAGAGGCAGGACGTGTCAGCAAGGAATAGGAAGGGGCAGCAGGAAGGGGTAGGGACGGTCTGCAAGGAGCAGGAGGGGTCACCAAGGAGTAGGAAGGGTCTGCAAGGAGCAAGAGGGGTCAGCAAGGAGTAGGAACAGGCAGCAAGGAGCAGGAAGGGGCAGCAAGGAGTAGGAAGGGGCAGCAAGGAGTAGGAAGAGGCAGCAAGAAGTAGGAAGAGGGAGCAGGAAGGGTCTGCAAGGAGCAGGAAAGGGCAGCATGGAGTAGGAAGGGGCAGCAGGGAGTAGGAAGGGGCAGCACGGAGTAGGAAGAGGCAGCAAGGAGCAGGAGGGGTCAGCAAGGAGTAGAAAGGGTCTGCAAGGCGCAGGAGGGGTCAGCAAGGAGTAGTAAGGGTCTGCTAGGAGTAGGAAGGGGCAGCAAGGAGGAAGAAGGGGCAGAAAGGAGTAGGAAGGGTCTGCAAAAAGCAGGAAGGGTCTGCAAGGAGCAGGAAGGGGCAGGAAGAATCAGAAGGAACAGAAAGGATCATCAAGGGGCTGCAAGAAGCTGGAAGGGGCAGAAAGAAGCAGGAAGGGCAGTAAGAAGCAGGAAGGGTCTGCAAGAAGCAGGAAGGGCAGGAAGGGTCTGCAAGAAGCAGGAAGGGTCTGCAAGAAGCAGGAAGGGCCATCAAGGAGCAGGAAGAGTCATCAAGGAGCAGAAAGGGATCAGAAAGAGAAAGGAGCAGAAGGGCGCAAAATAAGCAGAAAGGTAAAGGAGCAGAAGGAGCCTCAGAAGACAAAGAAGACTGTGTCAAATGAAGGAGAAGAAAATGAGATTGGAGCACTTCATTCTGGACACCACATCATAAGGCGTTGGTACCTGGGCCTGGCAGGGAAACTTTGGACCTTCTCATCAAACCAGGTAAAAACAAACAATATCAGTGTTAATGTGTTCACTTTTATTTATTGAGTGTCAGGAAACACAGAGGGCCGCTGGGTAGGGGTGCCGCTGATTGGCTACATGGGTCAGCTAGCACTCTAAGCCAATCAGTAGCTCCCCATTCATAAAAACGTAAAACATTTTCATGAATCGGGAACTAGCGATTGGCTTAGAGTGTCAGATGACCACTCTAGCCAATCAGCGGCACCCATGCCCAACGTCAATCTGCACTTCCTGACACTCTGTTTCAGAAGTCGAATACCACTGAGCGACCTGGAGATCTGGAGCTGAAGGAAGCCTTTGGGGGTAAACCATTTGAGAGCGGTTTCACCCCTTCAAAGAAAGAGCACCCAGGGGCCGCCTTGCATCACAGCATTTTCATTTAGATAAAGTTGTTATGGTGACCAGAATGTTCCTGTAATTTGATGAAAGGAACACTATAGTGTCAGGAATACAAACATATATTCCTGACACCATAGTTGTGAAAACGCTATTCATCCTTGCTTTATGTGAAAATGACTATGCTCCTTCCCTTTCATGACACTGTCAAAAAGGGGCCAAGCATGGATGTCATTACAATTATGCCCCCCCCCCCTCCCCCCCGGAAAAATTCCTGCGGACGTCCATGCTCAGGGTCCCCATGTTCCCCAGTGTCCCAATGTCTCAGCGTCCCCATGTCTCGGAGCTGCTGTCTGGACTCTCTGTGCAGAGCTGCTCCCCCGCGCATCAGTGAGTAGAGAGAGGCAGGGAGGGAGATGCCGTAACTTCTTATCACTGCCTCTCTCCACACAAACAGTGACCCCCTACTGGCCGGCGCTGGTATTGCAGAATAATCTATGTTTATACTGAGACAGACATTTGTATTGCCGGTATTACTGCAATACCGGCACCGGCTAGGCAGCCTCAAATACCTGAGAAATACTTCTGAGAAATACCTGGCAACCCTAAGAAATACATGAAAAATACCTGGCAACCCTAAGTAGTGTGTAAAAAAAAAAAAAAAAATGTAACATTTTTTTTTTTTTTTTAAAACCAATGGGCCTATTCCATGGGCCTGGGCCTGGAGCTGCAGCTCCATCAGCCCCTATGTTAATCCGGCCCTGCCCGCGGTCCCCCCTCCTCTTACCGTTCGGCGAGCGGCGTCCTCTCCTCTTGACACGCCGCTCGCGTCCTCTCCTCCTCCTCCCCCCAGCGGCAGCATGTCTAACGCTGCACGCTGGGAGCCGGCACCCATATCAGTACGCCGGGGTCACTCACATGACCCGGCGTTAAAGCGACAGTACAAAAATCACAGTGGGGGGTATAGATACCCCCCACGTGTGTTTGTTAATTCTGATTGGAAGTTATCCAATCAGAATTAAGGCTAGGATATTTATACTTACCTTTCCTGCCTCTCAGTGCCCTGTTGTGGTCTTTGCTTTATGTATTGATACTGAAAGTGTGCTTTCTGGTTACGTACTCTCTGGCTTGTTATACTAACTTCGTGACTTTCTCCTACCCTTTGACCTCGGCTTGTTTATCGATATTCTGTTTTCTGGTTCCCCTTACTCGGCTTATCTCCTGACTATTCTGTGTGTGCTTAGCCCGGCCACTCTCCGGTACTGCACACTTTCTGTGTGTGTGTCTGTGTGTGTGTTAGCGTGTTGGGTTCCCCGAATCGTGACGATAGGATTATAGAATGTGGCATAGGATTCATAGAATGTGGCATAGGATTATAGAATGAGGCATATGATTATAGAATGTGGCAAAGGATTATAGAATGAGGCATAGGATTATAGAATGAGGCATAGGATTCATCAGTGGCGTACACATGACCCATGGGGCCCCGGTGCGAAAATTGATCCGTGGGCCCCCCCCAACCCCCCGCGCTTACTCTGGCGGGCCGGGGCCGCAACACATTGCGGCGGGCACCTGGTCGCAGGGGTTGCAGGGCTGCGAATCCTGCGACCGCGGTATGTACGCCAGTGCATGCAGATGCACACACACTTAAAGGACCACTACAGACACCCAGATCACATCAACTCAATGAAGTGGTCTGGGTGTCAGGTCCCTCTAGTTTTAACCCTGCAGTTGAAAACATAGCAGTTTCAGAGAAACTGCTATGTTTCACTGAGGGTTAATCCAGCCTCTATTGGCTGTCTCACTGACAGCCGCTAGAGGCGCTTCCGCGATTCTAAGACACTGAACGTCCATAGAAAAGCATTGAGTAATGCTTTCCTATGGGCGGTTTGAATGCGTGCGCGGCTCTTGACGCGCATGCGCATTCGGAGCTGAGAGGCGGAGGGATCCCCTGCGCCAAGGGAGTCCGGCGCTGGAGAAAGGTAAGTGCTGAAGACACACACACACTCACGAACAGACGCATACACACTAGCTAACAGACACACACATGTACTGACAGTGACACACTCAGCGACAGACATACATACACACTCACTTACAAAACATACACTCTCACTGACAAACACACACTCACTAACAGACATCAAACAGACTCACTAACACACACAAACACACTCAGTAACATACACACAGTAACACACTCACTGACACTCACTAGCAGTCACACACTCAACAGACACACTCACTCACTGACACTAGCAGACACACACACACTCACACTAGCACTCACACTAACACACACAAACACACTCAGTAACAGACACACACAGTAACACACTCACTAGCAGTCACACACTCAACAGACACACTCACTCACTGACACTAGCAGACACACACACACTCACACTAGCACTCACACTAACACACACACACAAGCACACTCAGTAACAGACACACACAGTAACACACTCACTGACACTCACTAGCAGTCACAAACACTCTAACACACACACACTCACACTAACACTTACACACACACTCACACTAACACTTACACACACACTCACACTCACTCTAACACACACACGTTTTTTTTTTTTTTATTTAATCCCCCCAGCCTCCTTACCTTTTGGAGTGCTGAGGGGTTCCCTGGGGTCCAGTGGTGCTGCTGGGCTCCTGGGGGGGCCGGTCACCCGGCGGGCAGTCAGGCTGGCGGGCGCGCGAGGGAGCACTCTCCCCTGAGTGCTTCCTCTTCAGCTCCCTCGCGCGCCGCGTACTGATACCGGCGCCAGAAGATGACATCATCTTCCGGCTCCGGTATCAGTGCGGTGCGCGAGGGAGCTAAAAAGGAAGCACTATGGGGAGAATGCTCCCTCGCGCGCCCGCAGGACCGGCCGTGGGGTGACAGCAGGGCCAGCCTCGGGGGGCCCGGAGGTGGCCGGCTCTAGGGCCCCCCAGGAGAAGAGGCTGGCCAAGTGGCTACATACCGGGTCGCAGGGGCGGCCGGGCCCCCTGGTGGGCCGGGCCCGGTCGCAGCCGCGACCCCTGCGACCCTGGTATGTACGCCACTGGGATTCATAGAATGTGGCATAGGATTATAGAATGAGGCATAGGATTCATAGAATGTGGTTTAGGATTATAGAATGAGGCATAGGATTCATAGAATGTGGTTTAGGATTATAGAATGAGGCATAGGATTCATAGAATGTGGCATAGAATTCATAGAATGTGGCATAGGATTATAGAATGAGGCATAGGATTCATACAATGTGGCAATGTATTCATAGAATGTGGCATAGGATTATAGAATAAGGCATAGGATTATAGAATGTGGCAAAGGATTATAGAATGAGGCATAGGATTATAGAATGTGGCATAGGATTATAGAATGAGGCATAGGATTATAGAATGTTGCATAGGATTATAGAATGAGGCATAGGATTATAGAATGTGGCATAAGATTATATAATGTGGCATAGGATTATAGAATGAGGCATATGATTATAGAATGAGGCATAGGATTATAGAATGTGGCATAGGATTCATAGAATGAGGCATAGGATTCATAGAATGTGGCATAGGATTATAGAATGAGGCATATGATTATAGAATGTGGCATAGGATTATAGAATGAGGCATAGGATTATAGAATGAGGCATAGGATTATAGAATGAGTCATATGATTATAGAATGTGGCATAGGATTATAGAATGAGGCATATGATTATAGAATGAGGCATAGGATTATAGAATGAGGCATATGATTATAGAATGTGACATAGGATTATAGAATGAGGCATATGATTATAGAATGAGGCATATGATTATAGAATGTGGCAAAGGATTATAGAATGTGGCATAGGATTCATAGAATGTGGCATAGGATTATAGAATGAGGCATATGATTATAGAATGAGGCATAGGATTATAGAATGTGGCATAGGATTAATGTGGCATAGGATTATAGAATGAGGCATATGTAACGGAATGCAGTAGTATAGTCCACGATCTCAGTTGATGTCATAGGTAATTAGAAAGTTAGAAAGCACGGCAATATTCCCAATCCTCCCAATAACCGGACGAAACACAGTTTGGGAGTCAACTAACTTTCTTTATTCACAGACTTCCATATTTATGCAGTGGTTTCCTTAGAGATGTTACAGGGGATTTCTCCCATCAGGCAGTATAATTATCCCAACAGGCATTGCTGCACGAGAGGGATCCTCCCACTAAAATGGACGATTAAGTGGATTATCCCCTCGTGCAGCAAAACTGACAATTCACATAGAAATCCATATTTCGCATAATATTACTCGCTTTCATACGAATCACCGTTCGGTAGATAGCTGGGGTCTGCGGGCACATTTAGTGAGAATACCGCTCAGATCTCAGCTAAACTAACCGAACGCCGCACAAAATACACTTAACCATCGAGTTCGGTTTGAAACTACCGAACATCGATGGGGAACAGAATGTGGTGAACGCGGAAGTCCAGCGGTGTTCGGATCATTGAGTAGCCGTTTTCAGTTCCAGGCTCTCGACGACCGAACACCGCTGCAGAGACAAAGGATCCAAGATGGCCGACCGCCGCATGGTCGGTAGCCGAATGACGGCCACCTAGGAGAGCCTTTAATTACCGATTGCAACATTGTTGCAATCGGTTAATTAGTGCCACACGACTCTGAGTGTGTGGTCTACCTGGGGAGCCCGTATTCGTTTGGCGAACGGCCCGGATAGCCGCGTTTCGTCAAACGAAAGGTTTGCATGCTGGTAGCTTACGGCTGCCAGCATGCGAACGGCCATAATATAATACATACACAACCAAGATACATAGTAACACATTCAGCCTACGGACAACCTTTATTTTATATAGTCCAGAAGTGGCTAGGTTTGCCACAGCATATGATTATAGAATGTGGCATAGGATTATAGAATGAGGCATATGATTATAGAATGAGGCATAGGATTATAGAATGAGGCATAGGATTCATAGAATGTGGCATAGGATTATAGAATGAGGCATATGATTATAGAATGAGGCATAGGATTATAGAATGTGGCATAGGATTATAGAATGAGGCATAGGATTATAGAATGTGGCATAGGATTATAGAATGAGGCATAGGATTATTGAATGTGGCATAGGACTCATAGAAGGTAGGAAGGGATTTGATAAGTGTGGCATATAATTGATAAGAGGTGCAATGGTATTCATATTAAACTTTGAGATCTGTTACAAGATGAAATGCAGTTCAGGTAAATTTGAGCTAATTGTGTGTTCGGACAAATTCCAAAACTATGCACAAAAATGTACACTAATTACGGACCATCCAAAACGTTCCATGCTGAACATGTTTGGGTAAGCTTGTGATCCAGAATTCTGCCCATGATGCAAAAAAAGATAAACGATTAATGGGAACAAATAAGATGGATGGCTAGGGAACAATCACAAATGACGATTTTATTCACAGATCAGACGTGACAAATAGAGAGAAATACAGGAGGAAATACAAATCTATCTTTAATAATTTTAATATATACCCTCATCCCACACAATTACTCTCACATTTACCCTCAAACTCACACTGTCATACTCACTCCACACTGACATTTATGTTTATTTATTTTTATTATTTTTGTCGAGCCCAACTGACTTCCTGAAAAACGAGTTCAGCCGAGTCAACTTTTTTCGCCATTCACAAGTCTAATTCATAGAAGGTGGTATGGTATTTATAGAAGGACAGAATGGGATTCATAGGTTAAGGTCTACTGAGTCTGTGGGAGTCGATGATATGCATATTCCATAAGATTAAGTCTCATTTTAGATAACACTTCTATCAATATCAAAATAAATATTAAAATCATGTTTTAAATTCTTTTTCAGCCACACTCTTGGAGAACTGAAATGAGATTTTGTTCAAAGGCATACATTACCAAGCTAATCTAGTTTTGATTATTTGAAAAACAGTAAGTTTAGTCTGAAATATTACTTTACTGAGTCAATATCAGTTAGAGATATCATTAAGTAAATTGCCCCTTATTGGACTTTATTTGAGTATCCATTAAAAAGTATAAAAATAACAAAATTAAACCATTATAATGTTTCTTTAATGTGTTTTCTTTGCTTAGTTTAACCCCTTAAGGACACATGACGTGTGATATGTCATGATTCCCTTTTATTCCAGAAGTTTGGTCCTTAAGGGGTTAAAGTACGTTTATATTTTATCTAATTAATTTTCTCTTATTTTGAATATGAAGGATGGAGGATGCTTTTTAATCAGTAAAAGAGAAGAATTTTTTGATTGATGGGTTGGGATGCAGTTTTAGGAATCCTTGTGGAAGTAGTATGTTAGTCTGATTAACCCTTTCACTAGGCCAATATTGTATACATGATTCCCAGGGTATATTCCCATACCCCGGAACCAAGTATACGCAATTTTACCAATTACAGATGAA
This sequence comes from Pelobates fuscus, assembly GCF_036172605.1. Lineage (NCBI taxonomy): Eukaryota > Metazoa > Chordata > Amphibia > Anura > Pelobatidae > Pelobates > Pelobates fuscus. The sequence continues at coordinate 24,923,103 of NC_086322.1, forward strand.
ACTAGTTTATTGCAAATTAATTTTGATTGCAACCGTTATGCAGACAGCTCTGCTGAGCAATCCCTGCAGCTGCAAAACCACTGCATACAGTCACACTGTTACATTCACTATCCTTCACTCATACTGAGCACTACCCTCATCCCACACAATTACTCTCACATTTACCCTCAAACTCACACTGTCATACTCACTCCACACTGTCACTCACTCACAGTCACCCTCATACACACAGTCACCCTGTCACAGTCACCCTCATACACATAGTCACCCTGTCACAGCCACCCTCATACACATAGTCACCCTGTCACAGCCACCCTCATACACACCGTCACCCTGTCACAGTCACCATCATGCACACAGTTACCCTGTCACAGCAGCACTCAAACACACAGTCACCCTGTCACAGTCACCCTCAAACACACAGTCACCCTGTCACAGTCACCATCATACACACAGTCACCCTGTCACAGTCACCATCATACACACAGTCACCTTGTCACAGTCACCATCAAACACACAGTCACCCTGTCACAGTCACCATCATACACACAGTCACCTTGTCACAGTCACCATCATGCACACAGTTACCCTGTCACAGTCACCCTCAAACACACAGTCACCCTGTCACAGTCACCCTCATACACGCAGTTACCCTGTCACAGTCAGGGCCGCCATGAGGGGATGACAACCATAATGGTTGTCACGGGCCCGGCGGCCCTGGAGGGCCGGCCATCTGGGCCCCACGTGTATCTTCAGGGGCCCGGTCAGCGCTGTGCCCGTGGTCACTTCCTCCCAGCTCACTCCGCGTGGGAGGAGCGCGCGCCCGGCAATGAAGAGGGAGAGCCAGCCGACTCCCAGTCCCATCAGCCCCAGCCACCCTCCTGCAAAGACAAGGTAAGAAACAGGAGGGTGGCTGGAAAATGAGCTGTGTGTGTGTATGTCTGTATGTATGTCTGTCTATATGTATGGATGTCAGTGTCTGTATGAATGTATGTATGCCAGTATGAATGTATGTCTGTATGCATGTCATTATATGTGTATGAATGTCAGTGTATGTATGTCTGCATGTCATTATGAATGTGTGTGTCTGTCTGTCTGTATGAATGTATGTATGCCAGTATGAATGCCTGTCTGTATGTCATTATGAATGCGTCTGTATGTCCCTATGCATGTGTGTCTGTATGTATGTTAGTATGTGTCTGTCACTATGTACGCCTGTGTGTCTGTATATGTGTGTATGTCTCAGTATGTGTGTGTCAGTATGTATGCCTATATGCGTATCAGTATGTGTGTCTGTTAGTATGTATCAGTATGTGTGTGTGTATCTGTGTCCTTTTGTATCAGTGAATGTGTCTGTGTGTGTATTCCTGTGGGCGGTATTTGGAGGCGGTCTCTGTGGGCGGTTTTGGAGGCGGGTCCCCAGGGGCCCAGACCCTGAGCTCAATTAGGGGCCCCAAAATGTCTGGTGGAGGCCCTGGTCACAGTCACCCTCATACACATAGTCACCCTGACACAGTCACCCTCATACACACAGTCACCCTGCCACAGTCACCATCATGCACACAGTTACCCTGTCACATTCACCCTCAAACACACAGTCACCCTGTCACTGTCATCCTCATACACACAGTCACCCTGTCACAGTCACCCTGTCACAGTCACCCTCATACACACAGTTACCTTGTCACAGTCACCCTCATACTGTCACATATTCATCTGCTTATAAAAATGTGGTTAATGACATTTACTGTCCACACAGGAAAAGTTGTGCCGAGCAGCAACCTAATCCACAGAAGGGTTAATGCTGAGCAGCAATTATGCAAATGAAACCTGGTAACTGAATTTGAGGTCAAAGGCCGGTTACAGCCTATCAGATCTAGAGGAGGGGTATTTAGGCCCAGTTCTTATCTTGCTCAGTGCCCTGTCGTGGTTTCCCTTGTGGTTGTCCGAGAGCGCATTCCTGTTTATAGTTTTCTACCTGGTTTTTGACTTTGGCTTTGTTTATTGACTTCTCTATATTCTGGTATCCTGACTCCTGGCTTTCCTCATCGCTGTGTCCCTTTCTGTGTTCCCTGACCTCGGCTAGTATATTTGACTATTCTTTGTACGTTAAATCTGGCCATTCTAAGGACCGATAATACGTTACTTATTTGTCATCTGTGCTATACAGTTCTACGTGCTGGATCAAACAGTAATCCTGACACATACACATAGTCACCCTCATACACAGGCACCTCCGCAGTCAGTCATCCTCATACACACAAACAGTAACCTTCATACACACCGAGTGCACTGTTTGTATATGTATTGATCATTTGTAGTGGTAAGTTTTGCATTTTATATAGCAGCCGGTGTACATACTCCGTAGTGCAGGACATAATGCATATTTTCGCATATACATTTATATCTTTGGGTATTGTAACAGACCTCTTATACTCAGACTGAGTATATATGTTATGAAGCTCCCAAGTCCCAAATACAAAAGTGGTTATAGTGAATATAGCTCCCAATCCCCCAAACATGAGCCAAGACTTCATGAAGGGGTAAACTGTTGTGTTTAATCCAGGCTCAATGGCCTGCTTTTATACAGTTCAAGGACACAAAAAACACGCCCATGACACTCCCACAAACACAATGCCATGTTACCATGACTAGACAAAAATGAAAATTTACAGAAAACACACAAAAATACATAATTTGCATAAAGTAACCCCCATAGTTTATACATTCCCGAATAGCTTGGATCTGAGCGCCCAGCATATCCAAAAATCTCTCAGATCCCACGAACACAGCCGAATCGCCAACGGGCAGCGGCGTACATACCGCGGCCCGGCCGCCCTGCAGAACCCTGTGACCGGGTATCTGCTGCCATCATCTTCTGCGGCCCTGGTCCACGCGGCAAACCGCTGGGGCCGCCATCCAAGGGGTCCATCGGGTGGCCCATGCTGTCAGGGCCACCCAATGGATATGGATTGCCAGGGGGCCCGGTCAGCGCTGGGCGCTTTAATCGCACGACCGGGCCACCTGTGATCACATCACACAAAGCTGGGAGGAAGTGACCGCACGTCACTCCTCCCAGCTAACACACAGACCGTGCGGGAGGAAAACCAGGGAGTCAGAGTGGGAACTCTGACTCCCATCCATCTGAGCCACCAGTGGACCCCAGGGAAAGTCACCCTCCTGCACCTTAAAGGTAGGAAACAGGAGGGTGACAAACATTTTGTGTGTTTGTATGTATGTGTGTCTGTCTGTCTGTATGTATATGTGTGTCTGTCTGTATGTATATATGTGTGTGTGCTTGTATTTTTGTATGTGTGTCTTGTGTGTGTGTGTCTGTTTGTATGTGTGTATGTATGTATGTCTGTGTGTGTGTGTCTGGCTGGCTGCATGTGTCTGCCTGTGTGTATATGTGCCTCTCTGTTTTTTTATGTATGTGTCTTTGTATGTATGTGTGTCTTGTGTGTGTGTCTGTATGTGTGCCTGTCTATATGTGTGCCTGTCTGTCTGTATGTGTGTGTGTGTGTGTCTGTATGTATGTGTGTGTTCTTGTCTGTTTGTATGTATGTATGGGCGTCTTGTGTGTGTGTGTGTCTGTTTGTATGTATGTATGTCTGTATGTATGTGTGTGCCTGTCTGTATGTATGTATGTGTGTGTGCTTGTCTGTTTGTATGTATGTATGTGCGTCTTGTGTGTGTGTGTCTGTCTATGTATATGTGTTTATGTCTGTCTGTGTGTGTGTCTGTCTGGCTGTATGTGTCTGCCTGTGTGTATGTGTGCCTTTTTTTATGTATGTGTCTTTGTATGTGTGTGTGTCTGTATGTGTGCCTGTCTGTCTGTATGTGTGTGTGTGTGTGTGTCTGTCTGTATGTGTGCCTGTATGTTTGTATGTATGTGTCTGTGTGCCTGTCTGTGTGTCGGTCTGTATGTATGTGTCTGTGTGTGTGTCTGTCTGTCTGTATATATGTGTGCCTGTCTGTTTGTATGTATGTGTCTGTGTGTATGTGTCTATGTGTGTGTCTCTCTATGTATGTGTGTGTGTCTGTCGGAGGGGAGTAGAGGGGTGGGCCCATGGATAATTTTCGCACCGGGGCCCCATGGTTTGCGTGTACGCCACTGCCAATGGGTTTAAGTTTTTATCGACCGCTAGTGAGGCACCTGCCTAAAATAGTTCCACAGTTTTTAGAGGCAGTGGTCGGTCATGTTCGGGAGTTCCAAAACATACGAAAAAGCGAACAGTTCCCTTGGCTCATTGGTAGCGTTTGTTCGTGAGGTCCATGCGAACAAACCTACTGAACATTGCTCTCTTGGCTTGCCGCAAACTGAAGCAGGCTTTCGCATAGTTGTAGCGGTGTTCGCGCTGTTGAGTGTCCGCGTCGGAATTCCAGACACTCTAAGACCAAGTCCCACTGCCTGCTTTCGTGCGACAAGATGGCCGCCGTTTTTCTCCACTACGTGGTGTTCGGTTATACGACAGAAGTAGCACTTAATTCTTGAGGTTTCTTTGACTTTAATGAGCCAGGGGGGTGGTCGGTGTTCGGTGCTTTACCCAATGGTAGGAGGATAAGAGAACCAAGGTTTGAACAATTTCCCGAACTGAGGAGGTGAATGGCACTGGGGAAGACAAAATAGGGGTTTTGTCACAGGTATTCGTTTTTGTTTTTTTTACTGAACCCCCTGCATGTTTTCCGGCACAGCTGCCATGCTTTTTGCACTCAATTACTACTTTGCCATCACGGATTACATAATATATAGGTTGCCATAGCAACTGCTGTATGCACGTCATCACACATCACATGGTGTGTCTGGTCACGTAAATGTTTGGTCTGCCGACATCACTTCCTGGTCCTGATGCACAGTGGCAGTGGGAGTTTGATGGTTTTTACTTGGAGTGTAATTATTAGGTTTTGTTATATAGACGTTTCAGATACAGATGTTTTGAGTATTACATTTGTTGTGATAATGACCCTGTAGGGTCAAAACATTGAACTGCACATTTGCAGTTTTTTTTAAAATGTTCATTTTTGTTTCCATTAAATAATGTGGTAATTATGCTTTGTGAAGAATCACCCTCCATTCATTCGGTACTTTCCCTCCCTGCTACTTTATTCGTGGATTTATTACTGTGATGAAGTGCCCTTCGCCACTGTGCCTGGAGAGGACTGCTTGCCCACCTCTTGCCCTGTGACTATGGACCCTGGGAGATTTGGCCCGTTCAATTCAGTATGATAGGAGTTATGTATTTTTGTATCCTTTTGTGTTTTACTGGTAACATGTGCTCAATGGAGTCTGCCTCTATCCCTGGATATAATTGGATTATTTCCCCCATTGTCTCCAGGATAGAGGGCTCTGTAAAACCGGTTTGGGCCAGATAGCCATGCTGCCAGCCAGGCCCCAAAAGATACTTCACTAACTTCTGAACCCCTAGTCATGCCATTGTTTGATATGTTGTTCCCCTGAATGGATTGATTGTGAATATATAATTTTTATGTGAATGTGATGTATATTTTAGAAGTTATGAATATGCTGTAAAAACTGTATTTTTCCTGCCTGTGATAATTGCATCTTCTATTGTATAAGATAATTGAATCACAGGCAGAGGGGAGGATTTTGTGTGGGCTGTAACCTCTGTTTTATTGGCTACTGTAGATAACGTGTGTGTCCCTCCCTTGCATGGGAGCAGGGCATAAAATAAACTGTAGCTTGAATACCTGTTGTTGTTACTTCCAGTAAAGTTCTGTTCCAGCATTAAACTTTGGCTCATGTGTGGATTATTTGGTGACACCGGCGATATTTATTCCTGTGGATTATTGGGAATATTATTTTATGGGAAGAAGGGAATGCTTGACGGAGTAACGGATTGTACCGTCACATGCTTACTGAAACATAAAATACATTTAAACACTACTTTCCAAAATACCCAAAATATTCCAATTCTTTTTTTTGTTTGTTTGTTTCTTTGCCATCCCCTTAGTAATGAAGGAGTTAAAGCTTTGTAGAGGAAATCCTGGGATGAACCTTTTGAAAAGAAGACATTTATAATATTCATAATGAGCAGAATAAATAAATCAGTGGGTTATTATCTTTTAACAGCTATGTTTAAATGGTTTGTATCACTCTCAGCCACGTAGAGGGACTTCCATTAACCCACCTTACTCTGTTCTCTGAAACATAGAAACATAGAAACATAGAATGTGACGGCAGATAAGAACCATTCGGCCCATCTAGTCTGCCCAGTTTTCTAAATACTTTCATTAGTCCCTGGCTTTATCTTATAGTTAGGATAGCCTTATGCCTATCCCACGCATGCTTAAACTCCTTCACTGTGTTAACCTCTACCACTTCAGCTGGAAGGCTATTCCATGCATCCACTACCCTCTCAGTAAAGTAATACTTCCTGATATTATTTTTAAAACTTTGCCCCTCTAATTACTATGTCCTCTCTTGTTGTGCTAGTTTTTCTTCTTTTACGAGTTACGAGTAAAAGTTACTATTTGAGTATTAACGAGCGTCTGCATTGTGTCACATGTTGTCTTCACAGTAGATTGCCGTAATAAACACTAATATTTGAGTGTCAGGGATAAGATTTATGAGCACAGTTATTCGGCCCATTAAGTATGAAGTAGTTACTCTCAGATTCATTTGACAATTCGCTATGAATGTGTAAACTCTCTGCCTGCAGACATCCCTGCCAAAACGGATTCGCTTGTGTCATCTAATCTCTGACTGCCATTTCACAGAACCATAGGCAACTTTAAATAACACAATTAGTATTTAGACTCCAACGATAATGTTTTTATAACAACTTTGTTCAGATTCCCTTCTGCTGGGTAAATGCAAACGATTTAAGTCTGCATTATTCGTTTATTTAGAAAGTGTTTTACCAGGAGGAATTTCTCTCATTATCGACTACATCCTGAGACGAGCAAACAATAGATTATCACTACAAGATTACACATTAACAAACACAGAGCGCAGACAATTACTTGTAGCTGTTACACTATTTGATTGATTGAAGACGAAGACTTATTTTCTGAGGATGCAGGCGTGAGTTAAACGTGATATTTTCTGCCTATTCACTATATAATTAGGGGGCTCTATATGAAAAGGTTCCATGACCTGATTCCTTGTAATATACAACATAGAAGTCTCGACTTCAGGTGTAAGAAAACGTGAAGAGGAAGGCTAAGCATGATTACAGGAGAAGTCGTTATGACCCAGGTAAGAAAACAGGACTTTCAATCTGGATTAACCCCTTAAGGACACATGACCGAAATATTCAGTCATGATTCCCTTTTATTCCAGAAGTTGAGTCCTTAAGGGGTTAAAGGAACACTATGGCGTTAGTAATACTAAAATAGTGTTCCAGTAACTATTTAGATGCAAATGAACTTTTTTTCCTGTGACATGTCAATCTCAATTCTGATGATTTTAGTCAACCCAATGCTTTCCCATATGGACTCTTTAGGAGTCTAGTGTCATGCACAACACAACACAACATTGGTCCAATCAGCATTGAGTCAATGTATCTCTTTTGGGAACATTCAGCGTCTCAGAGCAGTTTGTGGAGATGCTGAATGTAGGAATGCCAGGAAGTCCCTCTAGTGGCTGTCCAAAAGATGGTTATAGGCAGCAATGTAAACAATCATTTTCTCTGAAACGGAAGCGCTTACAATACTCAGTAAACCAAACAGAAGGTAAGGTAACCGTGCCATGTATAAATATGAAGTAGGTGATATAAATTAGGAATTGCAAACCTTTAGTGCAATATATAAAATATAATACATACATATGTATACAGAGGTTCTTTGATCAGCCACGGGAATCTCAGAAGGAAAATATTAACAAAACAATAGTGCAATATAGTAACCCTAATAAATAGCATGTAAGGTGCATAAGAGAACTAACTCTCACTTTTGGGAGCTACCAAGAGCTCTGCTGGATTCAGCATGGACAATACAATCCCTGATTAAGGATAAACGCTGGTCAATAGTGGTGACTGGGCTCCACTTTTCCTATTGCAAACAAAGGTTTATCAATATGAATTCCAAATAGAAAGTTTGGATCTAACTTCTTTGCAAGTAATACTTAACAGCTAGTTGGGGCCAGATTATAGCTTAATAATGTTTTGATTTTGAATCAGTTTGGGACAGTATATGGAAGAAAAAAAAATGAACAAGAAAGGAGCCTAGTGGTATTCTACGTGTAATCCTGTTATGATAGATGATGTCACCTATGAAGGGTTAAAATAACCCCTGTTCCAACCCAAAAAAATAAAAAAGTCATTTTATTAGCATCGTCCATTTCTGTATTCCAGATAATGTCTGGACTTTGTCACTGGTGATATTTAAATGTTTTTTTTTTTTTGTTAAGGATTACATTTACTTTGTTTTGCAATGTATCTGGTTATAATTGAGGTGCTCTCTTTTTTCATTTACTCATTAGATATCTCATAGTTATTAAGGGAAGTGAAATGTTTACTCAAGGTTTCCATAACGATTTCCTAAATTAAACCCATTTACAGTTATTATTACTGAATTTCTACCATTGCTAATTAATTGTTAAATAATATGGTACATTAGTTACAGATCACACTGTACCCCCATACCACATACATCCAATATATTGATAAATTGGGTCGTTATATTTTCAGTGGAAATGAATGTATTTTGTACTAACTATAGCCTTGCTGAAGGCGTTATACGCTACCATGATTAGTTATGGACTTAGCTCGTCCTCTGAGTCTTTCTTGGCATTGTAGTGAGATTCTAGTGTACAAATGTCTGAATATTTAACCCAGGGAATTTCCATATGTTTATATGACAGTCATTGCAAGCAGGATGTTATTAATTAAAGTGTATGTATTTCTCTTTAATCATTTTGTACAGTTCCATTTATTGCTGTACTTCTTCCCCTGTTCTGTTGTATGTATTGTTTGGAGTGTCACACCATGACTTGGAGAGTTCTGAAAGGCTAACCCTTTGGTTGACTAAAGCCTGATAGAGCTTAAAGGGATACTATAGGCACCAAATCCACACACACGATCATCCCTCCTGCCATTTAAAAAGTTAAGAAACACCTTTAAACACTTATTGGATTCCGGTGCTGATATCCCTAGGCGCTCATGGAGCACCTCCTCTGCTAACATCAGCACAAGCATTAGGCCTTCCCCTTATAGGAAAGCATTGATTCAATACACTTCTATGGGCTTTTGCAACACGCTGGGCGTTCTCACGCAATGCATGAAGATGTCCCGCTTTGTTTCACGGAGTCAAACTCTGTGAAACTGCAGAATGTGCCTCTAATGGCTGTTTGGTAGGAAGTCGTAACACTTGAATGTATAAATTGCAGGTAATCTAAAACCCAGACCATGTCAATAATACGACGTGTTTACCTGTAGGAGGTTCAGCACTCTTCCTGTATAGTATAGGTGCACGCTTCCAATGCTACTCCCCAATCACCTTTGCAAAGTGAAAAACAATGATGGAGCTGCAACACTAAGTTAATCAAATAAAGATTTATTTCACCATTATTATTATTATTATTATTATTAATATTATTATTTATATAGCACCATCGGATTCCGTAGCGCTGTACAATGGGACCATAAAGTGTATCCAGCAATATTTCATTGCTGGTGGAATAAATCTTCATTTGATTAACTTAGTGTTGCTGCTCCATCATTCTTTTTTACAATGATTTGAAGTGGTCTGGGTACCTACAATTTCCCTTTAATAAAGCAGTTTCTGTGTATAGATCATGCCGCTGAAGTCTTAACTTATCGAGTCTCTGCCTTATAGGAGTTAAATCACTTTGTCTAAAGCACCCTAGTCACACCTCCCTGCATGTGCTTGCACAGCTTTCCTATACACTTACTGAAAATAAACCTAGATATTTTAGGTCCCCTTACAGCACAGTCTGTTTAATCTAGAATTCCTCCTGCGTGTGATTAAAACTAAGTTTACAAAGCAGGAGATAAAATGTCTAAACCAAGCTAACATCTGATAAATTTACACCATTTTTTTTCATACAGACTGTGGGATGTGCAGCCAGGGCAGGGGTGGCTAGGGCTGCATAATCATAAATAAAGTGATTTAACTCCTAAATGGCATAGAATTGGGCAGTGAGACTGCATGGACATGATCTATTGATCAAAGCTGCTTTGTTAAGCTAAAGTTGTTTTGATGCTCACAGTAATTATTTAATATGCCAGTGGATAGCAGTGGGCTAATATGAACAGAGAGGGTCACTCTGAGTGACAGAAAGTATTTCGGTGCAGTGTTGTGCTTATGTATATTCTTTCTGTGCTATACATAGTAATAAAAATAAATGTCCAATTATTTATTGGACAAGTCATATTTTTTAAAAAGTTTGCAAAATATAATTTCAGTGTATATCATTCTTTAATGCTTTATAATGGTAACCAAAACTCTGGGTAGCAAAAAGTTTGAAAAGAAAGTATCACGCTGACCACTAGAGGCAATGTAGTGTTAGTTCTTCAGCACACTTTAAGTCCTAGAGCAATGATCTTCTCATGAGTGGAAAAGCGAAAGGGACCGATAAAGGTCCAAGTGTTAATGACGTACTACAGAGAAAGGAAATGGCTGTCGAAGGAGCTTATAGCCGTGGAGTATCTAGAAGGTTTCTTCAGGCGTGGACCAAAGCATACAGCATAAAATAAACTGGCAGAACACATACTTTACAGAGTTACATTGTTTCCAACTGTATAAAGAAAGCTCTTACTCATATTTGAACTTTATGGTCGTGCCCAGTAAGAGTTTGGATTTCACGCTCTTTCCAAGCTTTTAAAGCATCTTGGACAGGAGACCGTACGATCACTGCTATTTAAGTCTTTAAGGACCATTTTCGTGAGAACGTTACTAATGATAAACGATGTCTGGAAATTTGAGTCCAGTGCTCAGATGAGACAGGATTTTCTACTGCATGGGAAAAATAATTTAACCAAATCCCCCCAAAACCAATCCAGAGCATAATAAACACTACTCACCTTTTCCCCTCCAAATTACGTGACATGTATCCCTCGCAAGTGTCCACTTTTATTACTGTTAATCTGCAAACATCAGAACCAGCTCTGGGTGAGTTTTGCCCAACACAAACACTCTGGCTTTCTTCACTTAATTACACATTTTCTCGCAGGCGGGATGATTGAGAACCACATTATATTTATCTCCTGTGCTGTATGGATGTAAGTGGAGCCATAGCAAAATGGTTAAAATCTAGCAATTTGGTCCGGAAGCAATCAATTTATATGCTAAGAACAAAAATGCCCTACTCTTGGCATGGACAATAATATGGAAGAGTCAAAATATTGGTTTGTATTTCTTTGAGTCACTTAAGGGATTCACGTAATATAAAGTTGTGTTTTTATACCTTAAAGAAGAAGCTGATGAATCAAATCTATAGGGTTACGTACTCATTTCAAGGGAAGAGCCTGGAAATGTCAACGTTGTTGTTGAATTTAAAACTGATAGAAGATTGGGCACCTTTTCAACTGGGCGTAGGCGCAACCAAAAAAAGTGCTTGACTTATATAGATGAAATATCTCACAAGTGAACTAGTAGAAGCCTGTAGTTTCTAGGGTATAAATAACTTTAACATAGTGTTCTTTTTGGCATGAAATAACTTGGCATGGAATGAGGTTTTTTTGGAACTAGAGTAGCCTGGTACCAGTATAATACACTCCTGTACACACGCATAGCCAATGCTTTTGTTCTTTAACATCTAATAGCGAATGAATAATGGTTGGAAAATTAAATGTATCTCTGAGTTTTTTTTCCCACTGAACATTTTAAATGCAAGTCTTATTTGGAACAAGCACATGGTCTGAATTTGTCAGACTCCTAAAGCTGGCAAATGTTTAGCGAAAGGCTGGTATAAGAAAGAGTTAGTCTGGCCCAAGCAACTGGGTGTTTTCATGGCATCGCGATTTGGCTGTAGGTCCACTCGCCAAAGAAAGAGAAGTTAAATGATGCAATTGAAAGAGCTGTCTTTCTTTCGACAATTTTTTTTTTCCAGGAATAGAACTGGTGTGTCTCTTTCTCCTCCCGTCTGCCAACAGGATTACATTATAACAAGAGACATTATAAATGTAGAGAGAAAGAGTAAAACACAAAGTATACAATTATCAGAGGCAACCTATGGTAGTTTTGAACTATTTGTTGTCCTGTATTCAGAAAACAGAGCAGGTTAGTTGTGCTGTGTTACTATTGCTGTCTCTGTTTTGCAGCCAATTCACAATAAAATATAAAAAAAAACTCTTGACCCACAAACTGTAACAATTCTACTGAAGCACACTGTCTCCTGATCTTAAAATGAAATCACTAGCAATCCCCTTATCCCCAATACTACCTGGGGGGTTGATGGGTCTAGCTACCTCTTTATAAAGGGTAGCTAGACTCATCTATGGGTAGACGCAGAATGGGTTGTTTTTTACATACAAGCCCCAATCTTGTCCTCGCGACACACCAATTGTCCAGGATTTAGATAGTTCTCAAATCTGTTCCTCTGAGTATTATGACAAAAGGGTCAAAATTAATAATAGTGCAGAACCTCGAGGACATGGGCCTCAATTGAATTGTTTTGGAAAAGCAGTTCAAATGATCACAATCTGTTAGAATTTGTTTTTCAGATTATTTATCTACAGGAAGCACCATTAACGTTTAATGGAATTTTTGTAGAAAAACCATTTAAAAAAGTTTTTCTAACAGATTGTAATAATTTGAAAAGTTTGTCCTCAAGGCACTCCAGTATTCTTGGTTTTGTCACTTTTGCCACAATACTCAGAGGAACAGAATAATTCAAGGCCACTGTTGGTAATTACTCCTGGGCCACCAAGTTCCTCCCAAGTGCATTCTGAATAACTAGTCTAAAGTAAATACACTACAGCTCTCCGTATCCCTAACTGGCTTTCCACTGAGTTTATTATTTTCTCACTATTTACTGAATATTATGAAAAATGCAGTAAAAATAAAACAAATACCAGAATAAAAAATGTAAAACTGGCAAAAAAAAAAAAAAAAAAAATACAGAAAAAATGTGAATATATATTTTTTTAAATATTTAAATATGTCTTGGTAGATCTTAAAAAAAAAGAATATCAAATTAATTTTCCCACACATGTTCTGGCAAAACTATGCATGTCTTCCACAACAACTAATTCTGATTAATGATTTAGATACTCAATTAATTTCAATATTATTAAAATAAAGATCTGGCATTTACAACGTTATTAAAGTGCCCTACCTGCCCACATCATAATCTGAGCGTGAAATCGTGCCCTGTTAGAGAAACTATTTAATCATCTAAGTCTCGTGTGAGTTTTGTAACTTTAAACATAAAAACATGTTTAGCTTTTTGTGTTGTTGTTTTTAACTCGTTTTGAAAACCAGCTACATCTGTGTTGATGTGAATCTAAGTTTTCAAATGAGCCCTTAGATTTGATAGAGACGCTTTATTTTCCCCATATTATTACCGTCTGTTTGTTGCACAAAGTTAGAAACATTAATCTGCCTTGACATCTGTAGAATTACACAAAAGGTTACATACTGTACAAATGGTATACTTTTATATTAAAATGCACATCAGGATTTTATTTTAACAACTAAATGTCCAAATGTTTCCTTAAGGTATAAACAATATGACTCGAATTATCAATAATTGTGGACACTAACCCGATTGATATACATGCTTCTTACCAGAGGTTTAAGTGGTAAAGATACGCCCTAAAAAAAACAAAAGAACAGAGAGAAATCAGCATGGCTACCATCCAAATATGTGCAGCATCTTGTATTATCAGCCCGTTTGATGTGATGAATCCCAGTCTTTGGGTAACGTACGAATGGGTTCAATGTGATAAGCCATCTGGAGAAGCCATTCTTCTTTTCTTGCTCACATTGGCTCAGTTTTAGAAAGGAACTACTGTGAAAAAATAACGTTTTATATGTTTATTTCATATATTACCAAATGTTACTTTTCAAAGGTGTAATGGCCACAGCCAATTTGTTTATAAAACATTGGGAGTTTTTTTTATGCTGGTTGAAGGGTTAAATGTTCTGGTGAGTAGAATCATTCCATTCAGGCTTTTTGCAGTAAACACTGTGTTTTCAGAGAAATTGCAGTATTTACATTACAGCCTGGGGATACCTCCAGTAGCCACTCATCAGATGGCTACTAGAGGTGCTTCCTGGGGCAGTATTGCACAGTGAGCAGCACTGCCATTCAGTGTCTCCGCCATCTGCATGGAGACACTGACATTTCCTCATAGAGATGCATTGATTCAATGCATCTCTATGAGGAGATGTTTATTGGCCAGGGATGTGTTTGACTTTTGCTGGCTCTGCCACGATCTGCCTCCTTGACACTCTCAGTCCATCCAATGCCTTCCTGTGAAAAAACATTATGATTGGCTGACATCACCACTTCAGATGATGTCAGCCAAGCACACAGATCAGGGTCAGAGCCAGCAACAGCAGACTGGAATACAGGTCTACTATATTTAAGGAAGTAAGGGGGGCAGGGCAGGGGGGCTAGATGGTGGTTTTAACACTATTGGGTCAGAGTTACATGTTTGTGTTCCTACCCTATGATGTTTTTTAATTGCCCTCTTTCCCCTGTGAGCTGCTGTGTTCCCTGCTTATTGTACACATAGCGGTCTGTCTGTCCTACTGTTTGGTACTGTGGCTGTGGCCAAGTATGCATTGCGGGGTAATTCTAAATCATACTCGTTAACAGCGGTCTACTTAGAGGAAGGGCACCTTCACTCTACCTTACCTTCACTCACTGACAGTCTCATAATATGCACTAGTTGTAGGTCCCCTTTATGCTGCCAAAACAGCTCTGATGCATGGACTTATGCTTTGTCCTGTAAGGCGCAAGGCGGGGCCTCCATGGATCAGATTTGTTGTTCCATCACATCCCACATATACTCATTTGGAATGAGATCTGGGGAATTTGGAGGTTAATGAAACACCTTAAACTCTTTGCCATGTTCCTCAAACCAATCTTGCACAGTTTTTGCAGAGTGGCAGGGTGCATTACCCTACTGAAAGAGAATACTGACATCGTGGAACACCATTGCTATGAAGGAGTGTACGTGGTCTGCAACAATCTCTAGGTAGGTGGTACGTTTCAAAGTAACACCCAAATGAATGCCAGGACCCACGGTTTGCCAGCAGAACATTGTCCAGAAGATAACACTGCCTTTTAACCATAGTGCATCCTGCTGCCATCTCTTCTTCAGATAAATGATGCATAAGCACCCAACCATCCACCTGATCTAAAAGATAAATATGTGATTCATCTGACAAGGCAACCTTCTTGCATTGCTTCATGGTCCAGTTCATGGTATACTCACCCCTCCATTAAAGGTGCTTTTGGCGATGGACAGGAGTCATCATGGGCACTCTGACGAGTATGTGGCTATGCAGTCTCATACGTACCAAACTGCAATGCACTATGTGTTCTGACATCTTGGCCAGCATTACGTGTTTAAGAAATTTAAACCATAGTAGCTCTTCTATGTGATCAGACCAGATGTGCTTGCCTTCACTCCCCACGTACATCAATGAGCGTTGGACACCCATGACCCTATTGCCAGTTCACTGGTTGTCCTTCCTTGCACTACTTTTGGAAGCTACTAACCATTGCATACTGGAATCACCCCTCAAGACATACTGTTTTGGAAATGTTCTGACCGGGTAATCTAACCATCACTATTTGGCTTTTGTCAAAGTCACTCAGATCATTTCACTTGCCCATATATCCTGCTTGCAACACACACAATTCAAGAACTGACCATTCACTTGCTGTCTGAAATACCCCATCCCTTGGCAGGTGCCATTGTAACAATATGATCATTGTTATTCACTTTACCTGTCAGTGGTTTTAATGTTGTGACTGATCAGTGTATGCTAGGCTAGGTATTCCAAGAAGGGCCAACTTGGAACAGACTGAAAATCATTATTTTACAGCTAGTTATAATAGACATTATACAGAAAAAACTCCCAGTTGAGTTGGCAGGAAAACCACATTTTTACAACAGACTCCCACTGTTACAAGTATATAGCGTGTCTGTTATTCCAGATCTGGATTGGACTAGGTGTCACTTCACTCATCTCAGGTGCTCTCACCAGCCATAGAATAAGTTATTTAATATACAGCCTTCGCTCTGCACAGAGTAATTTAGCAGAAATCTGGTCCTATTTTAATGTTTCATATTCCCCTGGCACATTTTTGACAATTTTGTGTCACTTGCAATATTAATGCCAGGGATAAATATATATAAATATAGATTGATTTCTGCTCCTCCTCCCTTTTCCTTTTGGTTTCTCTGAAATTCATTTGTGCGAAATTCAGACAAGCTGAACCACCACACGCATGAAATTCTTCCATGACGATTTTATTTTGTCTCGAGTAGAGACAAATAATGCAAAATCAAAAAGGGTAAGAGTTTTGAAAGCAAATATCATTCATTAGGAGTATTCTTTACCCTTAGTGATTGATTAGATCATTTGGTCCTAAAATTCTTAGAGACATGATATTTCTTGGTATACTCAAGTCAATAAAGAAAGCCCTGCCTAAGAACTGGGTAGCTGGAGTCACTGGTTAATGTTGGACTTCATTAGACTTTCAAGGGTCCACTTTTCAAATACATTTGGTAAAACATTTGGGGTCTGAGCATTTTCCTGGTAAGCGATGGGGACTATTTAGTAAAAGCATTACAGATCAGCCCACTGTCAATTCGTGTAAGGAGGTACTTGAATAGGTTAAGGTATCGAGGACAACCTGTCTGTACTATAATGGAACATAGTTCAGACCCACTTTTGTAGGAGAAAGGCAATCTAACACAATCTAGCCAAAAATACAATGGAATCTGTGATGGGAGTCAAAGGAGGTTTAGCTGAAAAACATTGGTAGTTTCCAAATCATGTCGACCTGTCTTTCAAATGCCTATAAACTTCCTCTTTCCTTTATTATCTATAGTATTGGTGCTTATTTTGGATCTTGCACTAATGCCTGCTTATTTAACATTTCACAATTTTCTATTCATGTGTCCTGAGTACTAGTTCCACAGGATTATATGTATTATTATTATTATTATTATTATTATTATTATTATTATTATTATTATGTGTTTTATGCATCACTTAAATGTCTAATTTATGTTATTTTCTTCTGTGTTTTATTTTTTATTTTTTTGGAAAGCATGGATACTTAAATTATTCTGCCTGCATATGTCTCAGTTCAATAGAAATCCATGTTTGAATTAGTCCTTCTGTGTTAAAATCTTCCATTCCCCCACCCGCCCTTTTTTTTTTTTTTTTTTTTTTTTTAAGTTCCCTCTATTTCTTTTACTAGTTTCATAATGTCATAATGACCCTTTTGAAAATATGTACCGGAATTTTAATTGCATATTCATGATGGGTGTTCAAAGAATTAATTATTTTGTGTGTCAATACGATTTCTCACACAGTTTCGCAAATGTGAGCCTATCAGCGGTGCCAAGGAGGAAGATCTGATGAATGCCATCTTCCCAATTTTAAGGTGAAACTGTTCATAAATAGTTACACTCTTTGGGGTAACATGGTGCTTAGGATCACCTGGCAAAATGACAATGTTATTGAGATCAAGTTGTTATGGTGCCTGCAGTGTTTCTTTAATGTCTAAAGCTGTTCTTAATCATTTTGACCAGAACTCAGTTCACATGTGTAGCATTAGTTCCATTCTTCAATATTTCATTAAACTATTCTTGGTGATATACATTGCATAGACATACATCGCACTGGAGAAGGAAGCATCTATAGTAAATAGTGATGTCCCGAACAGTTCGCCAGGAACCGTTCGCTGGCGAACATAGCTTGTTCGCAGTCGCGAACACGCGCAATGTTCGGTCCGCCCCCTATTCGTCATGGAGGTGGGAGGGTCTGGGAGGGAGGGTCTGCTGCTGATTGGCTGGAATGTGTCTGCTGACTGTGAGGTACAGGGTCAAAGTTTACTCAATGATGACGAATAGGGGGCGGACCGAACATCGCGAGTGTTCCCGGCGAACTGTTCGGGACATCACTAATAGTCAATAATATACAGTGCCTTGCAAAAGTATTCACCCCCTATGGCATTTTTCGTGTTTTGTTGCCTCACATTTTGGAATTAACATGGATTGTTTGAGGATTTGAATCATTTAATTTACAGAACATGCCCACAACTTTAAAGATTTTTTTTATTGTGAAGCAAACAACAAATAGGACAAAATAACAGAAAAAGTCAATATGCATAACTATTCACCCCCCTAAAGTCAATACTTTGTAGAGACAGCTTTTGCAGTAATCACAGCTTCAAGTCGCTTTGGATAAGTATCTGTGAGCTTGCCACATCTTACCACTGGGATTTTTGCCCATTCCTCCTTGCAAAACTGCCCCAGCTCCTTCAAGTTGGATGGTTTGTGCTTGTGAACAGCAATCTTTAAGTCTGACCAGATTTTCTATTGGATTGAGGTCTGGGCTTTGACTAGGCCATTCCAACACGTTTCCCCTCAAACCACTCAAGTGTTGCTTTAGCAGTGTGTTTGGGGTCATTGTCCTGCTGGAAGGTGAACCTCCACTCTAGCCTGTACAGAGTGGTACAGGTTTTGCTCAATAATTTCCCTGTATTTAGCAATAAACCATCTTTTCCTCAACTCTGACCAGTTTCCCAGTCCCAGCTGCTGAAAAAAACACCCCCACAGCATGATGCTGACACCACCATGTTTCACTGTGGGGATGGTGTTCTTTGGGTGATGTGATGTGTTGGGTTTGCACCAGACATAGCATTTTCTTTGATGGCCGAAAAGTTCAATTTTAGTCTCATCAGACCAAAGCACCTTCCTCCATACATTTTGGGAGTCTCCCACATGCCTTTTCGCAAACTCAAAACGTGCCATTTTGTTTTTTGCTGTAAGTAATGGCTTTCTTCTGGCCACTCTGCCATAAAGCCCAACTCTATGGAGCATACGGCTTATTGTGTACAGATACTCCAGTCTATGCTGTGGAACTCTGCAGCTCCTCCAGGGTTACCTTAGGTCTCATCATTTCACTAATTATGTGACTTCTGAAGGTAATTGGTTGCACAAGAGCTTTTCATGGGCTTCATAACAAAGCGGGTGAATACCAACGCACATGCTAATTTTCTGTTTTCTATTTCAAAAAAATTTTTTATGTGTATATTTTTCTAATTTCACTTCACCAACTTAGACTATTGTGTTCTGATCCATCACATACAATTCAGATTAATAAAACATTGAAATTAAGGCTGTAATGTAACAAAATAGGTAAAAAGTCAAGGGGGGTGAATAATTTTATAAGGCAATGTATTGTGTTAAGTTTAAGTGTGGGCCAATTTAAACCTGTGTGGATACAAAATAAATATTATTGGGATTTAATGTATGGTTCTCTCCTAGGAGTTAAGAACATTGCCCCAAAGTATTCCCATTAAAGGTGTACGGTGAACAATGATTTTTGTTTCCAAAGTGACTAGCCTTACATTTGTCATATATTTCCCAATGCTCAGCTCATTCCGTAATATGTTTCATATTGCACAGATTATTCTGTTATTGCCCCAATCATTTCCAGTTTTATATTGCTCATACTGCATATGGCAACAATACTCCTACCATGAAGCTTGATGAGGGCTACATATTGCCGCAGATTACCAATGCAATGCTTCTCTGTGAGAAGCATTGGGCCCACAGCAAGTGTCCATCTCCTACATATTTTTCATGCTGACATTAGATGTAAAATAAATGGAATTATTGAATATATTACAGTCCAAAACCCTTGGTGGTTGTCTGATTGACGGCATCAAGAGACATGAGTATCGCAAAATGTAAACAGTATGGTTTCTTAGAGACAACTGTTTATTTTGCAAAGCTGCAGGGGCAACATCTGTACCCCAAAATCATTAAATTTGGGGGGTCATTCGGATGCTTTAATATAAGCAGAACAGGCCTTGCGATTGGTCAAGACAGACAATGATCTATTGAGTAACTGAATACCAAGGAATAGCTTTACCAAATGGTCATTTCACATTCTGTATAGAATGCATATAACTAAATATGCAATATTACCAGTTATTCGTTTATTGTACCAGCAGTACAGGGAAATGTAGAAGATTCATAAATTAAGAAATATTAACAATTTTGTTTCTATGCTTATTTGTTTCTTACTTAAAAAAAATGGAACAAGACCATCCTATTCCTGATTGGATTCAAGCAACTCTCATAAGACCACATTCTCCTTTTTGCTCCAGAGACATAATTGTGGTTTTCCAGAGTCTACGGAGAAGATAGAAGAAGATGCATTCCCTGCACCTTCCGAAAATCATTTCAAGGGATGGGAATCTTCCATAACATGATTTCTCAGAAATGATGTCCATTCCCAAACAGGCCCTTTTAAAGTCATGGTTTAAAAGCAGTGAGAAAAATTAATCACTTCTATTTTGGAAATCATTACGAGGAGGAAGACTATGCTGCAAATAGATTTTCTGTTTATTGGAGCCGAGTCTTTGTTCCATCATTCTTTCCCAAGGCAGTAATGAATGTCCATGAATGTCCATGAAAGGTGCTATTTCACGCACAATGGGATCTTCTGAGATTGCTCCTATGTGCTAAATTAAGAAAATTAACCAGATCTTATCTATTTTCAAGAAAAACTTTCCAGACAGTCGTCCCTTGATTAGTAGTGATGTCCCGAACGGTTCGCTGGCGAATAGTTCCTGGCGAACATAGCATATGCGATGTTCGGTCCGCCCCCTATTCCTCATTATTGAGTAAACTTTGACCCTGTACCTCACAGTCAGCAGACACATTCCAGCCAATCAGCAGCAGACCCTCCCTCCCAGGCCCTCCCACCTCCTAGACAGCAAACAATTTAGATTAATTCTGAAGCTGCATTCTTTTTTTTTTATTCTTTTTTTTGTGTGTGTTTGTGTTTATTATACATTATCCCCCCATAGCCAGTAACCTGTGTTTATTATACATTATCCCCCATAGCCAGTAACCTGTGTTTATTATACATTATCCTCCCCATAGCCAGTAACCTGTGTTTATTATACATTATCCCCCATAGCCAGTAACCTGTGTTTATTATACATTATCCCCCCATAGCCAGTAACCTGTGTTTATTATACATCCCCCCCCCATAGCCAGTAACCTGTGTTTACTATACATTATCCCCCCATAGCCAGTAACCTGTGTGTATTATACATGATCCTCCCCATAGCCAGTAACCTGTGTTTATTATACATTATCCTCCCATAGCCAGTAACCTGTGTTTATTATACATTTTCACCCCATAGCAGTAACATGTGTTTATTATACATTATCCCCCGATAGCCAGTAACATGTGTTTATTATACATTATCCCCCATAGCCAGTAACCTGTGTTTATTATGCATTATCCCCCCATAGCCAGTAACCTGTGTTTATTATACATTATCCCCCATAGCCAGTAACCTGTGTTTATTATACATTATCCTCCCATAGCCAGTAACCTGTGTGTATTATACATGATCCTCCCCATAGCCAGTAACCTGTGTTTATTATACATTATCCTCCCATAGCCAGTAACCTGTGTTTATTATACATTATCCTCCCATAGCCAGTAACCTGTGTTTACTATACATTATCCTCCCATAGCCAGTAACCAGTGTTTATTATACATTATCCTCCCATAGCCAGTAACCTGTGTTTATTATACATTTTCACCCCATAGCAGTAACATGTGTTTATTATACATTATCCCCCGATAGCCAGTAACATGTGTTTATTATACATTATCCCCCATAGCCAGTAACCTGTGTTTATTATGCATTATCCTCCCATAGCCAGTAACCTGTGTTTATTATACATTATCCTCCCCATAGCCAGTAACCTGTGTTTATTATACATTATCCTCCCATAGCAAGTAACCTGTGTTTATTAGACATTATCCTCCCATAGCCAGTAACCTGTGTTTATTAGACATTATCCCCCCCATAGCCAGTAACCTGTGCTTATTATACATTATCTCCCCCATAGCCAGTAACCTGGGTTTATTATACATTATCCCTCCACAACCAGTAACCTGTGTTTATTATACATTATCCTCCCCATAGCCAGCAACCTGTGTTTATTATACATTATCCCCCCATAGCCAGTAACCTGTGTTTATTATACATTATCCCCCATAGCCAGTAACCTGTGTTTATTATGCATTATCCTCCCATAGCCAGTAACCTGTGTTTATTATACATTATCCTCCCCATAGCCAGTAACCTTTGTTTATTATACATTATCCTCCCATAGCAAGTAACCTGTGTTTATTAGACATTATCCCCCCATAGCCAGTAACCTGTGTTTATTATACATTATCCTCCCCATAGCCAGTAACCTGTGTTCAGGGCCGGCGCTACCATAAGGCGGCCCAGGCGGCCGCCTTAGGGCGCACCGGCCCTGGAGGCGCAAAATCAGGCTGACCGGAAGGAGGGAAGCGCACTGCGCTCCCCTCCAACCGACGACCTATTGTAGCGTGGCCGAGCGCCCGGTTCTGCAGGCGCGCAAGGGAGGGAGCACTCTCCCATGTGGGCTTCCTCTTCAGCTCCCTCGCGCGCAGCATACTGATACCGGAGCCGAAAGATGACGTCATCTTCCGGCGCCGGCATCCCTACACGGTGCGCGAGGGAGCTGAAGAGGAAGCTCCCTCCCTCGTGCGCGCGCGCGTGCCCGCCCGCCAGCCAGCCAGCCTGCCTACCCGCCCGCCCAGGAGCCCAGCAGCACCACTGGACCCCAGGGAATCCCTTCAGCACTCCAAAAGGTAAGGAGGCTGGGGGATTAAATAAAAAAAAAAAACGTGTTAGTGTGAGTGTTAGTGTGTGTGTGTGTGTCTGCTGGTGAGTGTCAGTGTGTGTGTCTGCTAGTGAGTGTCAGTGTGTGTGTCTGCTAGTGAGTGTCAGTGAGTGTGTCTGCTAGTGAGTGTCAGTGAGTGTGTCTGCTAGTGAGTGTCAGTGTGTGTGTCTGCTAGTGAGTGTCAGTGAGTGTGTCTGCTAGTGAGTGTCAGTGTGTGTGTCTGCTAGTGAGTGTCAGTGTGTGTGTCTGCTAGTGAGTGTCAGTGAGTGTGTCTGCTAGTGAGTGTCAGTGTGTGTGTCTGCTAGTGAGTGTCAGTGTGTGTGTCTGCTAGTGAGTGTCAGTGAGTGTGTCTGCTAGTGAGTGTCAGTGAGTGGGGCTGCTAGTGTCAGTGAGTGTGTCTGCTAGTGTCAGTGTGTGTGTCTGCTAGTGAGTGTCAGTGTGTGTGTCTGCTAGTGTGTCAGTGAGTGTGTCTGCTAGTGAGTGTCAGTGAGTGTGTTACTGTGTGTCTCTTACTGAGTGTGTTTGTGTGTGTATTAGTGAGTGTGTATTAGTGTTTGATGTCTGTTAGTGAGTGTGTGTTTGTCAGTGAGAGTGTATGTTTTGTAAGTGAGTGTGTATGTATGTCTGTCGCTGAGTGTGTCTGTCAGTAAATGTGTGTCTGTTAGCTGGTGTGTATGCATCTGTTCATGAGAGTGTGTGTGTGTGTCTTCAGCACTTACCTTTCTCTAGCGCCGGACTACTTTGGCGCTGGGGATCCCTCCGCCTCTCAGCTCCGAATGCTCTTGCCGCGCACGCATTCAAACCGCCCATAGGAAAGCATTACTCAATGCTTTCCTATGGACGTTCAGTGTTTTAGAATAGCGGAAGCTCCTCTAGCGGCTGTCAGTGAGACATCCACTAGAGGCTGGATTAACCCTCGGTGAAACATAGCAGTTTCTCTGAAACTGCTATTTTTTCAGCTGCAGGGTTAAAACTAGAGGGACCTGACACCCAGACCACTTCATTGAGCTGATGTGATCTGGGTGTCTGTAGTGGTCCTTTAAGTGTGTGTGCATCTGCATGCACTGGTGTACATACCGCGGTCGCAGGGGTCACAGCCCTGCAACCCCTGCGACCAGGTGCCCGCCGCCATGTGTTGCGGCCCTGGCCCGCGCAGAGTAAGCGTGAGGGGGGGTGGGGCACGGATCAATTTGCGCACTGGGGCCCCATGGGTCATGTGTACGCCACTGCACCTACCCTGGTGTCTGCCGCAGGCTGTGTGGAGGGGGCGAGGATATGAATGACATCATATCCCTGCTCCCTGTGTACCACACAGCGCGGCTGGCGCCCTGTGATGGGGCTGCGCTGCAGGACAGGACTCCAAGGAGCCAGACAGCATGCATCCAGGGGACAAGATTGAACTGATGTAAGTATGTAATTGTGTATGTCTCTGTATGTATGTATGTCTCTGTATGCCTGTATGTCTCTTACAAAATGTATGTGTCGGTATGTTTTTGTATGCCTGTATGTCTCTGTATGTACAAATGTATGTGTCCGTATGCCTGTATGTCTCTGTATGTACAAATGTATGTGTCTGTATGCCTGTATGTCTTTGTACGTATGTGTCTGTATGCCTGTATGTCTCTGTATACCTGTATATATGTATGTGTCTGTATGACGGTATGTCTCTGTATGCGTGTATGTCTTTGTATGCCTGTATGTATGTATGTGTCTGTATGCCTGGATGTCTCTGTATGTATGTTTCTGTATGTCTATGTATGTATGTATGTATGTGTCTGTATGACGGTATGCCTCTGTATATATGTCTTTATATGCCTGCATGTCTCTGTATGCATGTATGTCTCTGTCTGTGTCTGTATGTCTCTGTATGATTATTTCTGTGTTTGTATGAAACTTATTTTAAACGTGGGTGGGGGGCACCAAAATGCATCTTCGGGGGCGGGGCTTAGCGGGCACTCAGCACAGGCGCCATTTCTGGAGCTCCACGAGCCGTGCACCGAAAAACGGGACTTACCCGCTAACCCACCGGGGCAAACACCGACGGGCACATCTCCATCGGCTGCAGGAACCCGAGAGGCACGCTCCGATGCCTTTTTTTCACCCGACGGGCACAAAATCAAAACAACGGCCTCCCAAGGCCTTTCACACAGTCGGCCTGAGAGCCACGCCGCACACTTACGCAGCCTGGTGGGACCCGGACTGGCTCACACCCGACCTCCAACAAACAGAGGTACAAGGGACAGGAGAGATGGGCAGAAAATCCCATAAATCACAGGCACATGCCCCCCAAGATACACAGGACATAGGCATGCTGCTCCAACGTCCACGGCCACACAGAGAGCAGGAGCAGGCTGAAACAGAGGCCTGTGCCCACCAGGGGCAGGAAGGGGTGAGGGACACTGCACAAAAGTCACCCCTAGCGGAGACCCAAACCTCGCATACCCCGACTACCTCAGAACCTGCTACCAGGCAGGACATAGACAACTTGTTTGACCGCATCCAAAAGCTCTTTGCTGCCGACATAGCCGCAGTGCGGACTGAAGTACGGGCAGTAACCGCCCGGGTCCAAGCAACAGACGCAACTATAGCCGACTTACAACGCCAAATTGCGGCAGTAGGAGACTCTGTCACTCGGCTGCAGACACAGCACTCTGACACCTCCCACAGAATAGATGCACTTGACGAAAGGACACGCCAGAAAAATATAAAGATCAGGGGAGTAGCAGAAACCGTGTCAAACGAGGAACTACCACATCTCATCAGGAGAATGGTGACTAAGTTACTCCCAGCGAAACTAGCCAAGCAATTCACACAAGATGGGGCATACCGCATCGCCAAGTCCCCTAGGGCACCACCCACAGCTCCAAGAGACATAATACTGCGCTGTGGCACGAGACAAGACAAACAAGCCTTACTAAGAGCTATGCATAAGCAGTCACCTCTGGACTTTGAGAACCACAAGATCTCACTGTTTCAGGATCTCCACCGCTCCACCCTACTATGGAGAAATTCTATGAAACCCATCACCAAACGGCTACAAGAGGCTGGCATACAGTACCGCTGGACTACGCCCAGAACCCTTACAGCACTCACAGAAGGAGGACAACACAAGGCCACAGACGTGGCAGAGGCGGCCACCTTCCTGGCAGCGGTCGGTATCAGCGATGACCCGCAGGAGCAGAGGGCCCGAACCACTTCTGGGACTTGGGACGTGGACAATATAACCCCTTTTACTCCCCGGAATGGACAGGGAGCAGTTACATAATGTGACACCTTACTCTACTTTACACTTTGTTACAAATAGCTAAGTTCAGATTTCTGTTCCTTTTGTTTTATACTCGCCACCCCGTTCTCACCTGTTCCCAACACCTTGACTGCACTGACCTGACTGGAGCTCCAGAATAACCTGTGCTAAAGATAGTCCAAACCCTAGCGACGACACTCATGGTGTTCACCGCAAAATGATCTCACGACCCTTTCCTCCCCCCCAGACATCCCCTGTGGTGGGGCATTATGCAAAAGCCTAAGCACACTGGGACACAATCTAATGCCTTTACACTCTGACAGCAACCATTGCACACTACCGGTGGATATAGGCTTTGGGTTCCCACGCACTCACTAGGTCTCACTAAATACATGCATCCCCCACAGCAGGAGACGTAGACCATAGGATACACACTGGCCCTAAACAGACCGGTCTGGCTCCCAATAGCCGACTATAACACCCCCTCGAGGGCACTACACCTAGTCGCCATACAACCACGGGAGCCCCTCACGCTAGACTTTAATTTAGATAAATAATTTGACTGTTAGTCCAACGGTTAGTTACTCCTGACTCCTCTATTACGCCTAATTACTATTTAAAAATGTGCAATGTTTATACAAGCCATGCTTTGTTCTACTATGTATGTCAATAATTGACTTGCCCGTGCTGTCATGGCATTGCAAGTGCGCATGTTACTGAGTTGATGCACAAAAAAAATAAAGAATTATAAAAAAAAAATGCATCTTCGCCTGTGTAACTAAAAATCCTAGCAACGGTCCGGCCTGTGTTTATTATACATTATCCTCCCCATGGCCAGTAACCTGTGTTTATTATTCATTATCCTCCCCATAGCCAGTAACCTGTGTTTATTATACATTATCCTCCCATAGCCAGTAACCTGTGTTTATTATACATTATCCCCCCATAGCCAGTAACCTGTGTTTATTATACATTATCCCCCCATAGCCAGTAACCTGTGTTTATTATACATTATCCCCCATAGCCAGTAACCTGTGTTTATTATACATTATCCTCCCATAGCCAGTAACCTGTGTTTATTATACATTATCCCCCCATAGCCAGTAACCTGTGTTTATTATACATTATCCCCCCATAGCCAGTAACCTGTGTTTATTATACATTATCCCCCATAGCCAGTAACCTGTGTTTATTATACATTATTCTCCCATAGCCAGTAACCTGTGTTTATTACACATTATCCTCCCCATAGCCAGTAACCTGTGTTTATTATACATTATCCTCCCATAGCCAGTAACCTGTGTTTATTATACATTATCCCCCCATAGCCAGTAACCTGTGTTTATTATACATTATCCCCCCATAGCCAGTAACCTGTGTTTATTATACATTATCCCCCATAGCCAGTAACCTGTGTTTATTATACATTATTCTCCCATAGCCAGTAACCTGTGTTTATTACACATTATCCTCCCCATAGCCAGTAACCTGTGTTTATTATACATTATCCCCCCACAACCAGTAACCTGTGTGTATTATACATTATCCCCCCATAGCCAGTAATTGTGTTTATTATACATTATCCCCCATAGCCAGTAACCTGTGTTTATTATACATTATCCCACATAGCCAGTAACCTGTGTTTATTATACATTATCCTCCCATAGCCAGTAACCTGTGTTTATTATACATTATCGTCCACATAGCCAGTAACCTGTGTTTATTATACATTATCCTCCCATAGCCAGTAACCGATGTTTATTATACATTCCCCCCATAGCCAGTAACCTGTGTTTATTATACATTATCCCCCATAGCCAGTAACCTGTGTTTATTATACATTATCCTCCCATAGCCAGTAACCTGTGTTTATTATACATTATCCTCCCCATAGCCAGTAACCTGTGTTTATTATACATTATCCTCCCATAGCCAGTAACCTGTGTTTATTATACATTATCGTCCCCATAGCCAGTAACCTGTGTTTATTATACATTATCCTCCCATAGCCAGTAACCTGTGTTTATTATACATTATCCCCCCATAGCCAGTAACCTGTGTTTATTATACATTATCCCCCATAGCCAGTAACCTGTGTTTATTATACATTATTCTCCCATAGCCAGTAACCTGTGTTTATTACACATTATCCTCCCCATAGCCAGTAACCTGTGTTTATTATACATTATCCCCCCACAACCAGTAACCTGTGTGTATTATACATTATCCCCCCATAGCCAGTAATTGTGCTTATTATACATTATCCCCCATAGCCAGTAACCTGTGTTTATTATACATTATCCCACATAGCCAGTAACCTGTGTTTATTATACATTATCCTCCCATAGCCAGTAACCTGTGTTTATTATACATTATCCTCCCATAGCCAGTACCCTGTGTTTATTATACATTATCCCCCCATAGCCAGTAACCTGTGTTTATTATACATTATCCCCCCATAGCCAGTAACCTGTGTTTATTATACATTATCCCCCCATAGCCAGTAACCTGTGTTTATTATACATTATCCCCCCATAGCCAGTAACCTGTGTTTATTATACATTATCCCCCATAGCCAGTAACCTGTGTTTATTATACATTATTCTCCCATAGCCAGTAACCTGTGTTTATTACACATTATCCTCCCCATAGCCAGTAACCTGTGTTTATTATACATTATCCTCCCATAGCCAGTAACCTGTGTTTATTATACATTATCCCCCCATAGCCAGTAACCTGTGTTTATTATACATTATCCCCCCATAGCCAGTAACCTGTGTTTATTATACATTATCCCCCATAGCCAGTAACCTGTGTTTATTATACATTATTCTCCCATAGCCAGTAACCTGTGTTTATTACACATTATCCTCCCCATAGCCAGTAACCTGTGTTTATTATACATTATCCCCCCACAACCAGTAACCTGTGTGTATTATACATTATCCCCCCATAGCCAGTAATTGTGTTTATTATACATTATCCCCCATAGCCAGTAACCTGTGTTTATTATACATTATCCCACATAGCCAGTAACCTGTGTTTATTATACATTATCCCCCATAGCCAGTAACCTGTGTTTATTATACATTATTCTCCCATAGCCAGTAACCTGTGTTTATTACACATTATCCTCCCCATAGCCAGTAACCTGTGTTTATTATACATTATCCCCCCACAACCAGTAACCTGTGTGTATTATACATTATCCCCCCATAGCCAGTAACCTGTGTTTATTATACATTATCCCCCATAGCCAGTAACCTGTGTTTATTATACATTATTCTCCCATAGCCAGTAACCTGTGTTTATTACACATTATCCTCCCCATAGCCAGTAACCTGTGTTTATTATACATTATCCTCCCATAGCCAGTAACCTGTGTTTATTATACATTATCCTCCCATAGCCAGTAACCTGTGTTTATTATACATTATCCCCCCATAGCCAGTAACCTGTGTTTATTATACATTATTCTCCCATAGCCAGTAACCTGTGTTTATTACACATTATCCTCCCCATAGCCAGTAACCTGTGTTTACTATACATTATCCCCCCACAACCAGTAACCTGTGTGTATTATACATTATCCCCCCATAGCCAGTAATTGTGTTTATTATACATTATCCCCCATAGCCAGTAACCTGTGTTTATTATACATTATCCCACATAGCCAGTAACCTGTGTTTATTATACATTATCCTCCCATAGCCAGTAACCTGTGTTTATTATACATTATCGTCCCCATAGCCAGTAACCGATGTTTATTATACATTCCCCCCATAGCCAGTAACCTGTGTTTATTACACATTATCCTCCCCATAGCCAGTAACCTGTGTTTATTATACATTATCCTCCCATAGCCAGTAACCTGTGTTTATTATACATTATCCCCCCATAGCCAGTAACCTGTGTTTATTATACATTATCCCCCCACAACCAGTAACCTGTGTGTATTATACATTATCCCCCCATAGCCAGTAATTGTGTTTATTATACATTATCCCCCATAGCCAGTAACCTGTGTTTATTATACATTATCACACATAGCCAGTAACCTGTGTTTATTATACATTATCCTCCCATAGCCAGTAACCTGTGTTTATTATACATTATCCTCCCATAGCCAGTAACCTGTGTTTATTATACATTATCCTCCCATAGCCAGTAACCGATGTTTATTATACTGATACCGGAGAAACTGACGGAAGCCAAGCACAGAGAGATGGACACAGGTTTCTTCAGGAAGGAAGAGATTCTTTATTGGATCACCGATCGGGACTCAGAGGGACTAGCGTCACCAAAATACAGCAAATTCTGAGCCCCGGACAATAGTGCAGGCTCCTTATATAGGCATATAACTCCTCCCATATTAAGCTCCACCCGCACATTCTCTTAACCAATCAATACAAATAAGAATTAACTTCCTGTTTGACCGCATGGCTTGTCCAGCACAATGGAGGAGGGGGAATACTATATCCTGTATTCTTGCACATGCTCCGTACACTACTGATCGTATCTTGCCTCGTGCAACCAACTGATCGATACGTCAGCATATGCACGTACACATGCCACGTGGTAATCTCGGCCTACTAAATTTATTTTTACCGAGATTCCACCACATTCCCCCCTTTGATGCCTCTTGATATTTTACAATTACTTGAGGCATCACATAACCTTAGTTTGCTTACACCGCAAGTTACCTTGAACCAGACCAGACTTATCTTATGATGTGAATCTTCAACATTCATCTTCTTGCATTGGTTCTCCCTGATCTAGAGCCTTATATTTATATATCGCCATTATCTGTGCAGCAGCCTTCCTCTCTGCTATACTTCCTATCAGGCTTTGCACAGACCTAACTACTAAGGGTATAAGACACGGCAGGAGTAGACACAACAGTAAAATCAGTAGGACTCCACCTACCACTGCCTTAAGCCCTCCAAACCACTCATACCAGCTACCAAACCAACTACTTGGATTGTACCCTTTCCATACCTGAGTAGGCACATGCGCTAGTTTAACCATATGGCTAGTAAGCTCAGCTATTGCTTGCCCTTCATCATCTATTTGAAGACAGCAATTGCTTAGGTTAAACTTCCCACATACACCTCCCTCTACTGCCAAAAGGTAATCCAAGGCTAATCTATTCTGGTATACTGCTGTCCTCATCCTGGTATTATGTTTCACTAGAAGATTGAGCGCTTGTGATGTCTCATTTGTGATAATCTCAACCACCGCCTGTAATCTTATAATACGGTTGAGCATATAAATAGGGGTTCTATAACCAAAGGTACCATCCTCAGCCCACGTGGCTGGCCCATAATAATCTATGATACGCTGGGGAGGCCATTCATTATCTTCCCAGGTACCTATCTCTAAGGGCCCCCTTTTCTTCCTATGATTCACATCATACACTTTAACACCTAAAGTCTCACCTTTTTCAATCGGTAACAAGAAGAAGGATGGTTTGAGCATACCCAACACACATGCCCCTTCCCAGTCCTGTGGCAGCTCCGAATAGGCTTTCTTACCACAGATCCAGTACAAATTTGCTGGGGCTCTCCAGGTAGATGTGATGGATAAATCAAACCACACATCCTTTAAATTGGCGTATCTAGCAAACGGGTTAGATGGTTCTGAGACATTTGAAGCCGACCACCAAGTTGTATTCTTTGTATCATCATCATAAGCTTTTTGCCCTAGACAAGTTAATTCTCCTACAGAAGTATTATACATTATTCCTTTCCTTGCTATGCAAACATAACCTATGATGGAGGTCTTTAATCTCCACTCAGATTTACCTCTAACACTCAAATGATAATCGGCTGGTGCAGATATTAGTTGGTCAACTGCCTCAGAACCGGACATTACCTCCTTTGCTTCCCAAGGCCATTGGTCTCCCATGTTAGTACCTCCACACACATAGCAGTTGGTAACATTAAGACTACCGGCAATACTTTCAGCTAGGTCAATGAACAGGTTCTTAGCGCTATGGGGGATCTTATTATCTATACTCATCTCTTCATAAAAGGAGTGGTATACTTGATGAGTCTGGGAGGATACCGTATCAGTCTCTATCCCTATAAACAATAATGTCCCAGGATCTAAACCCGTCCCGTATATCTGAAACCCAAATAAATTGCCATACTTATCTAGGAACTTGTCGGGGTTATTAATAAGTATATGGACTGGGTTGCATTCCATAGACTTACAATATGGGCTAGTCGGCAACTTAGTCACTATCATGTCTTTATCTACTGTCTGTCCCCAAGTCGCCCACCCCACACAAGACCAATATGGGCAAAAGTTATAGTCTTTATTTGGGCATCTAGGACTCACATATTTATTTTTACTACTGGGACAAATATATTTATCGTTAGATCCATACGTCCTCTCCCATCTAAGATCCCCACATACATTCCACGGCTTTCTACCACTTGATATCGCCTTACATGCATCAAATAGCAGAACACCCGAAGAATATACGGATTCTAACACCGTCTTATTAATTAGGGTCCCCTGAGGATCTCCATTCCTGAGAGTCAACCAAATTGTACGAGGCTGATACTCCGGACTGAAGCACTTAGGTTCTCCTACTCCTAAATGGCATACACTATAGTCTATATTTAAGTATCTACATCTTGATACATCTCCTTTACATTCGTATTGTGAATGCCAAATTAGGGTTTGGGAAATATGGTTACCTGTTCTCGTAGTCTTAATGCATACCTCACAGCTAGGAGTGTCGGTACCTCTACCTTCCTGAATATAAAAACACATGTAAATAAACACAATCAAAAGCACATCTTTCGCCGTCATCCTCAGTCTTCGTCCGTGCGATGGAACCTCAGCTTCCAGGATGTGAGGGCTGCAGGGAATGGAGTTCTGCTCGTCTTCACAGGTGTCCCTTCGGGACTTTCCTGGCTTATACACTATGTGATGGTAAGAGGACAGGCTTTATTATGGCCTTCTCACTTACACCTGTAACAATAAAATTTGTAATCCACAATAATTCCTCGTTACTCCGACTGAGTAGTGCGTTTCAACCGGATCTTGCAGGGATTCTCTGGATCTGCTGTAACTTGCCAAGAATCGACTGCTGCTGGTTTAACCCTGGAGTGATGTATCCACGGAGTCACTTCTGCTACTTTTATCGCTGTAGGGGTAGACAAAAGAACAACATAAGGACCTCTCCACTTGGGCCCTAACGGTACATTATTCCACTCTTTAATCCACACTTGGTCTCCTGGATGATAATTATGAACAGGGGGATAAATATTCACAGGTAATCTATCTTGTACCCATTTCTGTACCTCCTCCATAGTCTTACCCAACTCTACAACCTGCTGCCGGGTAATTCCTTCTCCCAACTGACTCAAATCCCCCCTTAAGTTACCAAGTACGGGAGGTGGTCGCCCATACATAATTTCAAAAGGAGAGAGGCCCATCCTTCTGGTAGGGGTACTGCGGATTCGCAATAGAGCTATAGGTAAGAGAACGTTCCACTTAAGTTGGGTTTCCTGACACATTTTAGCCAACTGGTTCTTAATAGTTCTATTCATTCTCTCTACCTTACCAGAACTCTGGGGTCTATATGCAGTATGAAGCCTCCACTTTATACCAAGCATATGAGTCAGTTGTTGTAGGCACTGGTGAACAAAAGCTGGACCATTGTCCGATCCTATAGAACAGGGTAGTCCATATCGGGGTATTATTTCTCGTAGCAGGAATCTCACAACTTCTCCTGCTTTCTCTGTACGAGTAGGACATGCTTCTACCCAGCCTGAATAGGTGCACACAATTACCAGCAGGTAACGATGTCCACCCGATTTAGGCATCACTGTAAAGTCTATTTGTAGATCGGACATGGGGAGTCCCCCCATAAACTGGACTCCTGGTGGCTTTACTGGTCCTTGTCTTGCATTATTCTTAGCACACGTTACACATCTGCGTACAATGGCCTGAGTCAAGTTGGACAATCTTGGTATGTAGAAATGTTTCCGGAGAGATTCTTCAGTACTGTCTCTCCCAGAATGTGTCCCGTTATGATAATTTTGGACAATTTCTACCGCTAGCGATGCTGGTATAACTATTCTCCCATCTTCTAGCTGATACCACTTGTTCTCCAAATACTTTCCCGGTTCAGTCTTTAACCACTCCTCTTCTTGAGTTGTATAAACTGGAGTCCATTGAGACAGTGGGGTTGGTATTAGAGCAGCTATATGCCCCACATACTCCTGTCTTCCTGATTCAGCAGCACGCTTAGCTGCACTATCTGCCATCCGATTTCCCTTAGTTACATCACCATCTCCTCTCAGATGCGCTCGACAATGTATAATACCGACTTCTTTCGGCTCCCACACTGCTTCCAATAGTTGTAGGATTTCAGCTGCGTACTTGATTTCTTTGCCTTCTGAATTCAGTAGTCCTCTTTCTTTATACAGAGCTCCGTGGGCATGAGTGGTTAAAAACGCATACTTAGAGTCCGTATAGATATTTACTCTTAAACCTTCAGCCAATTGTAACGCTCGTGTTAGTGCTATTAATTCTGCCTTTTGTGCTGATGTTCCTTTCGCCAGTGGCCGGGCTTCTATCACCTTGTCTATTGTTGTTACTGCATATCCTGCATAGCGGATCCCTTCTTTCACATAACTACTGCCGTCGGTATAATATTGAACATCGGGGTTCTGGATGGGAAAATCACGAAGATCTGGTCTACTTGAGAATACTTCATCCATTACTTCCAAACAATCATGTTGACTTTCAGTAGGTTGTGGCAAAAGGGTAGCTGGATTTAAGGTGTTTACAGTCTCTAAATGCACTCTTGGGTTTTCACACAACATTGCTTGATACTTGGTCATACGGCTGTTACTAAACCAATGATTTCCTTTGTAATCCAACAACGTCTGTACTGCATGTGGAACTCGTACATAAAGTTCTTGACCCAGAGTGAGTTTATCGGCTTCAGCTACTAGCAGGGCGGCTGCAGCTACGGCTCTTAGACAAGGTGGAAGTCCGCTGGCCACTGCATCCAATTGCTTAGACATGTAGGCAACAGGTCTTTGCCATGATCCCAAGTACTGTGTCAATACTCCCACAGCCATTCTTCTTTGCTCGTGTACATATAAGTAGAATGGTCGTGTGTGATCAGGTAGACCTAATGCTGGGGCACTCATCAAAGCCTTCTTCACATCTTCAAATGCCGTTTGCTGTTCTTGGGTCCATAAGAAGGGGTCGTGCTCTGTACCTTTGATGGCTGCGTACAGAGGTTTTGCTAGTATCGCATAGCTGGGAATCCATATCCTACAGAAGCCCGCTGCCCCCAAGAATTCTCGCACTTGTCTTCTATTCTTGGGTATTGGTATTTGGCAGACAGCTTCTTTTCTCTCTGGCCCCATAATCCTTTGACCTTCAGAGATATGGAATCCCAGATACTTGACAGTTGGCAAACACAACTGAGCCTTCTTTCTAGACACCTTGTATCCTGCCTGCCAGAGAATATGTAGTAGATCGTGCGTTGCTTGCTGACATTTTTCTTTTGTAACTGCTGCTATCAACAAGTCATCTACATATTGTAACAATACACATTCTCCTGGGATAGACTCGAAATCCAATAAATCTTGACTTAGGGCTGAACCAAATAGGGTAGGTGAATTTTTAAACCCTTGGGGCAGTCTTGTCCAAGTCATTTGGCGTTTTGAGCCCGTTACAGCGTTCTCCCATTGGAAAGCGAAAATACATTGACTTTCTGCGGCAATTCGGAGGCAAAAGAAGGCATCTTTGAGATCTAAGACTGTGAAGTAAGTAGCCCCGCCCGGAATTAAAGCAAGCAGGTTATATGGATTGGGTACAACTGGATGTATACTAACAACCGCATCATTGACTGCTCTTAAGTCCTGTACAGGTCGATACTCATCTGTACCGGGCTTTTGAACAGGCAGCAATGGGGTGTTCCAGGGGGAAGTACAGAATTTTAGGATACCATACCGTATGAACTTATCCAGATAGGATTGGATGTTCTTCTTAGCCTTCTGTGGGATGTGGTATTGTCTTAGGCTTACTGGATAAACCCCAAGTTTCAGTTCAATTTTTATAGGTGGAATATTGCGGGCCAGTCCTGGTGGGTTGTTCTCTGCCCAAACTCCTGGTATGTTAAACAATGTCTCATCACTCCTAGGGTTTTGGCTAGTCAACACTGTATAAAGTCGCCACTCTTCTTCCTTTGGTACGGATAAAGTCATAATACCTGAAGGTCCATTAAACTTTAAAGATGTTGTTCCATTTGGTAGGAACGTAATCTGCGCTTGTAATTTTGATAGCATATCACGTCCCAGCAATTGGACTGGACATTCAGGCATATAAAGGAATTGGTGTTTTACTACGTGGCCTCCCAATGTACAGAGTCGACTTTTAAGAACCGGTTTTTCAGCACTTCTTCCAGTTGCTTCTATCACAGTAATAGTCCTTCCAGATGGAGGAGCAACTAGATTAGTCACCACTGAATGTTCGGCACCAGTGTCGATCATGAACGCACTCCTTTTCCCCCCTATTGATACATCGACCATAGGCTCCGCTCGACCAAGGGGGATGGAGCCCGGTCGGTATCAATAGTCCTCCATGACCGTGTCAGCCAATCCTACGAAGTCCCTACCTTCTCTATCGCGGGACCTTTGCGCTGCTGGAATATATCTATCTTCCCTAACACTTCCTCTGTTCCCATTACTCCCTCTATAACCATTACTCCCTCCGGGGCCTCCTCTACCTCTCGCTCTGCCTCTAAAATTTCCATAACCTGTCCTAGGTCTGTCTTTCTCAGACTGTTCTCTTCGCGGACACTCATTTCTCCAATGCCCTTCTTCCCTACAGTAAGCGCACTGATTTCTACTTAGAGGTTCCTCATTCCACTTACTATCGCCTCTATCTGGGCCCCGTCTATCTACGCCTGCGATCGCTACCGCTAGCATATCAGCCTTTTTACGCATCTTGCGCTCCTCCTCTTTCTTACTTTCTGTATCCCTGTTCATATAGACCTTATTTGCTACCTCCATTAGTTGGGTGATGGACATACCTGCAAACCCTTCTAACTTTTGTAGCTTGCGCTTAATATCTCCGTATGCTTGGCTGACAAAGGCGGAGTTAACCATTCGGGAATTGTCTGCGTCTTCCGGATTAAAGGGGGTATACAAGCGGTATGCCTCCAATAATCGGTCATAAAAGACACTGGGTGCTTCATCGCTTTTCTGAATCACCTCAACTGTCTTCGACATGTTAATGGCTTTCTTTCCTCCTGCTTTCATGCCAGCAATTATAGCGTCTCTATAGGCTCTGAGTTGAACCATATCAGCACCATTTACGTTCCAATCGGGATCGGTATTGGGATAGTGTGTTGCGGCCCATGCTGCTGGATTAGCTTGGTTCAAAGCACGGGCTCTATCTTCTAATGCTTTAATGGCTGCTTGATTTATTCTTGTCCTTTCCTCATTGTTAAATAAAGTCATTAGTAACTGCTGGCAATCAGCCCATGTCGGATTATGCGTCTGTACTATTGAGGTGAACAGATCAGTCATGGCTTGTGGTTTCTCAGTATACGAGGAATTATGGGTCTTCCAGTTTAAAAGGTCGGTAGTGGTAAATGGGACATATACGAAGACTGGGTCAGCGTGTGCCATTTGACCTGCGGCATCGATATAAGCTGACCCGGGATTTAGGCGAAGAGGCATCTGATAATGCTTTAATTGTTGGGCACCAGTCAACTGTCGGGTTTGGATGGGGCTACGTAGGGAAGCGTCAGTCATGGTTTCCGGTCGGGGAGAGATAGGGTATGGGGATGTGGGAGGTTGGTTTTGGGAAAAGGTCGTAAATAGAACACTTCGAGCCGAGCTAGATGAAGCTTGACCGGAAGTCTGAAGTGGCGCCAAATCAGGATATTCGTTTCTAATGGGGGTGGGTTCTGGTTCCGGAAGGGGAGATTTAGTACGAGGGGGGGTGGATCCTGTACTGGAGGAGGAAGCGGAAGTGGATGAGGGTAATGAGGGGAGGGGTGCAGGACTTCCTGCGTTTGCGTCACTTCCTCTTAACGGAAAGTAAGGGGGCGGCAAAGGGATCTCGGACTCAGGGGGCGTGTCCAAAATGGGCCTAACACCAGTCCTAGTGGACGAACAAGTCCTAGCTACCATGAGGCGACACTGCTCCTCGTGGCATGTCTGGAGCCATTTTGGCGAGTCATTTACGGCCTGTCTCCAACAGTCAATATAAGGAAACTGGCCGTAAAGTTCAGGCCTACCTGATACAGCCACGTGTAAGCGCTGTACCAGAGTTAGATCCAAACTGCCACGTGGCGGCCATGCCGCAACCAAAGTAGGCCACTCCCTAGTGCACAAAGTAACTAAACGCACAGAAGACATCTTAACCCCAAAATCACAGGTTTTGAATCCCTTTTTAAAATTCTTAACCATACATCCTAAGGGATCCGGAATCGTTGACTGCGACGCACCCATTTTTAACAATGGAACGTCGTCGACAACGATTACTATACACGCGTACTATTCAACAGTCACACCCGTTTCCTTTGGCAACAGCACCACGTGGTACGGTTACCAAGTGAAACGTACACAATAACACAATAAACACTCAGGGAATTCCCGTACACACACAGCTGCTACACCAGTCACTATATAATCAATATTATGCCCTTTGGCGTAACTATACAGTCACCCACGCTATAATTCTCTATATACGAATTACCCGTCTATAACACACCCCAGTAACATCGTCTTTTACAAATAGCGGTTACAGTACGGTTAGCATAGGTCAAAGCACAAGTTAAGGTCACAATACAATTATTAGTGGTTATGGTGTTAAACATGCAATGGACGACAATGATTAGTACTTATTATGCAATGTCAGTAAATATACAGGGTTATGGTACCGTGCACTATGATACAGCAACACACTATTAACACTCTCGCTAGACGGCTGAGCTCGCGCTATCTAACAAGATATACACTTTACTAAAACAATCGTTAACACATTTACAATTCCCAACTAAACTATTGGCCAGTACCTTGAATGGACTACCTAAAAACAATCTACATACGTTTTGGTTAGCCACACTGCCCAATCACCACATATATAGCGAGCTAGAGGACCGAATTTACACAGACGCCTCTTAGTCGCACTATACAACGAGCTAGAGGACCGAATTTACACAGACGCCTCTTAGTCGTACTATCAAAAGTCTAGTGGGTTCCAAATTTACACGCCTTCCCACTTAGCCCAGATAGGATGAGAACTAGCGAACCGAATTTACACAGACGCCGCTTAGTCTCCCGGTCCCTCCGACCTAGCGAACAAAATATACACCCTAGAACGCTAGTCTAGACAAGACACCGGTGTCCGGCTAGGGCTTATTTTACACCAGAGCGCCCTGCCTGACTAACAGAATCAAACGGTCTGACTAAAGAGCGTTCGATCGAGCGGTGCGCCTTCGCTCCTTCCCTCCGACAGAGGGGGCAGATACAGATTCAAAAACCCCTTTGGGCCTACCGCACAATCGGTATACCCCTAGCGGGTCCTGCCGTCTAAAACAGCAGTTGTCTTACCTCCTCGTTCCTGAACCTGAGTTCACACTCATCGACGGGGACACCCCAGCACTTCTCACGTAGAGGCCGATGATCTCCTGGACAACAGACCAGTGGCGCCGAGACGAAGGGAGGTCCACGCAGAAGTTCAGGGGTGCAGCCGTAGAGAACGTGGGCAAAGATAGACCGTCTCACGCCTCTGCCTCTCAGCTACCGTTGAACGATGAGCTTCCCGGCCAATGCACCAAATGATACCGGAGAAACTGACGGAAGCCAAGCACAGAGAGATGGACACAGGTTTCTTCAGGAAGGAAGAGATTCTTTATTGGATCACCGATCGGGACTCAGAGGGACTAGCGTCACCAAAATACAGCAAATTCTGAGCCCCGGACAATAGTGCAGGCTCCTTATATAGGCATATAACTCCTCCCATATTAAGCTCCACCCACACATTCTCTTAACCAATCAATACAAATAAGAATTAACTTCCTGTTTGACCGCATGGCTTGTCCAGCACAATGGAGGAGGGGGAATACTATATCCTGTATTCTTGCACATGCTCCGTACACTACTGATCGTATCTTGCCTCGTGCAACCAACTGATCGATACGTCAGCATATGCACGTACACATGCCACGTGGTAATCTCGGCCTACTAAATTTATTTTTACCGAGATTCCACCACAATACATTCCCCCCATAGCCAGTAACCTGTGTTTATTACACATTATCCTCCCCATAGCCAGTAACCTGTGTTTATTATACATTATCCTCCCATAGCCAGTAACCTGTGTTTATTATACATTATCCCCCCATAGCCAGTAACCTGTGTTTATTATACATTATCCCCCCATAGCCAGTAACCTGTGTTTATTATACATTATCCCCCATAGCCAGTAACCTGTGTTTATTATACATTATTCTCCCATAGCCAGTAACCTGTGTTTATTACACATTATCCTCCCCATAGCCAGTAACCTGTGTTTATTATACATTATCCCCCCACAACCAGTAACCTGTGTGTATTATACATTATCCCCCCATAGCCAGTAATTGTGTTTATTATACATTATCCCCCATAGCCAGTAACCTGTGTTTATTATACATTATCCCACATAGCCAGTAACCTGTGTTTATTATACATTATCCTCCCATAGCCAGTAACCTGTGTTTATTATACATTATCGTCCCTATAGCCAGTAACCTGTGTTTATTATACATTATCCTCCCATAGCCAGTAACCGATGTTTATTATACATTCCCCCCATAGCCAGTAACCTGTGTTTATTATACATTATCCCCCATAGCCAGTAACCTGTGTTTATTATACATTATCCTCCCATAGCCAGTAACCTGTGTTTATTATACATTATCCTCCCCATAGCCAGTAACCTGTGTTTATTATACATTATCCTCCCATAGCCAGTAACCTGTGTTTATTATACATTATCGTCCCCATAGCCAGTAACCTGTGTTTATTATACATTATCCTCCCATAGCCAGTAGCCGGTGTTTATTATGCATTCCCCCCATAGCCAGTAACCTGTGTTTATTATACATTATCCCCCATAGCCAGTAACCTGTGTTTATTATACATTATCCTCCCATAGCCAGTAACCTGTGTTTATTATACATTATTCTCCCATAGCCAGTAACCTGTGTTTATTACACATTATCCTCCCCATAGCCAGTAACCTGTGTTTATTATACATTATCCCCCCACAACCAGTAACCTGTGTGTATTATACATTATCCCCCCATAGCCAGTAATTGTGTTTATTATACATTATCCCCCATAGCCAGTAACCTGTGTTTATTATACATTATCCCACATAGCCAGTAACCTGTGTTTATTATACATTATCCTCCCATAGCCAGTAACCTGTGTTTATTATACATTATCCTCCCATAGCCAGTACCCTGTGTTTATTATACATTATCCCCCCATAGCCAGTAACCTGTGTCTATTATACATTATCCTCCCCATAGCCAGTAACCTGTGTTTATTATACATTATCCCCCCAAGGCCAGTAACCTGTGTTTATTATACATTATCCTCCCATAGCCAGTAACCTGTGTTTATTATACATTATCCCCCCATAGCCAGTAACCTGTGTTTATTATACAATATCCCTCCCATA
Organism: Pelobates fuscus; assembly: GCF_036172605.1. Taxonomy (NCBI): domain Eukaryota; kingdom Metazoa; phylum Chordata; class Amphibia; order Anura; family Pelobatidae; genus Pelobates; species Pelobates fuscus. The sequence goes on from NC_086322.1 coordinate 24,964,941, forward strand.
GCCAATAACCTGTGTTTATTATAGATTATCCTCCCATAGCCAGTAACCTGTGTTTATTATACATTATCCCTCCCATAGCCAGTAACCTGTGTTTATTATACATTATCCCCCCATAGCCAGTAACCTGTGTTTATTATACATTATCCCCCATAGCCAGTAACCTGTGTTTATTATACATTATCCCACATAGCCAGTAACCTGTGTTTATTATACATTATCCTCCCATAGCCAGTAACCTGTGTTTATTATACATTATCCTCCCATAGCCAGTACCCTGTGTTTATTATACATTATCCCCCCATAGCCAGTAACCTGTGTCTATTATACATTATCCTCCCCATAGCCAGTAACCTGTGTTTATTATACATTATCCCCCCAAGGCCAGTAACCTGTGTTTATTATACATTATCCTCCCATAGCCAGTAACCTGTGTTTATTAGACATTATCCCCCCATAGCCAGTAACCTGTGTTTATTATACAATATCACTCCCATAGCCAGTACCCTGTGTTTATTATACATTATCCCCCCATAGCCAGTAACCTGTGTCTATTATACATTATCCTCCCCATAGCCAGTAACCTGTGTTTATTATACATTATCCTCCCATAGCCAGTAACCTGTGTTTATTATACATTATCCCCCCATAGCCAGTAACCTGTGTTTATTATACATTATCCCCCCATAGCCAGTAACCTGTGTTTATTATACATTATCCCCCATAGCCAGTAACCTGTGTTTATTATACATTATTCTCCCATAGCCAGTAACCTGTGTTTATTACACATTATCCTCCCCATAGCCAGTAACCTGTGTTTATTATACATTATCCCCCCACAACCAGTAACCTGTGTGTATTATACATTATCCCCCCATAGCCAGTAACCTGTGTTTATTATACATTATCCCACATAGCCAGTAACCTGTGTTTATTATACATTATCCTCCCATAGCCAGTAACCGATGTTTATTATACATTCCCCCCATAGCCAGTAACCTGTGTTTATTATACATTATCCCCCATAGCCAGTAACCTGTGTTTATTATACATTATCCTCCCATAGCCAGTAACCTGTGTTTATTATACATTATCCTCCCCATAGCCAGTAACCTGTGTTTATTATACATTATCCTCCCATAGCCAGTAACCTGTGTTTATTATACATTATCGTCCCCATAGCCAGTAACCTGTGTTTATTATACATTATCCTCCCATAGCCAGTAACCGGTGTTTATTATACATTCCCCCCATAGCCAGTAACCTGTGTTTATTATACATTATCCCCCATAGCCAGTAACCTGTGTTTATTATACATTATCCTCCCATAGCCAGTAACCTGTGTTTATTATAAATTATTCTCCCATAGCCAGTAACCTGTGTTTATTACACATTATCCTCCCCATAGCCAGTAACCTGTGTTTATTATACATTATCCCCCCACAACCAGTAACCTGTGTGTATTATACATTATCCCCCCATAGCCAGTAATTGTGTTTATTATACATTATCCCCCATAGCCAGTAACCTGTGTTTATTATACATTATCCCACATAGCCAGTAACCTGTGTTTATTATACATTATCCTCCTATAGCCAGTAACCTGTGTTTATTATACATTATCCTCCCATAGCCAGTACCCTGTGTTTATTATACATTATCCCCCCATAGCCAGTAACCTGTGTCTATTATACATTATCCTCCCCATAGCCAGTAACCTGTGTTTATTATACATTATCCCCCCAAGGCCAGTAACCTGTGTTTATTATACATTATCCTCCCATAGCCAGTAACCTGTGTTTATTATACATTATCCCCCCATAGCCAGTAACCTGTGTTTATTATACAATATCCCTCCCATAGCCAATAACCTGTGTTTATTATAGATTATCCTCCCATAGCCAGTAACCTGTGTTTATTATACATTATCCCTCCCATAGCCAGTAACCTGTGTTTATTATACATTATCCCCCCATAGCCAGTAACCTGTGTTTATTATACATTATCCCCCATAGCCAGTAACCTGTGTTTATTATACATTATCCCACATAGCCAGTAACCTGTGTTCATTATACATTATCCTCCCATAGCCAGTAACCTGTGTTTATTATACATTATCCTCCCATAGCCAGTACCCTGTGTTTATTATACATTATCCCCCCATAGCCAGTAACCTGTGTCTATTATACATTATCCTCCCAATAGCCAGTAACCTGTGTTTATTATACATTATCCCCCCAAGGCCAGTAACCTGTGTTTATTATACATTATCCTCCCATAGCCAGTAACCTGTGTTTATTATACATTATCCCCCCATAGCCAGTAACCTGTGTTTATTATACAATATCACTCCCATAGCCAGTACCCTGTGTTTATTATACATTATCCCCCCATAGCCAGTAACCTGTGTCTATTATACATTATCCTCCCCATAGCCAGTAACCTGTGTTTATTATACATTATCCCCCCAAGGCCAGTAACCTGTGTTTATTATACATTATCCTCCCATAGCCAGTAACCTGTGTTTATTATACATTATCCCTCCCATAGCCAGTAACCTGTGTTTATTATACATTATCCCCCATAGCCAGTAACCTGTGTTTATTATACATTATCCCCCCATAGCCAGTAACCTGTGTTTATTATACATTATCCCCCCATAGCCAGTAACCTGTGTTTATTATACATTATCCCTCCCATAGCCAGTAACCTGTGTTTATTATACATTATCCCCCCATAGCCAGTAACCTGTGTTTATTATACATTACCCCCCATAGTAATTTATCGTTGGACCTAGGCAGCATGATGTCTTAAAAAAATATAAATGTTCAGGCACTCTTATATCCGTATTGGTGCAAAGTATCAAGGTGGCCCATTAACCTCCAAGTAATATAATACAATAATTGATACTACACTCAAAATAAAGCAAAAAGATAGTAGGTATTTAATCATGGATAGTGAATCAATTTCATATATATTTAAATATGTACAAAGAATGTGAAAAAATGGATACTGTGAATGACAAGTATCCTATGGCAACCAGTGTAATATCATGTAAAATACACGGTATCCTCACAAAAGTTAAATTCATATAAGTATAATAGACATTGTAGTAGTATGAGAAATTCTCAATCTGGAATATTGACCAATGTGGACAGAGAAGTATATACAGTATATACAATATATACAATAATGGAAAAAATGAAAAAAATGAAAAAATAGAAAAAATTCAAAAAGGGAAAAAGGAGAAAAGAAAAAAATGAAAAAAATGAAAAAATTTATATACAGTCACCAGTGTGTACACACTATTGTATATGGGTGGATCTCACCAATATGTTCTGCTGAAAAAAGGGGAAAATCCAGTTCCAGATGAAGCTGTCTTTGTTGTGGATTGTAGAATGTTCCTCCTCTGTTGGTTTGAAGTGGTGGATGTGGCAGATACTTGGTAAATCCTTAACTGGTCCGGGTCAGATATATCCAGGGTGTGGACGCTTGTGTAGGATAAATGGGCTGCGCGCTCGGGACCCTTCAGCCCCTTCAATGGCCCTGTGTAGGAAAGAAGGAGTGATGAGTCTATATTTATGTCCGTTTTCGGCGCGTCCGCTTGTTCGCGCGGGTCGCGTCCGAATGACGTAATGACGCACATGACGTCATTACGTGCTCCTCTCCGTGTGCGCATGCGTGTGGTAGTTTCACCCGCGCATGCGTCCTCCTGCTGACTGCGCTATGCCGGAGGAGAATGTCATTAAGCAAAGTACATTATAACAAGTTTATGATATTGAGTACTATAAAATAATGTTTAATAATGCAAAATACTAATGTATCAGAATACGAGGTATAAAGAAATAAAGTATAAATCAAGAGGACTTAAAGAGAACATAAATGCACACTCTTAGTATATTATTTATGAAAACAAAAACACATGACAAGACCTGCAAATTATTTGCAGGATATATAGAGGGGTATTTCTTCAACTATGAGAGGAAATGTAATTCATTAGTGGGGGCACTGTCTCAGATGAATAAATCTTTTGTGAAATTGAATCAACTCAGTACCTATGTTCATAATCATCCACAACAAAGACAGCTTCATCTGGAACTGGATTTTCCCCTTTTTTTAGCAGAACATATTGGTGAGATCCACCCATATACAATAGTGTGTACACACTGGTGACTGTATATAATTTTTTTCATTTTTTCCCTTTTTTTTCATTTTTTTCATTTTTTTCTTTTCTCCTTTTTCCCTTTTTGAATTTTTTCTATTTTTTCATTTTTTTCATTTTTTCCATTATTGTATATATTGTATATACTGTATATACTTCTCTGTCCACATTGGTCAATATTCCAGATTGAGAATTTCTCATACTACTACAATGTTTATTATACTTATATGAATTTAACTTTTGTGAGGATACCGTGTATTTTACATGATATTACACTGGTTGCCATAGGATACTTGTCATTCACAGTATCCATTTTTTCAAATTGTTTGTACATATTTAAATATATGTAAATCGGGTTCATGCAAAGAGGGTGAAAAGGTATTAAAGAAAAACACACTTATTGCATCAAATTTACAAAGCCAAACTTTTAAAAGCTTTCCTCATTTCTTTCTCGGGATGAGGAATATATTGGTTGTAGACTGAGGATTTCCATCTGCCTAATCTTTTAATAATATGCACTGGAGTGTCAGTGTTGAAGGAGACCGAAGCTGCCTTTATTCTAAATGAAAGACCCGAGACATGGATACAACCCAATCTTAGGAGTAGTGTTCTGATGTAGAAGATGAATTTAGCCGTAGTCAGAGGGATTCAGTGAGAGTAGTGGTGAAATGTGTGTGGCATGACTGAGTGTGGGTAAGTAAGAGTCAAGTATTTTAACTGGGCACTAGTTCTAGGTGGGATAAAGTGGTATAGCGGATGCATGAGTAGTTTGGTTCGTTTTAGAGGTTTGTAGAGAAAGTATATAGTGATCATGATTTTTAGCGATATCCAATATTTTTAAGGTGGTCTCAAACAAACATAAAATGCTATATAAAATTTGTGGGAATATCGCATAGTAGTGTACAGAAAATCAGAGAGGGCTCAGAATATCGAACCATCGATCGGTAACCTGGATGAAGTAAGGGGTCTATCTGTTTTATTAAATACGCGGTAATATGCTTTTAATGGGATAGGACGTTAGGAAAGGTGTGTGATTGGGATAAGTGGTTGTGGCTGTATATACCTTATCCTGGGACCGACCTGGCTCCTAAGCTTGAGCCGCGCGTGACTGGATCACTCCTGCCTCCACACGAGCCGCATGCGGCTTGATCTCCTCTTCTGACTTAGCCACGTGCACTGACCGCAGTGATCGGTCACGTGGCCCGCCTGGCACTAGGAGCACGGTTTGAGTCACGAGCTCGTTCTTAATGGGGCAGTGGGAGCCAAAAGTTGATTCAGGCTCCCATTGGCCCACATCATTCCAGCACCCCCACACACGAACTGTCATGCCTCAACTACCGGTAATTCCTTGTCTCTTCCGGGTTGACAGAGTTTAGCCACACCCCTTCTCTGACACGGTCTCCCCACGCTACATAATGCGACCGCGCCAGATACAAGACGCTGGATTATTGAACAGCGTTACCGCGATATCAACCCGGCTAAAAGTTTCTCTGCGACCTCTACTTGTGTACCGAACCGGACTGGAATTCTACTTACCCTCCTTCTCCTCTCCTCGACCACGGCTAGTATCTGGACTTTCTTCATCCTTCCTCAGAAACACCCTCCCCGGAGGAGAACTCCGGGAACCTGATTTTTCAACCTTTGGAAGCTAAGTCAATTGTTATATCTGTGATAAGAGCTTACCTTCTCTCAAGCCCGCTGAGCATTCCTGCCATAGTCTGCTCTCAAGTTTGCCAAGCATTTCTGCTACAGCCTGCTCTCAAGTCCGTTAAGCATTCAGGCTACAGCTGCTCCCAGGCCTGCTATCTCTAACTCCAAAACAATCACTCCTGTTACAACTTCAATTCTAACTTCCTCCATTTCCTTAAAACTTGCAAACACCAATGTGCTAGATTACATGTATATCGGAAGCTGCTTACTCCAACTAAACCAACAGCAAAGTAATTAAAGATACAGTACCTGTATTTCCCAATATTGAATACACAGTTCCTATTCTATTCTCTAAGTATCCTAATCAACAATCTAAGTCCTAAGAAATCTGCAGTTGCGCTCCATATCAACCTATGTAAACATGACACGAACGTTTTGGGGGTGTAGGCATGACGTGGGCCAATCAAATGTTAAAGGATATTTAAACTTCCCTAGCCCTATCCACTTTGTCCTATCATGGTTTCTGTGTCAGTACCCTTTAGTGCGTTCCTTGATCTATTTTGTTTATTTTGGTATTGACCATGGCTTTGTTCTTGACTCTGAATTTATCTTTAACCTTTTCCTGTCTTGTTTGCCCGTGTGACTGATTACCATCTACCATCTACCATCGACTCTGGCTTGTTCTCGTTTTCGTAGTCTCTCTGTTACCATGACCTCGTCTCATTTCTGATTACGCTTTATCTCTGTCTGACGTTTAGTCTGGCCATTCTAAGTCCAGGTAATAAGTTATATCCTGGTCTTGTCCCTTGCTATCCTAAACTCTGCGTGTTGGGGTATTACATCATGACATTATGATAGGACCATGGGCCCTGCAGGTTTAGGACAGCAAATGGCCTCCTATGAGTTTGGTCTGTCACTGTGAAGTGGGCGTAACCCTTACACTACCTGATCGATACAACATCATACCTGATGTTTTAAAGCACGTTATTCCAAACAATTTAGGAATGTTAGGTGATTTATGCCCTAAATGGATTAAAACCAGACTCTGCATCAACTATGTAATTTTCCATGGGAGTTTTGCCATGGATCCCCCTCCTGCATGCCACAGTCCAGGTTAGTCCCCTTGAAACAACTTTTCCATCACTATTGTGGCCAGAAAGAGTCCCTGTGTGTTTTAAAATTCGCCTGCCTATTGAAGTCTGTGGCGGTTCGCCCGGTTCGCCCGTTCGCGAACATTTGCGGAAGTTCGCGTTCGCCGTTCGCGAACGGGACATTTTATGTTCGCGACATCACTATTGATTAGTGGAATAGGTGAAAGTTATACTTACTATTGATTAGCCATTTTTGTTGCTAAAGCAACATAGTCATTCAAATTACCTATGTTCTTTATGTGTTTCACATCATAACAGTCTGAAGAATTTATGATAGGCAATAAATGAGTATAAGTTTTGGTGCTCAAAAACAACAGAGAATACATTCTTAAGTCTATATTTTGATAACTCTGTTTATATTGAGATGTGTAGGTAGAACAATGCCTTTCAAACTCTTAAGAATAGTCTATAAACAAGCTAAACACAGTATGATATCTATTGAAATTGGACATTGTTATGCAAGCAGGTTATTTTGGTCAGAACTTTGTAATTTTCTTCTCTGGATGCCAAAACTCACTGTTTATTGAATATGCCTCATAATTTGGCATATATTTGAGTACAGGGGCTCAATTTATATAACAAGATATTTAGCATTATTCATCGATGTATATGCAACATTCTATTTATTATTTAGCACATGGCATAATGTGTATATGTGCCATATTAACTTGTATTTTCAACGTATTTCTTATTTTACTTTTTAAATGGTAACAGTAGTAGTTGACATCATATTCCTATGGGAATGAGGACAATTAGGATGAAAGCTAGGGTCAACAAGAAAGGAGTGGACAAGTGACTGGGGAAATAGGGAATATCCTATCAAACACCAAGGGTTCTGTGATTCCAAAGCCACCCAACTCAACGCGAGAATGAAAGATTGGTACCAACTTGCCATAATGGAATTTGTTACTCCAAAGTTTATCAAGGCACTGAATTAACCAAACGATGATCTTACCACCTTCTTGAGAAATCTGGAATCACTAAAATATTACTGTGTTTACAACAGATATATGATGGAGGGAGAAATTGGTGTGACTATAAACGTATAACTACAAATAAACTAGTCCTGCTCTCAAACTCCCATAACTCCTGGGTGGCAGCAATGACTATAGTACACATCAGCCAAAATACATATAGGAAAAACCAAAGGAAAAAAGTTATCTGCGCTCTTTCCACATCCCTATGTATATTTACCAAATGGAGGTTTTTAGTTGCCTCCAAAGGCCATTAGAGGGTATGCCCACCTGCCACGTCAAGGCAGACCTCATAGGTGGGTCCTAACTCTAACCATTTGCCTTGCTTCCTTGAGCTTCTGGCATGGATATCTCCAATGAGACAGAGAGGGGTATTTTTTATATACATCCCTACATGCTTATTAACCCTTAATAGGGAACACATGGGATGGGCAGCAGCATTGCAACCTAGCTGTGTGATACAAAAGTGAATACAATTACAAAGAAACTAGTCCCACATAGTGAGTGGAATTAACGCTATGTATAACAGAGTGAATGCAACATGGAGATTAGCACTAGAGCATTTGAAAGACCGGGAGCATCGAGTGCTGGGACCTGGGAGATATATATATATATGTGTGTGTGTACATATGATATATAGAAAGAAGTAGTTAATTTTATGTGAAATTACATGATAGCCTTTGACTTTGTTTCTTTGATGAAAGTATAGATGTGCTCTTGCTTAATATAGTCTATAGGCATGCAAAATACCAAGCTAAACATCTTGATAGTTTGACAGAACAAAACGAATGACGTCCTGGTTGAGAAGCCAAATACCCTGATCCAAAAACATCTTCCTCGCCCTAAAATATAAACAATCTTTGAGAAGCCCTAATAACAGTGAGCCCGGTATAATTATTACTTTCACCTTGATCCTAAAGGTATAATGTATGCATTTATTGAGAGAAGACAATAATTCAGCCAGTGCTTTTGTACAGAATATCATTTAGATGAAGAAATACAAGTGGTATTGACCATATTTGACCTAGACGAATTACAAACCATGACTTGATTTTCCTTCTGGGATCAAAAGAGTTAAGTAAAATTGATACAGTTGCTGATGTTTCCAAATATTAGATCACTTCCTAAACTCCTTCCCCATTTACAGGTTCTGTTTCCAAGTAACTAATCCAATGTAATGAAATTGGATTCATCACATCCATTGGATGGTGTGCGGTTACTTTTTGGGTGTAAAACATTCATCCTTCTCACAATGTGGTCCTTTATTTTGGATGTTCAGAATTCGTACCTCTGAGTACCTTACCCATTTGTATGATTGTATGATTCTCTGACAAACGTCTGTTGCACAAAAACTGTAAGAACATATTCTAGAAGGTAGTCGTAATAGGCTAGTAACACCGAATAACTAATAATCAGTGAGAAAAAGTACTTATTAGATTATATCTTTGGTGGGTGGTTTAGATCTTCAAAACCATGCCCTTTAATTATAGCCTCATTTTACAGCCCACCACATCTGTACTCCTTGATGTGGACTGGTTTAAATCTGATTTTATATTTTAGCAGGCCTTTTTTTTATTTCAGCATGGGTTGCTTCAAACAGTTGAGAGGGGTTTGAGGCAGATATCTTTTAGTCTTACAAATCAAGCTGAAATATTCTTAGTTCATCAAACCAATTTAAAGTTTCTGCGATTGTATATGGGGAAGGATGGAGCAAAATCAAGTGATATCCACCTAAAGTTTCAAGCCTTAGCAAAGAAAATAGGGCAATTGGTGTCAAGGCAGGTGAGGAGGTATCTTAGGGTATAAGAACTTTAAGGGAAATGAGATCACGAGTCATGATCATGTTCTTTCTTGGTTCTAATTCTATCTCATTCTCTTCTCAATATTCATTTAGTGTCTCTTTTTCTAATAACACCTCCTCCCCTCATCCTTTCTGGGTTGGAGTCCCCCAATGCTCTGTTCTTTGTCCACTTTTGTTTTCTCTACATATTGACTCTTTGGCAAACTATTTAATTCCTTTGGATTTTGCTACCATCTGAATGCTGATGACACCCAGACACCCTGACTCTCCTCCTCTGAACTCTCCCATGCTGCCTTGCTGCCCTAGAACATGTCACCTGTTGCCTTTCTTCAATCGCTGATTGGATGTTTTCTGAAATTCAAGTTCTCTAAACCTAGCTTTTTTTTTTTTCCTTCTTATAATACTAATCATCCTCTTTCTCTCTCTCTCTCTCTCTCTCTCTGCAAGTTGATGATATCTGGAATGGCCCATACTTGCAAGCTTGCTGTATTGATGTGATCTTTAATTCTAGTCTCCCCATTCACCCCATGTACAGTTTGTTGCAAAATTTAGCCGATTTCACCTCGAAAACATTGCCCGCATCCTTTCCTTACACAAGATGCTGCTAAGGAGTTTGTTCATGCTCTAGTAATTTCTCACATCAATTACTGCCATTTTCTCCTAATTGGTCTCCCGAGAAAACGTACTGCCTCTCTAGAGTATAAAATGAATGCTGCCACCAGGTTGATTTTATTCTCCTGTAGCTACTCTCATACCCACCCCCCCCGTCGATGCTTACATTTGCTTTCTGTATCCTATAGGTGTCAATTCAAAATACTCACCCTTACCTATAAAGCTCTAAACAACTCTAGCCCTAGTTATATTTCTATTTTAACTCACAAGTATGCCGCTTCTCAGTCTCTCTGCTCTGCCGGTGACGTTCTTTTTGTACCCTTACTACAAACTCACATTAACTGGACTTCACGTAGGCAATTCCTTTCCTCTGGAAAAGTCTAGACTCACATTACAAGCCTGCAGGGTTCCTGAAAAAAGTTACTGTGGCCTTACATACCAAATCTAACCATATTGGTCTATTTGTCCGTTTTGAAATTGTTCAGGATACAGAAGTACAGTGACCTCATCCACATGCCAGCAGATACCACAATATTCCTCAAAACTTTCTAAGTACTGGACCTCTTCATCCTGTATTGAATATTTTTCTCTATATTGGAAACTGGATAGAAGTCTTCTATCACACACACATCTTCCATCAGTGTAGAGGATCCACAAGTGGCCTAGAGCACATATCTCTTCCTATACATCACTTACCTATAGTAGGAGAGAAGGGACCTGGCTGATGTTGAGCGTATCTTGGCCTCACTCTAACCTTATATTCTTACAAAACACAAATGTTCTTCTTATTCGACACTAAATAGAACAGTCAGATTACTGCGCTTTACATATGATAGGCTGTAGAAATGTTACATACCTTTATTTATCCTTCATTAAAAACATATAAATTGTCTGTTTTATAGGACTATACCGAGTCTCTTCCAAGCTATGGGAGAGGTAAACCTTTTCCTTTTTAAATATATTTTTGATATCTGGTGCAATGAACGCTGCTATTTCGTATGCCCGTTCATTTGGTTCCTCCTGAACTGCTTGGTACTTAGTGATTATAGCTTACAGTTCGGGCACTGATTCGTATGTTCTCCAAGAACCCAAGTGTAGCATATAAGTAAATCCCGCTGTTTCAGCAATCACATCCCCAAACATCAGTCAAGACAAGATGAAGGGTACAACGCTTTACTATGTCACACACGGCTTTTATGCATAACCCTGTGCAAGGGGTCTTCCACCCAACTAACCAGGGGTTTCTACCCAGGATCCTCTGTACCTGCGCGTAGAAAAGGGGATATAGTCTCTTTGTCTCCCAGGTACAGAAAGCCCGCCCCACATACCAAGGAGGCCTCCCACACCCAACGACAGGGGTCTTCATCCCAGGATCTTCTGTATCTGTGAGCCCGTGCACGGGAAAGAGGACTAGTCTTTTTGTCTCCAAAGTACAGAAAGCCAGCCCCACATACAAAGAAGGTCTCCCACACCCAACAACAATCCCAGGATCCTCCTGGCCTGTGAGCCCAGGCTTGTGAAAAGGGACCCAGACACAGAAAGCCCGCCAAACTGGTCTGTGACCCAAAAGTGTCCCCACTAACCTCCAGAACCCCCCCTCTGTTCGTGCGGCTCACCCCGGGCGAGGGAAGTGTCTCCTTTCAGGATACGAATGCTCCCCCCTGGATGGCGTTTGTCGACACGAAATGGCGGCCACCCAGGGGGAGCACTCATTAATTACTTCCCTTGCGGTTTTACCCTTGTGTTGCAGAGGCGAATGTTTCTGATTAATTGGTATGAACATTCTAATTTTCAATAAGCTTATTAATATTTAATAAGCTTTATGATTCAATACTTTCCACATGATTTATCTACACAAATTCCTATAAATCATTTGAAAAGTTTTTCTAACAATATTGAACCATTTGGAATATTGAATCCGATTGGAATAATTTGAAACAATCATTAAATTGAGACCTCTGTTTCGAGGAGCAAGCAGCTGGTTAATCTGGCATAATATTATTGTGGTTTTTCAATAGCTTAAATATCAATAATGTTCGGTCACCCGTGGTGGACTGATCTATGTTTTGTCTGATACAGGACAAATGCCCTATGTATTACCAATAGCAGATTATCATTGGATTTGTTGTTGGTTTTTTTTCCAATGCGACCATTTAACTCCTTAAGGACGAGTGACGGACGAGGTCCGTCACTCAGGGGAAACCCTTAATGACGAGTGACGGACCTTGTCCGTCACGAGGTAAAATTAACCCCAGATCGACGCAATCGCGGCGATCGTGGGGTTGATGGTGCTCCGGTCTGCCTCTGTATTAGAGGCAGACCGGGAGCACCGGATCGGGCTGTCCCAGCACATGTGCCCTCTCTGACAGCATGTCAGAGCGAGCACATGTGCAGTGGATACTTACCTTCCGCCTCCCTGTACTTCCGGGTTCAGTGTGAAGTGCAGGGAGACAGATCAGTGCTGATCCTGCCCCCTGGTGAAAAAAAAATAAAGTACAATTAAAATCCCACCCCCCTTTACCCATTTTAATAAAAAAAATAACCCCTTCCCTGACAATTGATCACTGACTACAGTGATCAATTGGCAGGGATTACATTTTACTATGATCTGATTTTTTTTTTTTTTAACCGCTGAGGGTTAATTCTTTTTTTTTTAACCCTCAGGGGTTACATTTATTTTATTAGTGGGGAATTGGGGGATTTGGTGTTAGGCTAACTAGGGGTTAACATTAAAAAAAGTTTTAAAATAAGCTTTAAAAAGTTAAAAATTAAGTTTAAAAAAGTTTTAATAACGTTTAAGTAAAAAAAAAAAAAAAACACCCCCCTTTACCCAGTCCAAATAAAAATTAACCCCTTCCCTGCCACTCGATCACTGCCTACAGTGATCAAAACACAGATCACAGTATTATACTGTGATCTAATTTTTTTAACCCCTGACGATTAACTTTTATTTATTTTTTAATCCTCAGGGGTCAATTTATTTAATTAACTAATTTAAATATTGTATAATTAAAAAAAAATTCTAGGTGGGGTGGGGGGAGTTATGGGAAAATGGGGAATTTACGGTTAGTGCTGCTTACTGCTAGTTAGGGGTTAACGGTAAAAAAAAAGCTTAGAAAAATGTTAAATCTGTAAAAAAAAAAAAGTTTTAAGAAAGTTTAGGAAAGTTTAAAAAAATGAATAAGCAAAACAAAAGTTAAAAAAATTGTTTTAAAAAGTAAAAAAAGTTAAAAAAGTTAAAATATACATTTAAAAACGCTCATTACCCCTACACCTAGAACAAACTAGAGAAAAAATGATCCCACGCTAAGGTTCAAAATATGCCTTTTGAATTACCCCAGGGTGTATTCTTTAATAAATAGTATGTGTTTGTGGGGAAGTTTCAATAACCAACCATCTAAACTACTCTAAATTGGAACATGGACACAGCGTAAAACTTCAAAGTTAGAAAAAAACGGAATGGCTGCGTCTCAAATGTGCCCCTTCAACATCCACATATACCTGGCAAAGGTACATACGGGGGTATTGCTGTACTCAGCCCACATAGCTGAGCAACATATAAGGTATTATACAGTCGTAGCACACATAAGGTTTGCAAAATATACTGTGCAAACTCACTTTGTGTGACAAAAAGGCAGAAAAAACGCTTATTACCACTACACTTGGTACAAGCTAGCGGAAAAATGATTCCACGCTAAGGTTCAAAATATGCCTTTTGAAATACCCTGTGATGTCTTCTTTAAGAAATGGTATGGCTTTATGGGGTATTTGGATCATATAGCCTGGTAAAATACTCTAAAATGGGACATGGGCACAGCGTAAAAAAATTTAAAGTTTGAAAAAAAACTGGAATGGCTGTGTCCCAAATGTGCCCCTCCGATGTCCACATATACCTGGCAAAGGTACATACGGGGGTATTTTTGTACTCAGCCGACATAGCTGAGCAACATATAAAGTATTATAGAGTGGTGGCACACATAAGGTTTGCAAAATATACTGTGCAAACTCACTTTGTGTGTCAAAAAGGCAGAAAACGCTTATTACCACTACACCTGGTACAAGCTAGCGGAAAAATGATCCCACGTTAAGGTTCAAAATATGCCTTTTGAAACACCGTGGGGTGTCTACTTTAAAAAATGGTAGGCCATTGTGGGGTAGTTTGAATTTAAAACCTGCGAAGATGCTTGGAAATTGCACATAGGCCCAGCGTCAAAATTCAAAGTTCTGTAAAAACTGATATGGCTTGGTCTCCTATATGGCACTGTAGCTTCACAAAATAGTGCCAAAGACATTCATTGGGAATGTCTTTCTACTCATAAGACTTAGCTGAGCATAATTTCGGGGTTTTGAACTTAGTGGCACATATGAAATATACAAAATGCCCAGCAAAATTGCAATCAGTATGTAAAAAAATGCCCCAAATTATTTTTTACCACATACTTTGGCATATATTGGTGAAAAAATGGGGGCATGCTAAGGCACAATATGCAACTTATGATATACCCTGGAGTGTCTACTTTTACAAATGGTAGGCCTTTGTGGGGTTTTTTGAACAGTCAAATTGTTATAATACCCCAAATGGAAGCATGGGCTCATTAAATCCGTCTCTCAAAACTCTACTGTGAGTACTGAAAAGGACAGGTCTCCTGTATGGCACTGTAGCTTCACGAAATAGTGTTATAGACATACAATGGGGTGTCCTTTTACTCAGAAGACTTAGCTGAGCATAATTTGGGGGTTTGAACTTAGTGGCACATATGAAATATACAAAATGCCCAGCAAAAATGCAATCTGTATGTAAAAGATGCACAAAGTTATTTTTTACCACATACTTTGGCATGTAATGGTAAAAAAATGGGGGCATGTTAAGGCACAATATGCACCTTATGAGATACCCTGGAGTGTCTACTTTTACAAATTGTAGGCTTTTGTGGGGGTTTTATGAACAGTCAAACTGTTATAATACCCCAAATGGAAGCATAGGCTAATTAAATCCGTCTCTCAAAATTCTACTGTGAATACTGAAAAGGACAGGTCTCCTATATGGCACTGTAGCTTCACAAAATAGTGCCAAAGACATACAATGGGGGTGTCATTTTACTCAGCAGATGTAACTGAACACAAAATAAAACTCTGTACAGGAATAGCACACACCAACTTTACAAAATACACATGAGAAGTTCTTTGTTATAAGTTTGTGTGCCAAAACCCAAAAAAACACAATTTGACTCCAATATTTAGCAGAGGTTGGCGGTGAAATGGCTACGTAGAAAGTGTCAAAACAACCTTAGGTAAATAGCCTGTGGTGTCTACTTTATATAAATATATACTTTTGTGTGGCAATTTTGTTTTCTTTTATGGCTATTAAGCTTACAAGACAAACATACCAAATTCTAAATTTGCTCCACATTAAAAGTTTATTTTACTCCTTGTGCTTTGTGACCTGTAACTACCAAAAAAAACTTAAAATCCCAGACACATTATATATTCTGTAAATCAGAACAACTAAATTAATTTATTTTTAATTGCTTTCTTTAACCTGTACTAATTGTGCACACATTATTATTGCAAAAACAGTAAAAAAAACACAAAATTTTTCATTTTTTTTGCATTTTTCTGTATTTTTTAATAATAAATAAGCATTTATGTATATAAATGTTACATCAAATTAAAGCCCTTTCTGTCCTTTAAAAAACGGTATATACTATGCGTCGGTGCAATAAATTAGTCAAATGCAAATCGCAGTTGAACGCAAACAGCAAAAAATACAAAAAATGCATTTGTCATTAAGTGAAAGACAAGCTTCCGAAGCTCTGTCCTTAAGGGGTTAATAAGCTGTACATGAGAAAACATTGAAGGGAAACTTTGGCAGAGTACGCGTCCAAGTAGGATTAATACTAATTAGAACATGCATAGAAAAATTGCATTCCGTCATCTCTTGTCAGACACCAATTGCTACCAGTCTCATCAAGCCAATGAATGAGAGTTTGAGAATAAGTAGATTACAAAATAGATAATTTGCCCCAAAAAAGGGCATAAGAGTCCAAAAACAGAGATCCCTCCAATAGATAAACTAATGTTAGAACAATTTTATTAGAATATGCAACAATTAGAAAAATGTGAATAAGTGTTGGACTTATATGCCCTTTTTGGGGCCCATTTGTCTATTTGATAATCAAATTGAATTGTTGTGGGTTACCCGCACTTGGAGCCTCTCGGGTAAGGTTATTTGGTTTCCTAGTGGTACTTTTCAGAGTTTTGAGAACAGCATTGTGATAAGTACAGTACAAAATATCTGAGAAAGAATTGCAGATATAACATAAAGTTTAAAAAAAATACTAAATCAAAAATCACACACACACACACTACAGCAAGGATCTTACAAGCCTTTTTTGTGTTCACCGGTACTCCACGAGGGTAACCAGGCAAATCTACAAGTACAAATCGTCTTTGCATTTTTACCATGTAGACTGACTGCACTGAACAAACACCAAAACTTTTATGAAGTTTCCACAATCTACAGTCTTGTTTTTTTTTGACATTTGTAGCTAGTTTTAGAGTGTCCAGAGTTAATTTCCTCATTACAGAGAAGCAAGCAATGTATATTGCCAACATATCGATGTCACATCTCATCGGGGAGTGCAGTAAGTCTTTAAACAATGCATTGAACACAGTAGGTCTTAACCAGTAGCCTCCAGCATGTTGATCTAACAGCCCCGAACCTCACAATTACAGTTGCCCTACAACCTGCAATTATCTGAAGTCCAAGGCCTGTGAGACAATAAATTTAAGGTAAGAAACTGCTGAAGGTTCATTCCCTTTCTTGACACTCCAGCACTTCAGGAAGCCAGCTAATTGCTTCTTGAATTACCCCACTGTTACAGACCTAGTCAATGTAGTTACAAGGCCTTTATACACATTTATGGTTCTCTGTGCTTCCTGCCATCTGGTTCCAATTTGCCTTCATTTCAATTCCCCTGCATGTCCCTGTGACCTCTTACCTGGTTGGAGGTGAAAATAATAATAAACTTTGACACATCTCTGTGTCCCACCGGTGTTACTTGTTGCTACCAATCAATCTTTTTAGTTTCCATATTGAATTATCTTTGACACCGTTTTCTTTGATGCCCAACACAGATGATAGAACTGTAACATTGTCTACTAGTTACCGTAACAAAGTAATCTGATTTGGAAGAAATATTCAGGTCCATCAAGTTCAATCTTTCACACATCCTCAATGCAACTGTTGATCCATACAATGCTCAAAACCACCTTAGCTGGTGTGCTTTACCATTGTTCCCCCAAATTTTAGACTCAGCTGTGAAATAGATTTTTTTGTTAATCTCTTAACCTGTGGGTGCATTAGTAAATGATTAGCCCTAAAAATTAGTAGCAGTTGCTGAGTGTGATAGACGTGTCCCCTGCTTAATGGTCTTTCACATACAGATTAAAGGAACACTATAGTCACCTAAATTACTTTAGCTAAATAAAGCAGTTTTAGTGTATAGATCATTCCCCTGCAATTTCACTGCTCAATTCACTGTCATTTAGGAGTTAAATCACTTTGTTTCTGTTTATGCAGCCCTAGCCACACCTCCCCTGGCTATGATTGACAGAGCCTGCATGGAAAAAAAACTGGTTTTACTTTCAAACAGATATAATTTACCTTAAATAATTGTATCTCAATCTCTAAATTGAACTTTAATCACATACAGGAGGCTCTTGCAGGGTCTAGCAAGCTATTAACATAGCAGGGGATAAGAAAATCTTAATTAAACAGAACTTGCAATAAAGAAAGCCTAAATAGAGCTCTCTTTACAGGAAGTGTTTATAGAAGGCTGTGCAAGTCACATGCAGGGAGGTGTAACTAGGGTTCATAAACAAAGGGATTTAACTCCTAAATGGCAGAGGATTGAGCAGCGAGGCTGCAGGGGCATGTTCTATACACCAAAACTGCTTCATTAAGCTAAAATTGTTCAGGTGACTATAGTGTCCCTTTAATGCATAAGAGAGTATATCAAAATGACACAAACAGTGTAAACCAAAATCAGAAACTATTAGTGGACAAATCCCACCCAACACAGAAAAAAAATCTAAATGGACTTTATCAGAAAAATAAAAAATGTACTGGGGTCCCTGTGACCCACTATTCAGTAAGCATGTCTTCTTTCATCACCCTGTGTGTGGGAGAGATAAAGGGTTATTGTATTGGAAACAGGCCAACAACTGCGTAAGTGAAAAATCTTTGTGTTTTCAAGTGACTAGGAGTGTAAGGCAGATTAGCACGGACACGCGCAAAGGACAGAATTGTATGTAGCACTTAGCAACACTAGAGCATTTTATCTCGTATTTGAGAAAAAAACATGAAGTATAATTTTTGCCACAAGATTTATAAGTGAAACCACGAAGAGCTGGCAGGTATTTTTACCAGGCGTTTTGGTAACTTAATTGATATCTTACCATTTACTCCACCAGAAGACCCTGCACCATAACCACTGCAACATGTTTCAGTGGTTATGGTGTTTACTTTTAAACTGATGTATAAGTCTTTAACTGATTTAACCCATTCTAAGCATTTGCCTGCTGATTCTTCTGTTGCGTGATATGTTTGAGTTCATTGTTGAAAATGCATCATAATAATAATAATTAAATAAAACAGACACTTAAAATTAAAAAGAACTCAATGCTAATGTGAACCTAATGTCTTCAAAATAACATGTGGACCTTGAAGTGGTTAAGCAATATAATTAGTATTGCTCGGCAGAAAATTTGCCTGTAAACCCTTGACATCCATCATTTTAAAAAAAGTGGCATTTTCTGTGTTTCTTAGAGAACAAAAAAATTTTTTAGAATACTTTCATTTGCCCAAAATTAAAACAAATCTAAACAAATAAATGCAGTGCTGGGGTCACAAATTACATAGGGTATGACCCATACAGTCTGTATTTTAAGCAAACACTGCATTTAAGAGAAACACAGGACCCACAGCTGCGTTTTAAAATATAGAAGTTAAAGTTCACGACCTAGAGCGAGGTTTTAAAACTAGAGGCATTTCTTAGCGAGCACCGGAATCATGAAAGCGACTAGCGCTGTGTCTGTGGCTGCTTTATGTGGGCTTGCAAGGAGCAAGATTCCTTTAATCCTGAGACAAATAGCTAAGTGAGGATTAGCATTAACTGCAAGAGATTTATAATCCAATATGTGTTTTTTGAGTGTGTGTGTGTGTGCGCGTGTTTTTGTGTGTGTTTTTTTTTTTCATTGATGAGGCCTGTCAGTTACTTTTGATTTGAGTTCCAATGCGGATTTTAATAATTCTCTTTAATGTTATTATTTTGACACTTCAGGTCACGGTCTTATTTCATCTCTCCATTAAATCTAATAGGGGGCTTCTATGTCAAGTTCAGATTTAGCCACTTCATGTTTGGCAAGTAAGGCAAGTATGACGATGAAATAGGAAAGTGGGGCGAGTGTTAAGGGATGCCAGTGATATAAATCGGAAAAACAAGGCATGTTTAACGTGTATTTTTGCAGCAAATTGTAATTATGCATCACAGCGATCATTGTCTTAGCTTTTTCTCAAGTCTTGAGAAAGGCTAATGAGGCTTACGTTAAGCCGAAACGTTGCTTGTGTTTATGACACATAAATACTATTCCACCTACAAAACACAAGTATCTAGTCTTTTTGTATAGGCAGCAGTGCTACATTGGCAGCCCAGAACGTGTGGCACTGCAGGGCATTATAAGGGGGCAGACCTAGGCTCGAACCCTGAAGGGGCTTCTGAAAAGTCCTTGGTCCAATTGTTTTACCCTTAATTGTAAGCTATGAATCTCCTGATGCTTTTCAAAACTATTTAAAACTCTTCCTCTTGTAAATCATTATATGATTATATAATTTGTGATAGTACCACTTTAATGTACCATATGTGGAGTTATTCTCATAAGAGCAGGCATTAGGTGCTAGAGTAAGACCTTACAAAAATTAGGACATTGACATTGTGGCAGGCTTATGCAGTTTCTGATCATACACTGTAACTAAACCTCAATTTTTTTCCGTATGTGAGGTGTTTTAAAAAGAAAAAAAGAGTGTTACATGTTGTGAGCTTTGAAGTTGGAGTTTAGTGAGTAGTGTGTTGGATCCTGTATGGTGCGTAGAGTTAATACAGCACACTAGGGGTATTGGTGTGGGTGAATTGTAATGCAGTTGGTGCTGATTAATTATTGCTGCGAGTACAATATTGCCGTATAATGTGTTCATTTTATGGCATGAAGTCCCTGGTCTTTATGCTAGACCGTGCCCCAGCTTGTTCATTACAGCAATCGTCATCTCTTTTCTATACGTCCACTTTGTGTCACAAGAAACTTCCACAGCCATTACAAGTGTTTGTCATTCCTGTAGCAATGAATCAACAAGTGCACCTACAAGCACTTTTGATCATAGATTGTCACAGCATTTCTTTCTGGTGTTCAAAATCAAGATCCCAGCAAAAACAGACAGGGTCCCAAATGAAAGACAGCCATGCAGGACTAACTTAATAATAGTAAATAGTACATAATGGTAGACGTAGCTTTAAAAATACCAGAAAGTTGGCAAAAATGGAAGTCTAGTCCCATCTCCAGTATTACAGCGCAGGATCAAGATTTTTCCGATATGGACCCAATGAGACACTCTGCTTCTTTATCACATGGTTACGTACAATGTAATTATATTGTTAATAATTTAGTAAATGACTACAATCACTGTCAGCCAGTAACTGACTGGCTGACTATGATAGGAGTTGAAGTTGGGCAGCAACTGCGGGATGGACAGGTTTCTCTTGAACAATGCAAGATTTGTACTCAGAGTTAAAAGTAAAATAAAGTTGCAACATGCATTGATCTGACAAGGGTAATTGGGTGTCTTGTTAAAGGGACACTATAGTCATCAGAACAACCACAGCTTATTGTATTTGTTCCGGTGAGTATAATGATTGCCTTCAGGCAATTTGCAGTAAACACTGTATTTTCAGAGAAAAGGCAGTGTTTACATTACAGCCTAGGAATACCTCCACTGACCACTCCTCAAATGGCTGCTAGAGGTACTTCATGGGGCAGTACTGCATGCATTGTTTGAATGCAAGCATGCATCTATGTGTAGTTTTTTTTTTTTGCTTGTTTTTTTAAATGCTGGGGTGTGTTTATATATATTTTTGGTGTTTATGTATTGTTGACGTTTCAATGCAGGAGTGTGTTTGTATGTAGTGTTGAAGGATGAATGCAGGGGTGCACTTGTGTGTAGTGTTGGCGATTTGAATGATGAGATTTATGCACATGTACACAGAGATTGTCACACACTGAAACACATGCAGATACACAGACATAAACACTGATACTCACACTAACACACATGCAGATACAGACTGACACAGATACACACACTAACACATACAGACACACAGACACACAACCTGACACACATACATAGACATATATACAAACACTGACACATATGGATACTCAGACACACTGATGCATATACTGACACACATGCATACACAGATAAAAACACTGACTATATACAGATGCACACACAGATATACACACGCAGGTACATACACTGACAACATACAAATACATACAATGATAACGTAAAGATACACACACTGACACACATACAGACATGCAGATACACACAGACCACATAGAGAAACATAGATATACTAAATACAGATACACCGATATACATGTGTATAAGGGGAATTAACCCTAAACGTACCAGGAGATCTTCTAACTATAAAGAGAAAAACAGCAGTACTAGCCCAGAATGAATCCAATACGTAAAAAACACACTGGTAAATATAAAATATCTAAACGTCTCCCAATTTAAAAATTGTAGTCTCTGTAATTAGTAGATAGGTCCAAAAAAAAAAATAGCTAAAAATCCTTAAAATATAAAGGTGAAGTTTATATAGATAGATGTAATAGGTACAGACTGCCCGTATCCAAATGGACAAAAAATCCTTTGAAAGGTGAGATAAAATCGGTATAAATAAATGTAACAGTAGATACAGACTGCCAGTAACGAAATATAAATACGTCCCAGCTACACTGTATCACTATCTGTAATAATATATCTGTATGATAACAGACAAACACAAAAATGCAATCATATGTCATGCAGCAAGGGCTTCTGATCACACACTAGGTCACTGGCATAGATCTAGAATGATAAAAAATGAATGTCCTCTACACCCGAGATCAACCTTCTATCCTCAACAAGTGAAGAACGACTATATTAAGGTGTTTGAAAAACAGATGGTTAAAGATCTGAGAGCTCTAAAAGAGAAACCGAACATTAAAGATAACTTGACAAAAAAAAGAGAGAAAAGTTATGAAGATCCTCATGGAGGATGATCTAATAATAATTACACCAGCGGACAAAGGCGGGGGCCTAGTAGTCATGAATTTATGTGACTATAAAACTGAGAGTGAAAGACTACTGAGCGATTCCACTACCTATTCAATCTTACCAGAGGATCTCTGAGAGGATTACAAGAAGGAATTATTTATCTTGTTAGAAGATGGTAGATCTAGGGGTATTCTGGATAAAAAAGAATTTGAATACGTCAAATGTGAACATCCGAGGTTGGCTGTATATTACCACCTCCCAAAAATCCACAAGAGGCTAGACAACCCTCCGGGAAGACCCATCATTTCGGGTATAGGGTCTTTGACATCTAACCTCTCCGAGTATGTCGATCAATTCCTTCACAAGCCGGTAACCATGTTGAAGTCATATCTAAGAGACATCACACAAATTATCAACATTCTTTCGCAGACAATATGGCAGGATGGATATACCCTCGTCACAGCGGATGTGACATCACTATACACTGTGATTGAGCATCTACAGGGCTGTGAGGCAATCCAATATTCCTTAGCAACTTACACCGAATTACAAAATGATCAGATTGACTTCCTGGTTAGATGTGTGGCCTTCATTCTTAGCCATAACTTCTTTTGGGCAAACGACAAATTCTACCTTCAAATTGAAGGTACAGCTATGGGGACCAGATTTGCGCCAAGCTATGCCAACCTATTCATGGGAAAATGGGAGGACGAATTCATCTGGTCCTCATCCCAGTTTGGCGCAAGTCTGGTCCTCTGGCAAAGGTATATAGATGACGTCATCTTTATATGGAAGGGGGATACAGCCTCCTTGAATTCATTCAAGACATATCTGAATCACAATCCGTACCATCTCCAATTTACTTTCAATCAGTCCCAAGATCACGTCGAATTTCTTGACCTTGACATTTACATAAAAGAGAATACGATTCACACTAAAACCTTCAAAAAAACAGTCGACTGTAATATCTTTATTCCGGCTAACAGCTATCACAAAAAAACATGGCTGGATAACATACCCTTCAATCAATATAGAAGAATCAGACGAAACTGTTCAGAACAAAATATAGCTAAGATACAGATGGAAGATATGACAAAAAGATTTTTAGCCAAGGGGTATTCACTGGACTTACTCGACAAAGCATCCCAACAAGCTCTTGATCTACCAAGAGAAGTTATCCTGGAAACTAAGAAAAAAGACTCAGCAGACTCCTTCACACAACCTGCATTCATCACGAATTATAGCAACCAAGCATCTCAAATCAAAAATATCTTTAACAAGAATTGGACCATTTTGAAAGGTGACCCAAGTCTGGAGAAGATTCTAGGAGAGAAACCAAGAATGATATATTCCAAGGCTCCTAACCTCAGGACTTTGTTAGCCCCTACAGTTAAGAGTAAGAAGAAGAGCTTTAAAGGCCCAGAATGTGGATTCACTTACTGCGGCAAATGTATAGGCTGCAAACTTAACACTAACACAAGACAAACTACAAAGGAATTCCAACATAAAGAAACAAAAGAGACGTTCAAGATAAAGACAATGCTTAATTGTGACTCTGTAGGGGTTATCTACCTGCTCAGTTGTCCATGTAATAAACAATATGTGGGCAGGACAAAAAGAAAATGTAAGATCCGTCTAAACGAACATATTAGAAATATCAAAAGAGGATTCCAGAACCACAATCTATCACGGCATTTCAGTGAACACCACCACAGCAATCCTATCGGCCTTAAATTCCTAGCAATTGAGAAAGTCGAGGTACATTGGAGAGGAGGCAACTTAGAAAAAGAACTGGACAAAGTAGAAGCTAAATGGATATTTAACTTAGATACACTAGAACCGAAAGGCCTAAACAAAGATTTCGAGCTCAATGCTTTTCTATAAGTAACCCCTATGAGTCCACTGTCTTTCCCATTTACAAATCACCCTACTATATACCTGAATATGAACTACCTATCTTTAGGTGCCATTAAGATTGATTATCTCTCAGATTTTATCTATTCATCTATTCATCTATTTATTTATTTTTTATTATTTTTTATTTATGTATTTATTATTTTCTTTATTTATTAATTTATTTTTATTTATTTTTATTTTTTATTTATTTTTATTTTATATTTATTTTTATTTTTATTTTATTTTTAATTTTAATTTTATTGATTTTTTTCATTTATTTTTACTCCACTTTATTTATTGTTATTTTTATTTTTATATTTACATTTATATTTAGTTATATTTATTTAATTTCACCACTATTCATCCCAACGAAATCACATTTCATCCCTATCTGTCTACCCTATCTATATTTTTTTACATTCTTTTTTCTGTATTGCTGTCTCCATGTTCGTCTGTTTCAATGATGTTTTATCTGTTATCTATTGTCATGTCTTACCACTAAAATTATAGTATTATATTATGTTGGGATCAATTTTAAGTGTTTCAATCTGTACAAATGCATTATGGACTGATACTCAAAACTTACTTCGCGATATTTTTGATCTCTAGATTAAGGTTTGTTTCTCATCTTGGTCGCATTTTGATAGCAACCCAGCAACTTGTAATGTCTCTATATGAATCTGTAATCTTACAAAAGAGATTTTCTCTGCGCAATGTTCTGTGCCTACATGAACATTTAGACAAAGTTCAAGTTACATCTATTTATTTATTTATTTATTTATTCATGTAGACTTAAAATCATATAAATTAACCTCATGTAACTAGTAGATGCAGCCGTTTTTATGAATGAATATATGCTATATCCTGATTCACCCTGTTTTTTAAACAATGTTGTTTTCATTATCACAGCTTCAAAGTTATACATTTGCACACAAATTGATATTCTGGAAAGTGCATTGTAGATGTGTGTTTCTTACTTGTGTATTTTTCGTTTTTTTTTCACTTTTGTTTATTATCCTAAAATTATAAGATCACGGATAAGGTGACTAACTGGATTAGTACTGTCCGCAGCTGTCCGGGATATTCTTGATAATGTGAGCTATAAAAGTACACTGATTGCTCCCTTAGGATTACGAGCCTCTGAAGAAGTGACACCATTCAGTCACGAAACGCGTAAGGCAATTTACGGCAGGAGCCGCAATTTCACCGAGATCCAGTGGAACGCAGATCGAGACTAAGTGAGACGCACGCGAAGACTTTGACAACTAACTTCCCGGCTTTTCTTTTAACTGCTACCTCTTGACCGGCCAGAGGTTTAGTGAGTAACCGCTTAACCTGGACTCTGCTTATTCCAAAGGACTTTGTAAATATATCCACTTGACTTTTTGATTTTTCATACTATTTATTACGTTTTCATTTTTTATTATTGATGATGCTGTGCAAATAAATTTAATATATATTTTTTATTCAAAAGATGGGTGTTTGCTGTTTTTACCAAGTACTAGAGGACATTCATTTTTTATCACTCTAGATCTATGCCAGTGACCTAGTGTGTGATCAGAAGCCCTTGCTGCATGACATATGATTGCATTTTTGTGTTTGTCTGTTATCATACAGATATATTATTACAGATAGTGATACAGTGTAGCTGGGACGTATTTATATTTCGTTACTGGCAGTCTGTATCCACTGTTACATTTATTTATACCGATTTTATCTCACCTTTCAAAGGATTTTTTATCCATTTGGATACGGGCAGTCTGTACCTATGACATCTATCTATATAAACTTCACCTTTATATTTTAAGGATTTTTAGCTATTTTTTTTTTTTGGACCTATCTACTAATTACAGAGACTACAATTTTTAAATTGGGAGACGTTTAGATATTTTATATTTACCAGTGTGTTTTTTACGTATTGGATTCATTCTGGGCTAGTACTGCTGTTTTTCTCTTTATAGTTAGAAGATCTCCTGGTACGTTTAGGGTTAATTCCCCTTATACACAGTTTCATTGTTCCAGAGCTTTAATGGGAAGCTCTTTTACCAGTTGAGAACTTCTTCCTACTATATATTATTTTTATTTATTCTGTCTTTTAAGACACCAATTCACTTTACCATTTTCTCCACTCATCCAGGGTAGATTTTTCCACCCATATATACACCGATATACATACTGACAACAGAGATACACACTGACAGACATCCTGACACACACAGAGACATACTGACACACACAAATGCCCTGACAGACATACTGACACACGCACAGACATACTGACACACGCACAGACATAGTGACACACAGACATAGTGACACACACACAGACACCCTGACAGACATACTGACACACATAGACATACTAAGACACACATACTGACACATACAGACACCCTGACAGACATACTCACACACATACTAAGACACACACAGATATACTGACACACACAGACAGACATACTAAGACACACACACACACCGAAATGGTGACACACACACACAGACACCCTGACAGACATACTCACAAACATACACACATACTAAGACACACAGACATACTGACAAACACAGACACCCTAACACACTGAAAGACATACTGACAGACATACTGACACACTGACAGACATACTGACACACACAGAAATGGTGACACACACACAGACACCCTGACAGACATACTCACAAACATACACACATAGTAAGACACACACACACACATGCAACATTTACATTTATAAAGCCACCCTCCAGCCTACCTTATGGGTTCCCTGGGGTCCAGTGGCAGGCTGAGGTTGTTGGGAGTGTGAGACTCCTGCACTCCAGCTCCCTCCTGACGGCCTCCTCCTCCTCCATCCCGCGAGGCTTCGTTCTATCTGGGAGGAAGTGACTCACAGCAGTCACTTCCTCCCAGCCTGCTGCGGTAAAACAAGGGGGCCCGGTCGCGCTGTTAAAGGGCCACAGCGCACGACCGGGCCCTTTTAGTGTGTGGGCTCCCGGTGCCGCCGCAGCACCGCCGGGCCCAGGGGGCAAATAAAAAAATAAAAATTGGCGGACAGCGGGGCCCACGGGGTAGCTGCTTTGGGCCCCCCAGGAGTGAGTGGGCCCGGGGCAGCTGCCCCGTTTGCCCCGCTTTAAAGACGGCCGTGGAGATGCATTGATTCAATACATCTCTATGAGGAGATGCTGATTGGCCAAGACTGTGTTTTGCTTGTGCTGGCTCTGTCCCTGATCTGCCTCCTTGATAGTCTCAGCCAATCCTAAGGGGAAGTCTTGTGATTGTTTGAGAGAATCACTTCTGATGATGTCAGACAAGCAGGCAGAACAGGGGCAGAGCCAGCAGCTGCATACTTGAATAAAAGTAAGATTGTGCTATATAAAGGAGGTAAAGGGAGATCGGGGAGGGGGGACTTGATTGTGTTTTTAACACTATAGGGTCAGGAATACGTGTTTGTATTAAATGAACTATAGTGTTCCTTTAATGTTTTGAGGTGACACATTTTCAGCTAGCATATCAGAGTTTCTGAATAGATTCACTAGACTCTTAGTGTCTATGGATGAATGGGCAGATTTTCATGGTGCACTATAGCCTCTGGTTCATTGGCTATCCAGTCTCATATAGGGCTATATAATAAGATACACATTTGCAAGTACCTTGCAAAATTCTGGTAAAATAGTCAGATTTGATTAAAAAATATATATTTTCCAACACAGGTGTTTGCATGCAAATGTAGCTTGCGTCCCAGAATTAGCCAATTAACTGTGTGTCTGTTTGGGAAATGTAAGACCTCTGTACCTGTAAGAGAATCTCAAACCAAGAGTGCTCAAAAACAGTCAACAGTAGGCTCTGCAAATAGTTCTTCCTCAAACACACAAAATATTCGATGAATTGTGGTAACGGGACTCCTTAATTAAACACGCAGTGTTTACAGAAGAAACTGGACAGAACCACGATAACTGGAGGTGGGTACTGTAGCAGATGGTACCAGGACTGTCCTAAAAGACTGTATTAATATTGCAATTCGTGTGTTGTTTCTGTTTTTATGGTTAAAATGTATGTGGGATTCGTGTGATTGTTCGGTAGTTTCCATCCGTACTCGATACGAATGTAAACTACCGAACCAATAGACCACCCCAGAGAGAAGTATGTACCTTATTAAGTGTTTACACTTCTCTAACCGCAGGTTAATCGGTACTTTAGTGCTGTATCTTGGTGGCCGCCGTTCGGTATACGAACACGTGGCGGCGGCCATCTTACGCACGAAAATCTCAGCGGTGTTTGGTCGTCGAGTGTCTGGAACTCAAATCGGACACTCGATTACCCGAACACCGCTGAGACCTCCATGGCTCCGTAACTCACGAATGGGAAGGCTAAACAGCCTCTCGTTCGGTAGGTTCAAAGTACCGAACAAGGGGATTCATACGAATCCAAGATTAATCGTGGATGGCAGTATTTGATGTGTGTTTTACCTCCTGAACGAAGACCGACCGCAGGGCCAAAACCCATGGAACTCTTTTCGGATACCACCTCGTGTGCGGTCGGTCAAATTGCACCCTCCACCTAACTCCTGAACCCCTGGTCTGATCTGGGTGATTTTTGGATATGTTAGTCACCCAGATCAGGGCTACCAGGGGGTACCCCCAGGATTATTGTAACTGCTTGTTTTGGGGTACATTCAGAACTCGGGGAAAACTACAGTATGTATAATGGGATTAAGTGTCATACTGAGGGGAGGAGATGTGTGGGAGGTAACGGTTACACTATTGGATACTGTACTGATTAAGGTGAATCCCTCCTTTGCATGGGAGAATGCTTTATAAGGAGACTGTGTGGATTAAAAGTCAGTTCTTCTCCTGATGCTGTGTGTCGTCCAGTCATTGGGATCTGTATGGGGATATTCGTGGATTATTTTATTTGCTGGAATTACTGCTTCATGGTGTTTTTACTACTTGTTCCTGAGCCTCACTGGGATCTATAGTGGAGTTAACCTGTGGAATATCAGGCCTCCGCTACAGGTACTCTGAGATGTCTTCTCACATTCATAAACCTTGCATGTAATGAGATGGAACCATTACAAATAAGTGGCAGATATTCTCAGAATACTGTAAAATACTGTGATTCCCTTCTTTTCCAGTGTTCCGTAGGCTGTAGATGTTACTTTGCAGATTACACATTATCCTTGATTTAAAAATACTATATTATCCAGTAATCATCTCTGCAATGTCTAAGGAGTCTGGGATAGCTAGAGTTAACTGGCTTAATAGTTGTCTTCAGAACCTATCGAAGACCTAGATCCCAGGCTCAATATAGAACCCATTAACCCAAATAGACTATAACCTTTAGCCTACCTTGCGTGAGAAAGTTGATGCAGACCCAGCAGTTCCTGTGTCTATAGCCTGAGGCCGGAGTGAATCTTCCTATTAGCAATTACAGTGAGCAGGTTTGCACTTTATTCCCTTTCGTGTTACCTCTGAATGCCCTGTCTGATTCTGTATACACAGATATATATATTAAGAAAACAGGTAGAATGGCCATTTCGAGTACTTTCGGGTAGCCTGTGAAATCTATGAAAACGCAAGCTTTGTTTTGTTCTTGCCCTAAAGAGCTTGATTATACCCTACCAAGTCACGCCATCGCATTGCAGTCATTGGTGGGCTGAGATCACTCAACTGATGCCTATCACTGCCCGCTATTGCTGATATAATTTGGTATGGCGTAAATTGTACTTGGCAGAACCACATGAACTGAAGTGGTTGGTGTGCCTGGAATGTCCCTTTAAGGGTTTCCAAGGGTTGTTTTAAGTTTAATTTTGACTACGCCAAGGGTAGGCTCCAGTGGGTGAACAGCTCCCGCAGATCCTCTCCTAGTTATAAAACATCACGCTCTGCCAAGGAAAGAAAAATATTCCATCTCCCAAAGATTCTCAGAGGGAATTGTGTTCTTTACAATTCAGACAATTCTCGCGCAACTCTGCAACGTGTTGATATGCTTTCCAAATAAATGAGCTTAAAATAACAGAGGCTGTTATGTTAATAACCCCCAATGTCATCTTTATTCTTTGTGCTTGGGATCTGGAATAGACCTGACACTTAATGATATTTTGAGTTAGGAGTATTTGCAGATAAATTTACAGCAACCTGCCCTATTTCATTACAAAGGATACATTAATGACAGATAATGGTGTGCTTTACGGGAGCCTGGAAATCCCCGAGCTTTACATAATGCTCTGTTACTGCTCTTTAATGCAAAATGCTAGCTAGGCAGCTGCTACATTGTATCACAAAGTCATTTTAGAAGAATACATGGAACGGACAAGATTGATGGCTGTATAGAACCATGACCAGGAAGATCCACCCAGATTCCCAGAATAAATAACAACAAACAACGTCCAACTCCGCAAAGCGCGTAGGTCGCAAATTTATTACCCATTACTCTTAATCTGCCAGCATGCGGGAAACATGTAACCACTGACTGCTCTGATTTGGCAGCAGGATGATACCCCTGTTAGTAAACTAAGAGGTATCTTCCCAGTTTCTATTTTCCCGACCTGGAAGTTTCCCCCCAGTTCCTGCTTCATGAGTAGCTTGCTTCTCTACACCTACACTAAAAAGGCACCTTACGGAGCTGTGACAACAAACAGACCAAAAGAAAAACATGACTGTGTCATATCATTTAACAATATTACACTATATGTACTGTATTTATATATATACATATATGTTCATTGGTATGAACAAAGCAATAGGATGATGTCTGGATGTTGGCCATAAGAGCCAGCCATTGCTTCATGAGATATGGTAAAGCTGAATAGCCAATCCAATGATCCTCATAGATAAGCTTTGGAATCTGATATCTCATGTACAGTGAGGAAGACTTAACCCTG
Source organism: Pelobates fuscus (assembly GCF_036172605.1). NCBI lineage: Eukaryota > Metazoa > Chordata > Amphibia > Anura > Pelobatidae > Pelobates > Pelobates fuscus. Next base: position 24,996,450 of record NC_086322.1, read on the forward strand.
CAATATGTACAATGTCCCTAAAACTACAATGTATTACCTTGCAGGATTAAAACAACAGGACCACTGCCCCCAGACAACATCATTCAGATAAAGTGGTTTGGGTGACTTTATTAATCCTTTAAACTCTGTATGTGCCGTATTGCGAAGTGCGGTGGTCATGGTGCTTGAAGTAATCCTTTAATTTAGATATAAATCAATGTCCCTTTTGCTACATGTATATATCGGAATTTCTGTTGAAACATGCGACATAGTTTTATAGAGCATAATTTATAAATAGATTTTGGCATTTGTATTGTTGATGGTTCTGTATTGTATCCTAGATACTGCTTAGTCTTATACAGTCCCTGTGCGTCAGAATGCTGACCCTTTTGTTCTCAATATTAAACCTCTCGTAGTCCAATCACATCAACTAATATATCCCAGGGGTGCAAAAAAATGAGATCATATATTCAGTGCGATTTCTCATTGGAAATAACGTCTCAAGGTATTTCCTGACAACAACAAAAATTAAAAGCGTTATCAAAATAATAGCAAATTATTCAGCTTAATTTTTGTTTTAGAAAGAGGATATTTAAGAGTTGGATGGAAGCTTAGGTGCAGCTAAGTGCATCTAACATCTAACAGGCTGTGCATCCAGTATATCTGTGATGTTCCTCGATGGTGGCTGCAGTGATGGGAATGAATGGGTCCAATGGCATAACCCATGGCACTCGTGGACTTAGAGCAGGTTAGCTCTGTAGAGCTAGCTGGATTCTCCTGAGGAAGAAGAATTGAAACAAGGGCTGTGGTTGCAGGTACTTTGTTAGACCCAGTTAAGTTGTCATACTGCACTAAAACAGCCTGATTACTTATCATAGGCCAGCGTCAATGCAGTCCTGTCACCATAATCCTTACAGTGGGTTGTAAGGGCTATGGCACTTGGAGTGTTCCTTTAGTGTGGCCACCTACAGTCCAAGGGTTTGACAGGGCTTCGCACCATGAAAATACTTGACTTACCATGGTCCCATAAACCCCATTTACCGTTCCTATGCAAAGAGGATCTAAACTGGTAACCTGTCTGTGGCTAATTGTGCTTAGCAAACTGTTGCTTTTAATAGGTATTACATCATCGGTTGTGACCTCTTCCACTATGTAGGATCTTAATCCTTCTCTGAATTCAATAGGCAAAATAATCTATGCACTCTCTTAAACTGGAAATATGATCAAAAATATGTCATATATCATGGTGTATGAGATCTGTCCAGAAAGTATCCAGCCATGTAATATGTAAAATAGAGACATTTTTTCGAAGAAGATACAAGATGCAAGATATTGTACATAAGACAATGACGCCTCAGTCCCCTTCACAGTAGGGACCTTGGGACCTCACACAGTTCCCAAATGTGTGATACAGTTATAAAATGACCTATAACTTGTGTTATTTTTTTTGTATTATGCTCTGTGCCCTTTTAAATCTACATCCTAGTTTAATGAATTATTCTTTGATCACAGAGATGCTCTGTATCTTCTGAAATCTACCACTTTTACATGGCGGAGCCTGATGGGTCAGCAATCTGGGTAAATAATATAAAAATTTGGAAAACACACCATTGGATAAAACATTAGAAATTACCTCTAACAATGCATGTGTTTCTTCATAAAGGTAATTAACTCACACAAAACTAACAAAAGAAAAAGAGAAAAAAATGAGAGACACTATAGAGATAGAGAGAGGGAGGGTATTGTTCACGAACGTGCAGGGGATCCCACTTCCATTACACTATATTTTAGTTAATTCACCAATGGTGTTTAGGAAAATAGAGAACTGTTCTGTACTCGATGGGAAACTCTACACTAGATTTGTGCAATATTCGTTTTGGTCGACTCGTCTGAATCAAAATCCTTTTAATCCACACTTTAATTAATCGATTCATCCCAGGTTTACCTGTGGAGTCTTATTCATTAAAATGGTGTGAAGAGTATTTAGGTGAAACATTCACATTTTATAACTAGCAGGTACAGTGACCAGAGTTTAGGTGTCATATAAGCTTCCTTTTTTTTGTCAATCTAATAAAGGGTTTAACAAAAGGTAAGCTGCCCCCAAATCTCATTTCACTATAACCCTTTGACAATCCATTCTATTTAAATTTTATGTTAAAGATTTAGCATATAATGTCACAATCCAATTTAATGTGCACATAGCAAATGGAAGATAAATAGAAATTATTGGCAAGATTTATCCTTGGTTTCTGCTTGAAAAAGTAGTGCACGAACGTAAAACAATAGTTTATCCCAATGGAATGCACCTACGGGTTCCATTGGTGTTTGCCCCCATTTTAGTACATCGTTACTGTTAGAACAGAGCACTTTGTTCAATCTCGTCCATTATTTAATTTATTCTCTTCTCGTTATGCTTCCACTTCTCTTTATATGTCAATCGAATCATTCAATCTATTCATTTCCTTTCTTGGTTTTGTTTCCTGCTCGGAAGTGCAGTATGTCTATCTGAAGTGTTAGGTGCATTCACCAAAGCTGCAGGCAATAACCAAAACAAAAAGTACTGTATTACTGTATTGTAGGAAGTCGAAAAAAATACTGGTGTATGAAGAAACTTTATTGAGACACGTACAGTGAACACAAACAGCAGTCCTAGCTTGAATCACCCTAATAATAGGAGGTCCCCTCCAGATCTTTATAGTTCTTTCTTTGTAAGTATAATGCAGTGTATTTGCTTAACGTATTCAAGCCTGGAACACGACACACTCCATTCTAGACCACAAGGCTACACCCAACAAGAAATCCATTGATAATAAGGAAATTCCTTCAGTAATATTCATGTTTTTTTTTAACTACTTTTAGAAGTGAAACCTCGATTTGTCAGTGGGAGCAGTTGAGCACTCCCGATGAATCAGGGATAAGTAGTGCAAAAACTTGGCATCAGTATAGGTATATTTGTGTCTGGGCGGCAAACGGCAAGAAAACTCGATATTAAAACAGAATGTGTTTTTCTTCCTGTCTGTTTTACATTTCATTGAATTTAGGTACCTTACTGGAGATCTGGCTTCATTTCTCAGTCACCTTAACAAATGAGTTTACGTTTTTTTTCACTATTTAGAGATAATTGGTGACGCACGTCCCAGTGACCCACTGTGCCTCGTAGTTGTGTTATTTTTGGAAATAATTGCAAACTGGAGGAAAACTGTATTTTGTTTTTCAAGGTTTACAGATTAAGTATTCTGTTTTCTTAGATTATTTTGGTACCATGAAATATACCTAGAACACCAAAATATGATACTTACTGTGTTGGGTTTCTGCAGGAAAAGGTGTAATTCTAATTTCGATTGAAAATCATCAAGGTTAACAAAAGTCCAAGAATAGCATGCAAAGGAGAACACCTGCTGGGTTTTCTGTTTCTCCTGGACTGCACCCCAGACATGGCTTCTTTTCAGTATCTGTTCAACTTGAAAAATGTGAAGTGGATTCGTAGTCTGCGGTCAGGCAACAGAGAGCTTCTACTCAACAGTTCCTCCGCCTGCTGTGTCAGCCAGGGCAATATCTACAACAACAGTCACTTTGTGTTCTCTCCATCAGAAATCATTGGAAAATTGCTGTTGCAGTAATTAAAATGCAAGATGTAAGAGGGTAAATAGCAGTCTGTTTGCACAAGGATTGAAAAGGAGGTTTGGGCAAGGTTCAAATTGCACTTTCTGTCTTTGAGATTAAGGGGTGAGAGGTAGAACACATGAGAGAGAGGTTTGGAAACCTTCTAAAGTAGAACTCAAAGGATTGTCTAATAAGCTGCCATTGACAATATCTTTTCTATTTCAGTATTTATATTTAATCTAATGAATGCAAATATACTTTAACTTATAGGTATGAAGGCATATTAAAACTGAGTAATAATAACCAGCTAAATATGGACATAGACAGTGACTTTTGGCTTCATAGTTCACCAGTGTAATGATACAAATGGCTAATAAAAGGACATGAGAGAAAGTTTGCATATATATATATTTTTTTTAAATGACACATATTTGATCCATGATTAAGAAAAGTAACCTCACTGGTATCTGTATTGGACATGTTAGAATATGGTTTGTAAGCCCCGTAAAATTATGGTACAAGTAATTTAATGTTGGAGGCCAAGTTCTTAAAATGGGAATTTGACTTTGTCAAATTGGTGAATCACTACTCCAGACACTCTCTGTTCAGGACACAGGGATCACTGATCATAGGTAAAATCCATACCCCTGAATCTCCTTTCTATGGGGTTGACCTGTCGTGCTTGTTTTTTATACTGTCTAATGGTTTCACCCTAGTGCACTCTAATATACTTGAGTCCTTCTCTTAGATTCTGGATCACACTAGATACTAAACCTATATAGTAAGGATTCAAACATCTAGAATCAAGCCATAAAGCATGGAATCTTCTCCAGAAGCTGTTGCTATGATTATATTTTGTTGTATTCATGTACCTCTAGATGGAGATACTCATAGAGTAATTTGCCTTTTGGTTGAGGCAAACCTCAAGTGTTGAGGAGGCCAGTTCTTAACTAGATGGCCATTTCACCATGCCAGGTCCTGAATCCTGCCAAATATTTATGCACTTGCACAAGTCCCTAAAACACCTTCACCTCCAATCTACATAATTCCATTAACATGCGGGCTACCCATGAGACAGTTCCCCGAAGAACTGACTCTTAAACAGTAACTACAACATGAAAGCCACTTTATCAAGAGCACCTAGGCCTCACATTAGCACAAAACAGGCTGAATGTTGCACACAGAATATTATACCTTTCTTTTTTCATGTTGGAGCACTGACAGGCACTTGTGACAGCAGTTCCTGCCACTGACATGAGGAGTAATGAATTGCACAAAACTGACATTGATATAAATGGGTAATACAATTAAAGATTTATTGGAAACCCGACATAGACATGGTAAAATGAAAAGGGTGGTATGTGAACATGGGATAAGAAAGGGTAAACAGGAGATTGAATGAAGAAAGTTCAAATTGATGGTAGAATGAGCAAAACTGGAGGAATTCTTCTTTTTAGGGAGGTGAATTAAGAGGGGATGAGGAATGAGGAGATAAATGAACAAATAAAAAAGGGAAAAAGCATGCATGGGAAATATGTTTTGGAGATGAAATAATTAAAAGAGGTAATGGTATAAGGAAGGGGAAGAAAGAGAGAGATAATTAATAGAGGAAGAATAAAATAAAAAAGAAATGGAATGAGAAGGGAATGGCAGAATACGATTAGATGAATAGAGATTACATTAAAATAGAATGAATGAAAATGACAGATGAGGAAATAAAATTGGCAGGTGATACTACGAAGTGAAGGAAATGGAGACATGGAATGAGAACATGGTGATACTGAATTAAATGGGGAGATTAGTGGTTGAGAGAGATGGATTTGAGAAGACACTGCATAGTTGTTAACCTTTGGAAAAAAAATCTATAGGAACACTTTCAGTGAGATATATCTAAGGGTGAATATATGTCAGTTTTTTTGTATCTATTTCTTTTGTGGCCTAACCATCATTTTTGAATGTACACAATTTTTTTTTCAGCCGCACATCATTCTTTATGACACTTTTTAACCCCAGTACATATCTCCCCACAGCCACACTATATACCTAATACATCCCTCACCATAGCCACACTATCACCCCAATACATCCCCCCACAGCCACATTATATCCCTAACACATCCCTCACACTATCACCCAGTAGTGATGTCGCGAACATAAAATTTTCCATTCGCGAACGGCGAACGCGAACTTCCGCAAATGTTCGCGAACAGGTGAACCGGGCGAACCGCCATAAACTTCAATAGGCAGGCGAATTTTAAAACCCACAGGGACTCTTTCTGGCCACAATAGTGATGGAAAAGTTGTTTCAAGGGGAATAACATCTGGACTGTTGCATGCCTGAGGGGGATCTATGGCAAAACTCCCATGGAAAATTACATAGTTGATGCAGAGTCTGGTTTTAATCCATAAAGGGCATAAATCACCTAACATTCTTAAATTGTTTGGAATAACGTGCTTTAAAACATCAGGTATGATGTTGTATCGATCAGGTAGTGTAAGGGTTACGCCTGCTTCACAGTGACAGACCAAACTCCCCGTTTAAGGCACCGCAAACAACCGCAAACAGTCCCTTTGCACAACCGCAAACTCCCCATTTGCACAAGATTGGATACCAAGCTAGCCATGTCCCGTTCCTTGTCCTCACTGATGTCATTGATGGTCTCTTCCTCCACCCAGCCACGTACAACACCAAGGGTCCCCGAAAGGTGACAACAAGCCCCCTGTATTTTTTTTTTTTTAAATGTACACTACTGTTACACCAGATATGAGTTGCACTGATGTGACACTGTGCCCTGGCAGGTCCTGAAACGCACACGTATGAAGGAAACTGACTGCTATTATTTCACAGTCAAATTTCTAGTTTTTTTTTTATGTACACTACTGTTACACCAGTGATTAGCACACGTCATGCCTACGCCCCCAAAAAGTTTGTGTGTGGGGGTGCTGGAATGACGTGGGCCAATGGGAGCCTGAATCAACTTTTGGCTCCCACTGCCCCTTTAAGAGCGAGCTCGTGACTCGAGCCGTGCTCCTAGTGCCAGGCGGGCCACGTGACCGATCACTGCGGTCAGTGCACGCGGCTAAGTCAGAAGAGGAGATCAAGCCGCATGCGGCTCGTGTGGAGGCAGGAGTGATCCAGCCACGCGCGGCTCAAGCTTAGGAGCTAGGTCGGTCCCAGGATAAGGTAAATACAGCCACAACCACTTATCCCAATCACACACCTTTCCTAACATCCTATCCCATTAAAAGCATATTACCGCGTATTCAATAAAACAGATAGACCCCCTACTTCATCCAGGTTACCGATCGATGGTTCGATATTCTGAGCCCTCTCTGATTTACTGTACACGACTATTCAATATTCCCACAAATTTTATATAGCATTTTATGTTTGTTTAAGACCACCTTAAAAATATTGGATATCGCTAAAAATCATGATCACTATATACTTTCTCTACAAACCTCTAAAACGAACCAAACTACTCATCCATCCGCTATACCACTTTATCCCACCTAGAACTAGTGCCCAGTTAAAATACTTGACTCTTACTTACCCACACTCAGTCATGCCACACACATTTCACCACTACTCTCACTGAATCCCTCTGACTACGGCTAAATTCATCTTCTACATCAGAACACTACTCCTAAGATTGGGTTGTATCCATGTCTCGGGTCTTTCATTTAGAATATGGGCAGCTTTGGTCTCCTTCAACACTGACACTCCAGTGCATATTATTAAAAGATTGGGCAGATGGAAATCCTCAGTCTACAACCGATATATTCCTCATCCCGAGAAAGAAATGATGCAATAAGTGTGTATTTCTTTAATACCTTTTCACCCTCTTTGCATGAACCCGATTTACATATATTACTAATATGTTTCTGAACATATATATTATATTATTCACTCACTCACTCATTCACTCTCTGGGCCGGCCTAAGACATCATGCTGCCTAGGTCCAACGATAAATGACTATGGGGGATAATGTATAATAAACACAGGTTACTGGCTATGGGGGGATAATGTATAATAAACACAGGTTACTGGCTATGGGGGGGGGATGTATAATAAACACAGGTTACTGGCTATGGGGAGGATAATGTATAATAAACACAGGTTACTGGCTATGGGGGGATAATGTATAATAAACACAGGTTACTGGCTATGGGGGGATAATGTATAATAAACACAGGCTACTGGCTATGGGAGGATAATGTATAATAAACACAGGTTACTGGCTATGGGAGGGATAATGTATAATAAACACAGGTTACTGGCTAAGGGAGGGATAATGTATAATAAACACAGGTTACTGGCTATGGGAGGGATAATGTATAATAAACACAGATTACTGGCTATGGGGGATAATGTATAATAAACACAGGTTACTGGCTATGGGGAGGATAATGTATAATAAACACAGGTTACTGACTATGGAGGGGATAATGTATAATAAACACAGGTTACTGGCTATGGAGGGATAATGTATAATAAACACAGGTTACTGGCTATGGGAGGCTAATGTATAATAAACACAGGTTACTGGCTATGGGGCGGATAATGTATAATAAACACAGGTTACTGGCTATGGAGAGGATAATGTATAATAAAAAACGGTTACTGGCTATGGGGGGATAATGTATAATAAACACAGGTTACTGGTTGTGGGGGGATAATGTATAATAAACACAGGTTACTGGCTATGGGGGAGATAATGTATAATAAGCACTGGTTACTGGCTATTGGGGGATAATGTATAATAAACACAGGTTACTGGCTATGGGAGGATAAAGTATAATAAACACAGGTTACTGGCTATGGGGGATAATGTATAATAAACACAGGTTACTGGCTATGGGGGGATAATGTATAATAAACACAGGTTCCTGGCTATGGGGGATAATGTATAATAAACACAGGTTAATGGCTATGGAGGATAATGTATAGTAAACACAAACACACCAAAAAAAATAATACAAAAAAAAAATAATAATGCAGCTTCAGAATTAATTTAAATTGTATGCTGTCTAGGAGGTGGGAGGGTCTGGGAGGGAGGGTCTGCTGCTGATTGGCTGTAATGTGTCTGCTGACTGTGAGGTACAGGGTCAAAGTTTACTCAATGATGACGAATAGGGGCGGACCGAACATCGCATATGTTCGCCATCCGTGGCGAACGCGAACAAGCTATGTTCGCCGGGAACTATTCGCCGGCGAACCTTTCGGGACATCACTATCACCCAGTACATCCCCACCACAGCCACATTATATCCCTAATACATCCCTCACCATAGCCACACTATCACCAAGTACATCCCCACCACAGCCACACTATATGCCTAATACATCCCTCACCATAGCCACACTATCACCCAGTACATCCCCACCACAGCCACATTATATCCCTAATACATCTCTTACCATAGCCACACTATCACCCCAATACATCCCCCCACAGCCACATTATATCCCTAATACATCCCTCACCATAGCCACACTATCACCCCAATACATCCCCCCACAGCCACATTATATCCCTAATACATCTCTCACCATGGCCACACTATCACCCAGTTCATCCCCCCACAGCCACATTATATACCTAATACATCCCTCACCATAGCCACATTATATCCCTAATACATCCCTCACCATAGCCACACTATCACTCAGTACAGCCCCCACCACAGCCACATTATATCCCTAATACATCCCTCACCATAGCCACACTATAACCCAGTACATCCCCACCACAGCCCCATTATATCTCTAATAAATCCCTCACCATAGCCACATTATCACCCAGTACACACCCCCCCACAGCCACATTATATCCCTAATACATCCCTCACCATAGCCACATTATATCCCTAATACATCCCTCACCATAGCCACACTATCACCCAGTACATCCCCACCAAAGCCCCATTATATCTCTAATAAATCCCTCACCATAGCCACATTATCACCCAGTACACACACCCCGACAGCCACATTATATCACTAATACATCCCTCACCATAGCCACACTATCACCCACACGTCCCCACCACAGCCACATTATACCCCTAATACATCTCTTACCATAGCCACACTATCACCCCAGTACATCCCCACCACAGCCCCATTATATCCCTAATGCATCCCTCCCAATAGCCACATTATATCCCTAATACATCCCTCCCAAAAGCCACACTATCACCCCAATACATCCCCCCACAGCCACACTATCACCCCAGTACATCCCCCCACAGTCACACTATTATCCAGTACATCCCCCCCACAGCCACACTATCACCCCAGTACATCCCCCCACAGCCACACTATCACCCCAGTACAACCCCCCACAGTCACATTATTCTCCAGTACATCCCGCCCACAGCCACACTATCACCCCAGTACATCCCCCCACAGTCACACTATCCCCCCAGTACATCCCCCCCACAGCCACACTATCACCCCAGTACATCCCCCCCACAGCCACACTATCACCCCAGTACATCCCCCCACAGTCACATTATTCTCCAGTACATCCCCCCCACAGCCACACTATCACCCCAGTACATCCCCCCACAGTCACATTATTCTCCAGTACATCCCCCCCACAGCCACACTATCACCCCAGTACATCCCCCCCACAGCCACATTATTCTCCAGTACATCCCCCAAGAACATCCCTCCTGATAGCCACATTCTTCTATTTGTGTGGTTTGCAGGAGACAGAGACGGATTGTTACTGTAATTATCTATAGGCACTTCTATTCATTGGAAGAACTAATGAAGAGTGGGTGCTAGCGGATTATGGGGACCCATAGAGCAGGAGTAGCCACAAGGTAGATTTTGTGGGTTGGACATGTCCCATAATGCCTTTCAAGCTGGGGGTCAAACATTTGCCCATCTGTGTAGAGTTGCATCTGTGTGTAGTGAATGTGTCTTTGGAAATAAGAGGGGTTTCATATAGGTGTATATTTTTGTAGTGTTGCTGTATGGATGTAGGCGTGTATTCACTGTGGACACACAGATGCCCACTGACACACATACTCTCTCAACCACACACACACACACCCACACACACACACACACACGCACACACACACACACACACACACACACACACACACTCAGTGACACAGATAAATAAATGGAACATATAAAAACACATACTTATACCCACCTTCCTGTTTCCATAACATTTGGGAGAAGGAGGCTTGCTTCCCTGGAGCCAATGTTAAGTAAGTCAAATTAAGAGAACCTTGTTCAATGTACAATATTAAGGAGTTTGTTCTATTAACATCCAGACTGAATACAGTATAAAATACAAGCAAACCCTGCACTGTGCATCATGTGCAAAAACAATGTGTTTAATGAAGAACTTCCGGTTTCATTAGCAATCTTGATGCGCATGTGGATATCTGTATATTTAACAATGCAAAGTTACTGGAATATCTAAAAGAGACGGGTAGGACTTGCTATCTCTCTCTCTTACATCAGCAAGTTCCAAGGTTCTCTTTAGTTCTGAAGACTCATTCCTTAAAGCGGCACTCCCGCAAAATGACTATTTTATAAAGATAAAATCTTTATGAAGAACTCACATTGACTGTTTTAGAATTCCACTGAAATTCCAACCCAGTCAAGAGGTGTGCTGAGACAAAGAAGAGACTACTTTGTCTCTGTAAATTTCTACGCCTGACACTTCTAGACACAAGGCAGAGCTACTGCTGTTTAGAAATGTCGATCTCCAAGCCGTCACTGGTAGACATATTTACATATGGAGTATCTATGGAGTATCTCATGGGATCTCACAGGATCCTCCGTAGTCTTCAATGCTGTACTCTTGAGAACAGCAGTAATGTTGGCATGCGTCAGACAGAAGAGGACCGGCCGTAAGAAGATGGTGGTGCTCATGAGTAACAGTTTCAGGCAAGTAAATCTTACCTTTTCTTTCCCCACGCCGGCCACTGGACTACCAGAGGAGATGTCACTATCGCAAACTCCCCAGGTGGTGACAGTGCCGCTTTAAGATGTTGATATTAGCAGGAATTGTAAAAATTGGTAAAAAATAAATAAAAGTATCCTTATCTCAGACAACTAATTCATAGCTCTGACAAAAGGATATACTGATGAAAAAAAGAGGGTCAGCCTAACCATGCTCATCACCAAAGGCCAATGATCACTCTGTGCTCCGCTGTGACAAAGTATACTTATACATTTTATGTAAGAGATGTGGCTGGGGCGATGCAGCTAGATATTATAGAATTTATCAACACAATGGCAGCATTTCTAAAATACAGGGCTTTGGTGTTACAGTACCATTCTTTGTAGGTCTATTCTGGTTTAACCAAAAAGGGCATAAGGTCATTGTGATTTGTGAAATATATTTGTCTTCTACATTCAAGAATTGCAGAGAAAAAGTGACTGTTCCTATAGGAGAGATATAAAGCAGCTCTAGTGAAGCTGATTTGGACTGTCTAATATCCACAACCTTGATTGGCATTCTCAGCCACTTCAGTTTTATAGACTGTTTGATTATGTTTTTTATGCATTTTTTACATAATGCAGCAAAAAATTGTAATTTAAAAATCAGGGGTAACCAACAGCGTGTAGGCACTAGAAGCTTAGCTAACTTAGAGATTTTTTTTAAGTTTGAGTATGGTGGCCTTGAATTTTAAATTCACTTAGAATTCACTTAGAATTCTTTCTTTAGTGAGCAACTTTGATAGCTGACTCCAATAATTGTTTTAGGCATTGTGGCCGAAAATTAGAAAATCCCTTGGAATTCACTCTTTAGTTCACATTTTAGGGATTAAAGGGTTATTCTAACTACCGTGGTCACTTCTGCCTTTTGAAGTGGTCATGGTGGCAGGAGCCTGTTTAGCAGTTTTTCTGCTTCAAACAATCCACGTGCAAAGTTATTTTTAATGATGTTCTTTTACCGGCTGCCAGTGTCAAATCTGTGAACATTTTACATCCGTGTAAAAATCTTTCCCTTGCAGCCAGAGCTTAGAAGGGGAAGATCCCACCGTGTAGGCAGTCCCTCCTGCCTCCCTTTATTACTTAAATAGGGTATGTTTGTTTGTTTAATTGTAATTAAAATAGCTCTCCGCACACACCCCATCACCTTCTCCCCTCGCCGGCACAGAGCGCACGCATGCGCTTTAAACCTGCTAAATGGTCCCATCGTGGCGTTTTCAATAAGAAGCCCGTGATTAGACTGTGGGAGTCCCGGGATGAGCGGACATGGAAAAGCTTATCCCGGTACCGGATTAAGGCAAGCAAAACTTTTCACAGGTTTAATGGGGGTGGGGACACCTAATAGTAATGCTCTAATATGGCATTGTTAATGAAAGAACTTTGTTTTTTGTAAAGATTTGGAGTAACCCTTTTATCCTGTAAGTCATTCTGTAAGTCATTCACAGTCTGTCCTAAAAGTAAAACCTTGATAATTGAGGATGCTTCATCAGTCACCTGTCCAATGACCAACATTAGAGTTTCATAATCAGAAAGCCAAATATAGTCTAAATAATATTTACCAACCAGACACAAAGTTAAAATAACACAGTCCATTTTTTGTAACACTTTTTTTTTATTATTGAAGTCTATAAAATTGCTGTACTGATTATTTTTAAGATCACAAAATACACAACATTTATTTTAATATATGACACAATATTATATACATCATAAAACCACATTACTGGAAAAAAAAAAAAGAAAGAAAAAAAAAATACGCTGCACCAGTTCATGAAAATAAAATAAAAATACAAGTGCTTCTCTTAATATTAAAAATGACGGCGATATAAACATATTATTTGAACAAAGTTTACAAATAGAGGGCAATTCATAGTTTACTAAATAACAAAATATTTAACAGCAAAGAAAAAAAAAACTTTATACTAAATATCTATTTGAAATATAACAAAAATAGCACTTCTAATAGTTTATAAAGTCAGACGAAAAAAAATAACAAAATTAATTTCAGCCACTGTGTATAAAATATAGTGAATTAGTCCATACTGGGACTGTGATCGAAGTTCTGACATTCAAAAGTGCATATTCTGCAAATCCACTGCAGGATATATTTATTTTATTTTTTTTCTTATTTCTATTTGTTGTCAAGGGTTAACACATGCATTGCCCCTCCGATGGCACTGAAAGCCTTAAGGAATGGTAATTGAAGAAGCATCATGATTGTAATAGACACTTAAACACTGTGCTTTAGACAGCTCCCCCCAATATGTAACTCTTCACAGAAGCAAGTATACCACTGCTCAGTGTGATACGGGATTGAACTGTACGAAGGATGTAAAGGAATGCTAATTTGTAACCACCTTTCCTACAATAAACACGTGACACATCATTACAGTCAGAGGATGGGTGTTTAAATATGCAGACGTTGACCAGCTGGCTGGGTAACAAGACGGTGACTTCAAATTTGGGAGACTGATGAAGATGCATCCCATAGGGCAGTATATAACTATAGTAATTAGAGCCAAAATAATGCATAAAGATGTGATGGCTGATCTTAGCTTAGCATCATGGGCAATATCTTTCACCGAATCGGAGAATTTCTTCCCAATACAATTGCTTTATGATCAGACATGGGCATTAAACGCAAAGTCTTAGCCAGAATTGTATGCAAATGTCTTCATAAATCATGTATAAAATATAATGTATGTATAATGTCAAAGTCAAATGTTTGTTTTAGATTATAGCAGGTTTGGTCAGAAATCTAAGCCGAATTAAGTACGGGAGAAACTGCTTATAATATGTTTGCATAGGCTCTGAGGTTGTTTTCACTTGTAAACATGATTTTGCATAATTCTCCCTTGCCTCAGTGTAGATTGTGCACACCAGTCGGGTAAGTAATTGCATTATATAAATAGTTATAAAATATACACAGGACGCAGCCTACAACTTGTATCCAAGGGCCATACACTTTACTGATATCTATACACACTTGTATGTGTGTCTATAAATATACACATTTAAATATTTATGTTTGACCCTGTCTGGGCACAGTATATACCATTTATTGTCCTTAAACCCCTTTCTAAAGAAAAACACCAACATTTTGCATGGTATACCCCCACCCACCCCTTGCTTTGCCATCCAACTCATAAATAAATTGTAAAGTTGATATAGCTATTTACCATTTTTAAGTCTAGCGGGGAATCACTATGTAGTTGTTTTGTAGCTGAGAAAATAATTAAATCTCTCACCTCTTATTTAAGCTTTTTTCCCTCTATTGTGTAAATAAATAGAATATAAATAATGTAATGGATACACAAACCTCACATTCCAGTGACTACTTGCTTTATCAAATACTGTTTTAGCTTACATATTGTTGTGTATGGTTAGCTAAAAAAATATACACAAGTTAGGGCATCTGAGCCAATTCCAACCATAAGTGACAAGAGAATTATTTTAAGTGAATCATTGTCATAATGAATTTAAGAAAGGAATGCAACAGGTAATTTGACAATATATATGGTAAATTGTATAGGGGCAACTAGTGCGATTCTGGATTATATAAACCAATTCAATGTAGCCTATCAGGTCTGGATGCATTAAAGTCAATAGTAAGAATTGTTTGGCAGTTTGTAAACGCAAAAAGAAACAGTACAAAGTGGACTAATACAATATACTGACAGTTACGTGTTAATCTATGGTACAGTCTTACCTCTTGTACACATCCTTTAAGGAGTTTGGGTGTACCAAGGAGCTTGGTTACCCCAAGCACTAAGAAAACTTGCGTGACTTGAAGTTGTTATGGTGCTAGAATCATCATCAGTCATTGGCTGAATGAATGGCAACAACTGCAGCTTCTGGCTTCTGCAGCATTGTAGGAGGTGGAAGAGAGTCACCGGACCACGAGGGAGCCTCAAAGTCTGGCAAGGTCAGAGCTAACGGGGCAATCCACTTATTAATAGTTAGCATCATTACTGTGGAACTGAGCCAGGGTTCTTCTGGCATCATAACCATTATTGTGCCGCAGTGGTTGTGATAACTGGAGTAACCTTTTCAATTCCTTGTGGTACTTAGAAGCCTTACTATGAGTGTCAGGAGAACTCCACGTAAGTGTAATGTTTGCCAAGACGAACTTGCCTACCTTAGTCATTGGGTAAGGGATTAACTAGGCACTTTCAACAAGATGAACTAAATTCCAGCTTAATCTAGCTTCCGTGCAACAACGTTATCTGCACAAAAGTATAACTGAAGACTGAGCTTAAAATTGTGGTTAGGACAGGGAATCCTAACTGCTGCTTAGTCAACGACAAAATATGACAAACTAAATAACTGTAGGTTGCGCCTATGACATTTTCTAAAAGGGTCTGGTGTCAAGCCATTGTTGTTGCAATGCTCGAATGAATCTATACTGTCTGGTCTCAATATCACATGATGTTGATGTTCAGACCAATGTGTAAAAAGAAGAGGATTTACAAACGAGCATAAACAAATGCAATGAAATGGTCTTTCCCTTACATAAGAACAGATGACACCATGTGATATCTGTGATGGAGCAGTATATGAATACACAGACCAAAAAAAAAAATCGTACTGGTGGCTCTATACTGCCTTGTAATGTTTCAGCATAGAAGGAGTAAATAAAAAGTGTTGTAACCATGCCATAAAGATTATCAGCTGTATCAAGTTTTTACTCACTAAGATCCATTACAGAGCAGCTCACAAGATTTAAGGCACTTGGTTACTCACAATGTTACGCAGATGAGCAAACCAAAACTTTGTTAATGGAAAGCGTCTACTGACATCCCTTACTTGTCACAATGCACACTTCCTCGCCCATGGATCTTCCAATCAAAGCAATTAGAAAACAGTGTAAATAGAAAACTGTTGTACAGTGTGGAGCATGGAGATACCAAGAGCAAACTTGGGGTCTTGGACCCACCTTGCTTGTATTTTAAGTAGGTAAGGAAACCCTTAAGTGGTGTCCACCTTTAGCTTCATCTGGGATAAAAATTTAATTATTCTTCACCTCCAGTGATTTTGCTGGGCCTTTTTTTTCCCTCGATCAACCTGTGTGATCTGTAGCATATATAATGTTTTTTGAACTATAGAAGGTTAGCATTGTGTGAAACCAAGCTTACCTCGGATGGTATATGCTATGATCATATCTTACCAAACTTCTGCACCTAAAAATACGCTCAACATATTGACCCGTTATTATTAGCTTCCGTCAAAATGCTTCATTTTTTTTTTCTTTTGTAAATATATATTTATATTTTTAGACAGTAAAATAAGGCAGATCTAGAAACAACAGAACAAAAACCCTGTTATCCCTGATGTATGTAACACTGTGAAACAACTTTTGGAGTAAATAAGAAAGAGCATCAGTGGGGAAGGTCTTGTAAACTGCTGGAGAGACCAGAATGATCCACAACCAGCTCTAAAAAAAATCCATGTCTTAAGTCCTTCCCCAACAAAAGTTCTGATATGTCCTTTCTGCAGCAGGATTCATAAATACGGGACCTGGATCCATTTTCACTTAGTGTAAATATGCAATCATTTTAATTTAAGCATTCCACAGAGATAATATGTTCATGGTTTGGTGGCTCGGTATATTTAAGTTAGTACTGTAGATATATTTATCTTTGCTATAGATTGGCTTTGTTTTTAACTGTGTGCTTATTTCCCACATTGTTTTCTCTTAGGTGGAAATGTTTAAGATTTAAGAAGAGCAAGATGAGTTGACGGTTACACTGTTGCACCCAGCATTGCTTCTGTCTCTGTCAAGATCTCATTTTGGTTGGAATCTAGTCCAAAGAACCGGACCTTCAGTTCATCAGCTGGATGGACCACAGGGACTGGCATGATTTTTGGGAAAGTCCTGGTGGCCAGTTCAAACCGGCTCATACTGGCCAGTTCAATTGCCAAGGTCTTCAAAAACAGCTTTGCCAGCTGTTTCCCCAAACAGTTCCGTACACCACCCCCGAATGGCAAATAATGGAACCTGCCATCTTTATCTTCTGTGCGTTCTCGGCCAAAGCGATCTGGATCAAAGACATCAATATCCTTGAAGACTGGAGCTGTGTCATGAGTGTCCCGGATGCTGTACAAAACACTCCATCCTTTCGGGATCTGAAAACCCTATAAAATTGAGATAAAGATTTTCATTAAGAGAGCTACAACAAAAGCTCAAAACACATGGCAAACAATTGGTGGTTACTCATTGTACTGTGAATTGCAGTAAATAAGGAAGAAATTTGAAAAAATAGGCACCAATAAAGATATTAATTGAACGTTTCTCCTATGTAAATTCATTGTTCTTATTCTTGGAATGTCTTTGTATGGCATTTGGATCAAACTAATTTGTAAAGAATGGCACATGCATCTCAGATGGATCTAAAACATTCCTTATGAGACCAAAAACAGAAGTCAGTCTTTGTATCTACTGTTTTTTAGTGAGATTTCTAACAAAGACAAAAATATATTATGTAAATATTTATATATATATTCTAATGCAAAGTTCTAGTAGAGCAATAAGGACAATTGCTTTAGTTACAATAGTGACTACTCCACTTTTAGAACTTTCTCCAGAATAGTGCAAGTCCAAGAAAGATCTTCAAGATTTCTGACCGTAGACAGCAATCTTTGGCCATTAATTCACAAAGAGAAGAGCCAAGGCCAGCAGTTAGTTGTATGGATCACTCTTTGGAGGATTGCTGTATTACTCTGCATTATTTTTATACTCACATCAAGCTCAAAGGTTTGCAGAACTGTCCTGTAGCCCCCTGAGATAGGACTGAAGAGGCGCAGGAGCTCCTTAATCACACAGTCCAAATAATGAAGACTGGTTATTGTGTCCACCCGCAGGGCACCTTCGCACACACAGCCATTATGCAGGATGCCGTTTCCTCGCAGCTCTTCTCGCAGTTTCTCAAGGACGTGCGGATGCTTCAGGAGCTGCATGATGAGAGAAGTACTGGCACTTGCTGTTGTGGCATAGGCTGCAAATATTAGTTCCAGGGTCCCATCCTAAGGAGGACATAGAGATGAAGATATAGATCAAATTTCAATACTAACAAAACCTTTGTATCAAGATTTTAAAATTGTCCCCAACACACAAAAATAAGCATTTGGAATCCCAAAAATGAAGATTAAAGACAAATACATCATTTTTTTTAAATAAGGAGTATGACCTGGGATGTATTCTTTGACCTATGATATAGCTGTTGAGTTAGAAATCCTTGAGGGGACACTGTGTGCACCATAATCACTTATGGTCTTCCCATTGCATATATTGCATGGGTTAGGGTGCAAAAGTTCCAATTTATTTTCCTTCCATGCACACTGTAGTGTAGCAGTGATATCCTAATCCACCTGAATTATTTACAGGTACACAACTTTACAAGATCTTAATCTCCATGTGTACAATGGACATACTCTCTTATGAATTTTCATGATGGCACTTGTAGAGTAGTTGCAGCCACTAGCAACTTCTTTCATGAAAACAAAAACTGAATACTTGTAGTCAGCAATGAAAGAATCAACACACCCGGAGGCTACCATTAATTTGAGAGTGATCTCATTCATGTTTTTCATGAACAAAGAGAACATGACAGCAGAACAGCGTATCCTAAATATCCTCGAACTACATAGCCTATAAACCCCATGCATGTATTCTTAGAATCTAGATGAAAACTGACTTCTGTTGCAATAAACCTCAACCTTACAATCCACAATGCCTTTAAAGCACATTACAACTGCAAGCCAAGAACGGTACCCTTTATTTATTCAGTGGGGAAATTTCTGACTGATATTTTATTGTAAACATTTAGCGCAGGCTTTGACTGATTAGGAGTATCGGATGTGCAGCGTGTGTTTCACGTAAATAAATAATCCCTCTTCCTACTATAAAAAGAGCCATCTGCTGTACAGGCATGCCGTAATAGCTTCATTTCAACAGACAGTCTGGGTACTTGGCATAAGCTATCGGTTAACATGTAAGCTGGGCCAATGCCAAACTGCCTGGGCATGAACACTCAATATGTCAATGATGCCATTTACCACCATATGATGTAAGTGGATCTGGGTCCAATACTGTAAACAAACAATCCTTGTGGCCACGCATGGGTAACTGGTGACTTAGCCATTGTTCTGTACAAGAACAAGCATGATCTCTTGGTCCTGCTAACGTGTGGGCCTCACAGGGAGGTGAGACACAGGGAAGCTTGTAAGGATTACGTTAATA
Organism: Pelobates fuscus; assembly: GCF_036172605.1. Classification (NCBI taxonomy): domain Eukaryota; kingdom Metazoa; phylum Chordata; class Amphibia; order Anura; family Pelobatidae; genus Pelobates; species Pelobates fuscus. The sequence goes on from NC_086322.1 coordinate 25,016,244, forward strand.
ATCCTGGGCTTAAAATAACTTTCACTGAGTGCGTTTGATGATTTGGCCGGCATGCTGGGTATTAGCTGCACTTTACTGACTTCATTCATTCATTCATTTAATGGCTTTAAAACCCGCAGCCAATAGATGGGACTTGATTCATGCAACACAATCCTACGGATATCCACCCACTTAATGTGTTTAACCCTTTATGCACCTGGGGGATTCAGTAACTCCAGCTATTGAAGGGTTAATGCAGTGCTTCATCTCAGTAATAACAATCAAAGGGACACTCCAGGAGGCAGTGACCTCCAATTTGCAATATACATAGAAATAATGTAATAATATATGGACAAAAAAATATTCCCCTTCGTAGTGGCAGAAGCAGCGGCCAGACACTTCCCAGACCCATGAGAGGCTCTACCAATCAGGAGCTTCTCATTCTAACCTATGAGGTAATTTCATATCCTTTAAACCCCTGTTCAACAGGGACTTTTTGGAATAAGGTGTTCTCAGCTCCCACTCGACGATGACTTGAGCCACCTAATTAACAGCAGAACCGTGGCCGTCATCAGTTAATGCTCTGCGTGGCTTACAGTTTTGTGCACTCAGCCACAACTCGGAATATGGTAAATAATGCGGTATGTATGGTGGGTTACACCACACTCACAGGTTTGTGCGAAGCAGTTCACCGCTCCCATCCTCGATATTTGAGGGCTGTAAATAACTTGATGGTGATTTTATCCTGTGTGTGAGTTTTAGTTGTTGCCAATTACTACATCTACACTGTGGAAATATTTGTATTTCTGTATTTCGATTATTACAGCATTTCAGAAGAGATTTGACAAATTATTCCAGACAGAAGTATTCAATGTGTTTATATGAGCACTTGGTGTTCTGGATCCTATTACACGGGTCTTTGGAAACACTACCAAGCCATATGGTGATGGAAATATTACTTTATGAAGTCAAACTGTGCAAGAAGACTAGTACAAGAGAAGTTTCCACACCATAACATCACCATTGGTTGTTATGGAGCTTAGAAAGAAAAAACAATTAATATGTAGTGCCCTATGCACCCAACGGTCATAAAATTTACTTTTTTGATACAAAAAGCATACAAAGTCCTCTAAATCCAAAACAAACACAAATTCACGTCTATAATTCTTATCACAAATCTAGTCACACGTCCTCAACTTTCTGCGTATAGTACCAACATTGGCCATAATAAAGGGATAGTCCATAGTGAAGACAATCCCTGATCTGGTGTACTTTCACAGTGTCATAATGGTCTAATAATGGCTCGCATCCAGCCACACCTGTTCTGGTTCTTATTTATTATACATCCAGAGTTATTACATATAGTATATACAAGAAAACAACATTTCCATTGTGTACTTTTATGCACAATGATTGACATCTTGAGATAAGTGATCTTGACCTTTAAGGAATATTATAATCTAAAACAGGAGTAGGCAACCTTTGGTACTCCAGATGTTGTGACTACATTTCCCTTGATGCTTTGCCAGCATCGTGAATGTAAGTGCAGAGTGCCGAAGGTTGCCTATTCCTGTTTTAAATAATACTGCTCCTTATAACTCTGGGAGTAGCTGTGCTTGAAAAATTCAGAACATCTGTCTGGAGAACTCTTGAAACATTGAGCTAAAGTATCCAGACTCCCTGATGGCTTTAGAGATGTCACTCCAGCCCCGGAGTCAGAAGGAAGTATCTCCACTGCTGATTGTATTATAAGTTCTGAAGTAAAACGGCTTCCCTTTTTATTTTCCATTCACTTATAGAAACAGCTTATTTGCTTGTTTCTATCCTTAAAAATGTTAGAAAAAATGAATATTCTTCCAAGTTCTTGACCTCTTCCCTAAAATCCCCATGTATTTTTAAAGACTAACCAGAATATGGAAGGGACACTTTTATTTTATGTATTTATTTATATGAGAGATTTTTTTCTTGGTAATTTTAAAGGTCTTTCACAGCTCACATATTACAACTCAACTGATGTATGGGTTTTACTGAATAGTTAGTAGTACCTTGAGTTCTTGCATGGTGAGCTCCTTGCCATGTTCCTTCCCACTTTCAATTAGGACATCCAAAGCGTCGGCATAGTCTTTGCCCTGGGTATTCTGGAGTTTTTCCTGTATGGCTTTCTCCAAGCTCCTTAAAAGAGTCTCCCGTGCTCGAATGCCCTGTTTCATCAAAAGAGAAAAAGAGACAAGCTTGTGAAGCTCCATAATGTTTAAACGTTCAGATTATCTTCTACATGGGCTTCCCCTCCTGATCAACATTATCATGTTTGAACTGAATTCCAATTCTAAATATCTAGATTATGGCTGAGGTCAACGTGATACCAACCTACACTCAAATTACACATAATGAAGCAGAGAAAATGGGGGAGGGCTCAAAGCGCTAGAAAATAGCTAACATTTAGATATCACTACTGATTCTCACCAGTATGGCAAACCTATAAGATAAAATTATCAAATATAAAAAAAATAAACGATTTGTGTATGTATATACAAACAGTCACTATATTGTCAAACTGGAAAAGTAACTTAATGAATGAAGAAACAAAAACAGATCTGTTTAATTACTGCATTAACGTTTAGAAAGTCTTAAGAAATTTAAGAATGTATAGGGAGTTGAAAAATCTCTGGTTTATGATGTCGGGAAACCATGTAATATTTTTATTAACAAAGCGTGAGAAAACACTGTAATATTAACAGGCAAATAATCTTTTTATCCTAATTTATTCCTTAGGAGACAGTCTGGGACTATATACAAGTCCTGCTTGACTTGTGTCTATTGGCATCTGAGAGAAGAATAGCGGACTCTCTCAGTAATTTATTTACGAGGCATCAGAAATTAAGTAAAATAAATTTGAGAGCTTACATGGCCTTAAGGACGCATTATAATAACCAGTATTACGAAGGTGAGGATAAAACCAAACAGAAGGCTTTTAAGTTTCATGATTTAAATGGTATTTGCCGTAATCCTAAATTAAAAATAAATTGGTTCCACCCATGAGTCATCAGTCAGGAATGTCACCGAAAAATTAATCAAATCTACCTCTCTCGTAAAGCATTATATTTCCTCTTCCAGTTCACGTGCTACGCAGAAAAAACAGGATTTCTACATATTTAAAGGATCAGATTTTAAGTAGCTCTTGCCTATGATAGTGAAATGCCACCGTCAAGCCTTGGAAGATATTGTCTATTCCAGGACAAGATATATTTTAAGTAGATGGAGAAAAATGGAAGTTATGGCTCTAAAAATAAACCCCTAACAAAGATTCATTCACGCCTGAATAAACAAAATAGAGCACTAACTGCATAAACAGGAAAACAGTCATTTTAAAATTGACCCATTTTCCATAACTCAATAAAAGACAATGTACTGATCTTTTAAACTCGGTAAATTAAAAGGACAGGAAACGTAAACTTGCGAAGAGTAACAGGTTTGCTACGGGTAGGTTACTCGTTACAGGTAGGTGCCTTTTAAGTCACTACTTGACCAACAAAATGATAAACATGCACCCTAGTTATAAATGGCCAGCATGTATTTTACATTAGACAGCATTTTCCAGTCTTACATGAATTAAGAATTAAAAGCAAAAGTATTAACCTATGTTTTTTAGTGCACTGTCTGAGCGTAAATCTGTCAAAAAAAAAAAAAATTAAAAATGAAACTTGCTAATGAAATACTTCCCTCGTCTGTTAAGAAACTGAGACGTAATTCTAAACATTCCTTCAAGCTTCAGAATATATCACAATGTGATTTACTCTAGGAGAAACCTCTGCATTGGGTATAGTTATCTTTAAATGTAACAAATAAAGTGTTGGATAGAACAGATGTGCTTTTTTGTCAACTTACAAAATGTGAAATGCTTAGAGGTCTATACATTTCCAGAAATAGCTCCAGTAAAAAGCACTAAATGGATATTTTTGCATCTCATGGAAACTTAAAGTAACACAGACTACATCTGCAAATTATTACATAGTCGGGCATTCAATCTGTAAAACAAAGCCTGTCAGACGAAATTATGATGTCAGGAATATATTTGGTAGAATAGGTGAAGGGAACCATAGTAATTTGCCTCAAATCATAGGAAAATAGTTTCTTGGTCTAATCAAGTCTCCTGAGAGATGGAAGTCGAGGTAAAAGGGTTCCTTTTCTACATGTGCCAAAAGGTGAATCCACTGTTCTGTCTCCTGCAGTCATCGAACGTTCCAACAAATTACAGTTACTTGAGAGAAATATGATGTTACATCATTCTAAACATTAGAGGAACTGAAGGTAGCACAAATCTGCGCACACCAAGAGAATTTAACTCCTTGAGTGTCTAGCTCCAGATAGTGCTCCATTTTTGGGTCACTTGTTTCTGCTGGCATGGCGTTCTGGCCAACCCTCACCTCAGTCACCCGGTTCCAAATATGACAATAACAGTGATGTTATTAGGGATTATTTACATGGGTGCATCGATAGCCACAGCTTGTGTATTAACATATTTGTGAATTAAAGCATTGTTTGATGTCAATACTGAAAATGTCCTTAAAGGGTGTATTCACTAAATCAAGAGGCAAACCCAAGTCAAGATATTTCTCAATTGCCGGATTGTCTTTGATTTTTAAAAAAATACTAGTTAAAATAATAGCTGAATAAATGTTACATTTTAAAGACAGTCTGAATTTTTTTTTTTTAAAGTGATAATTGAAATTTACGGACTTACCCTTCTGTATCCACTGAAGGGCAGGTCTACCGGTAAGGAGAAAACATTCTCCACAAACTTCTGAAACACTTGGAAGAGATGATTGAGCTCCTCATCAGACAGTCGAAATCCTAGGAGAACACGGAGGGCCATGCGGAACGTCAACTTCTGGGCCTCAAAGTAAACATTGATGGGCTCGGGATTACTGCTCCAAACTCTCAAAGTGTCCTGAATCACTAACTGTATTTTTGGAAGATAGGTTTCCAAAGCCTCTTGGCTGAAGATTTTTGAAAACACCTGTTTGGAGAACACAAGCAATTGAGATATTAAGAGCATTGTAAAAACAAACCCATTTTTTACATTCAGCATTTAAATCACAGTATGGCAGATTCCTAAAGCCTGACTGCAAACACAATTGTAAATCCTTCAGGCTGTGCGTGATGTTACGGAGAAACTATGATACCAACGTACAACATAACAAAAACACAGCTCGAAGTTACCCCGTTCCCCAAAAATGGTCAACTTCTTGCTGCATGAAGAACTGGCTAAAGAAATCTAAAATAAAAGAGGAAATGCATTGGTCTATACAAGAATTTTTCTTTAAAAAAAACCCCAGCAAATAACAAAATCAAATGTTTTAATTAATGTGAGAATTTCCCAGCAGTCAGCATAAGTCAGAAAATCTAAGATTTTCCTGGCTGAAAACCCAATTTAACAATGCTTCTGTTTCACTGGGTCTTGTTTATAAAGATAACAGTTCGTTTAACCCTCTAAAATATTCTTCAAAAAACCTCAACTGCCAAACTAAATTTTGTCCAGAGCAGCTTAGTTTAAATATAAAATCTGCTCAATAAACCCCACAAAGTCTTAGAAAAAGGGCTGCCTTTACCTCTTCCTCTAACAAAAACTCCCATCACTCTCAGGCATCTGTAAGTTTATCCCCGCAAATGAACACTTCGCTTAACTTTTTATATTCCTCATTCGTTTTTATTGCGTAAACATTTTCAGGAAGCAGAAATAAAACCATCTTGCAATATTATTATTTTTTTCTTTGGATGTGCATTTATAAAACTGGATACATTTTGCATTGAAAAGTATTGGATGCTAAGATGTACAAAAATATAAGCACTGCTCCCTCTAGTGACCATTTTACGAACAACTATCCATGAATATCCACAGATCAGCTTTAAAAATAAAATCTTTACTTTATGTTATCCATATCAGCTAGAGCTTGTTACGTTTAAAATACAATTATGGCAAGTCTGGTTTATTAAAAAATAGACAGTTAGGTTCAAGTATCAAGTGTCAAGTTTAATAAACTCCCCCTTGATTTAGGATTAAAATGATACAAAAACTATGACCTACTCTATCTACCACTGGAGACAGATTTGGGACTATTGGTGCCCCGTTGCAACAGAACAGTTATTGGCATATTACCCATATTCCCCCTAGGGATGATAAACACAGCATTGGTAATTTGTATAAAATGTTTGTTAATTATCCAGCTTATCTCTTAAAACCCCCACAATGTAGGGCCTGAAGGTACACACCCAGGTCTTCAAAAATAGAAAACATAAAACTATTTTCATTAATACTATAGTTTTCTAGGCATACCACCACGTGTGATTGATCAAGATTTTGCAATTCTGCCTGGATCAATTCTGGATGCTACACAAGAGCTAATCATTGAAAGGCCACTAGCACACAACTATAAGTATATTATTTTATTTTATTTATTTTTTAAATCGATGTTTTATCGATCAGCAGTTTTGCTCTTTCCATTGTAGATGTCTTCCTGTGTTGGTTGCCGGTGGAGTTACAGCGTCACACGTTTTGTTACCTGTTACTAATGAGCAGTGCACATGTTGTGCCTCTAAGGCACAGGATTAATGAACGATCCATGTTCTTGCTGTAACTAGGCCGTTTCCTCCTTGGCCCCGGCGTTCATCAGATTCTGTCACCTTACTTTTATTGTCTGTACATACAGGCCCTTCAGGGCAGGCTGGGGCAGGTTCCGTTATATGTTTTACAGCAAGAAAATAGAGTGAGAGACTTCATAATTATGCTAGCCAAAATCAGACAATTTCTGCGTCTGATGTCTACTGACAACAGGATAATGCCCAGATCATGTCCTGGATGAAGGAGCTCTGGTTGTCATACCCCTGACATATCAATAGCCATTGAGTTATCACTTCCTCAGTCTAAAGTCCTGGACACCCATGGGACATTCTATATAGATCCAGCATTTCTTAGGCTGGTTTGATTATCATATAAACCCTTCCATAAGAGAGAAGTCTAGGGTATAATCTGACACTTGGCCAATCAAGGACCAGACCAAACATTTTAAATAAGAGAAGAATCAGGGAAACATGAGGGAGATCTTAAAAATACACCGATAGGACAAATCTTAAAGAGACATCCATCCTCTAAATTCTTAAATTAGGGAATGAATACGAGCAGAAAGTCCCCAACGACGCTGAAGAATACTTGCTATGGAAAGGTAAATGGGCTCCAGAAAACAACTGCACCCTATGCCAGTGGGCATCGTGATTGAGGAAAGGTTAGACACATCCGCCTTCTGTGTGGGTGTATGTTACGTGTGCTTGCCGGTGTCAAGGAAGGTTCAGTGTAGTTCACCGGTGTGAGCCTGTCTGTGCAGAGCTGCTCCCCCTGCAGCGTTTGGGTGTAACCTTCCAGTCCGGCTGCAGAATGATTTACAAGAGACGTACAGATGAGTCCTTGACATATCCCTCACTATCTGTCGTGGCTTCCAGGAGACGGAGAGTCTTAGGCTGGCCGCTCAACACATAATGTGAGACAAACCAGTTCTACGGAGAATGCTTGCTTCCAGTGTTGCATAATTGTGTTCGGGAGGTAAATTCTACCCGTGCAGACTGCTGTAACACTGTGCAAACATGCAGAGTAGGACAGGCATCTCCTAGGGGCAGGGAATCCCATCTCATAATTTCACAACCTTTCTATAGAAACATGGCGGAGGCTAAAAGGTTCTATTCTGTAACCTGGAGTGACAGCGCAGGAGACAGGACAAAACATAATACATGAACACAGGATATTACAGACAAAGAATAAAAAGAACAAGGTGATTATTGCTAAAGGGGTTAACACAATGTGTGTGTGTATAAACAGACATTTATTAGAGAGTTTAATATGCAGCTGAGATTTCTTAAGAGAGACACGTTTCCTACCTTCAGTCACGTACAGACAGACCTTTGAAACCTGAGCTGTCACAGAGTAGAATGAACAAGCAGTGCTAGATTTGCTAAGCATTGCCACTTTAAGAGAGCAGTCTAGACTAATAAAAGTGGGGTCCGCTCCCAGGTTACTGCAGTTCACATTGCACGCGCCACAGCAAGCACACACACACACACACACACACACAGGAGATGCAGCCGGTATTCTAAGAGGAAGATGATGGGAATTTATACTCCTATTAAAACAGGAGAATGTAGCCCAGAAAGCATGGGATACTTAGCTACCTACCTCAACGAAAGCTTCTTAACCAATTCACTGCCACCACTACGCCAATAGAACAGCATTTATTACCAGCCGTCCTATAATGTGACTATTTGCAATCATTGTATAAAGTGATCCCCAGGTAATCAATTCACCTTTACTTAAGCAGGAATATTTTAACCCTATACTTACCCAACCAGATTCTGCAATTATGTAATCTACCATCACAATGAAAATATTCACTGAAAGGGAACTGTGGAGAACTGACTAAGACCGTCAGAGTTTGGGCCAAAACAGCCAAGCTGCAAAACTAGTCAAATTCAAGATTTTGGTCGAAACTGTCCAAGTATGCCTTGGCTCTCGAAATGCTACGAATATAAGGCATTTCTTTCTGTTAATACAATTAATTTGCTGATCAGTAAGGATTGTCCGCCTGTGATGAAACAAGGCATTATGACGGTAAGACCATTATTAACAACTTATTGTAATAGTGCTTTCTGAGTGGCTAGCTAAGCCAACAGATATTGAATAAACTTGCCGGTAACCAGCAGAACAAAATGTAAATCTTTATTTATACAGAATGCCTTCTGTCTTCTACAAACTGAGCCACTGGGAACAGGCAGACGTGTATTACAATTCTAAATAGGAGGAACATTTTCCACATTTGTTTCACAGTTAATTCTGGATTTTTTTATTTGTTTGTTAGGGTCACTTCATGTTTATCGTACCCTATCGTAATAGTGACCAACACTGGTTATTTTTTATTATTTTTTGTACATTGATGAGATTATGCGGTTACAAAATAAATGTGGCACCATTTGAGATCGATATCCACGGTTACTGGTGGAGTGGACAGAATCTGTGGATAGTTACAGAGAAATAATTCATTCATTAATAAATTATCTAACTTTACTTTTTTTTTGCCCATATATAAAAATATCTTTCTATTTAGTAGAATGTGGACAGTGGTAAATTAACTGTAACCCATTGGACAAAGACGCAGAATATGACAAAGCTTTAATGCTTTGCAGAGAACGTTTCTTATACAGTAATCTGCTGAAATGCAACAAGTCGCATTACATAAAAAAATATATCAGTCAATGTTCACAGCGGAGACCACTAATAATATTTAGGATCTCCTTACATGACCAGAGGTGAATCACATATGTTCACAGATCTACCCACTGTGAAGTTGGGGTACTCTGGAGACTGTTGACTTAGATTATAGGAGGCCAAGATGAACCTTTGGTAACTTAAGGACATATTTTTTTCCACGTGCTTCAAGAAGAGATTTTTCCTTGCTATCTGGGATGTCCATCCCACCAAATGAAAGACCATATGCTCAGCCCTATAACTATGCTGTGCTACCAGAGAGTTCCTCCCTTCTCTATGTACCTGTCAGTGAGGCAAGGGTTAGAGCGATGTGTCACTGGGATCAATGTACAAGGGACAAGATAAGATATTCCAATCTTAATTATCATAACATCTTGTTATCACATGCTTAAGTCATAACAGCAGAAAGATCTTACGACAGGAAGAATGATGTCCAAAACATGCATGTTTGTCTGATGTGGATACATACGTTCATACACACGTACATACTTCCATACACACACATCCAAACACCTACACAAATGGATATTGAGATACCAAGACCCCGGTATTTTATTATTAGATGGAAACTACATTATTAGACCCATTATTTTATTGAAATAGACCATACAGAGCATGCAGCCTTCTCAGATATTCTGTTTAGAGAATTCAATTGTTATAAACTTCCTGCCAGTAACATTCTTAGCTAGTAAAATGGGGTTAAAGAACATGCTCAGGGATGTCTGCTTGTGTGTCTAACAAATAACATTAAACTGTCATGTTCATTTTGTTCCTTTATAGAAACTTACAATCTGTGCTATTTATTTTTCAAGTTACTGTCTATGAGCCAGTTTGATCTCATTGCTCCTGAAGTGAGTGAAGCTAGTTGTCACATGATGTAGATGCAAGGAATTTAGAGCCCCCTCTGTGTATTACAAGTGAACATACACGTTCCTCACTGCGTATTAACCCTGTGCCTCCTTGTTCTTCAGATTAAAGACATGATGCAGACGAAACATGGTAGGGATATTAAAAAAAAAAAAAAAAAAATGTCAGCTTCTCATTAATAAAGGTACTAAAATTAAAGACCAAAGAAATAAAATAAAATGATTTGTCTATAAAGGAAGCAGAAAGTTATGTTTAAAGTTTGGTGTCACTTTAATGTCACTGCTGAGAGACAGAACTGATGAGCATGGGCGTAGCTGGGAGTACCTGCTCCTCCGCCCAATTTTTACAGACGATCATAATGGCAAGTTAAAATCTCAGAGTCGCCCTTTACAATCTAAATAGATTTTATGGAAAACCTCCTGAACAATTTAAACTTGTAAAAACCCAGCTAATTTGGGAAGTTTCTGAACAAAGCAGGGCTGGAGAAAGTCACAACCCATAACAGCATTGTTCCTATTATGCCGGCCAATGTTTTGCTAATTCTTTAGAATTGGAAAAGGGAAAGGGACCTTTGACAGCCCTCCTACCCGATAAAGGTTAAAAGAGCAAATATGGAAACATCTAAATATCTATTTCAGAAAATTCTAAAGGCTTTCACGGAAGGTAAATTTGTCTATTTGTCTATTGAGCTACAGTTGAAGGAAACCTATAGTCTTTAGTCCTGAAAATAACAATCGTTATTTCGAGCCTGTAGGTTCCCTTCTGTACACCCCCCTGTCCATCCTTCTTTGCCAGTAAAAATGTAAATATAAAAGAGATTACTGAGACTCTGCTGCAGCCTCCAGCTCCGCCTCCACTGATGTCAGCACCCAAGCTGACATCACCCATGATATCCTCCAATCCATTGCTTCTCACAGAGAAGCAGCGCTGCCAAACATTATGCTCCTCCAATTAAATACTACTATCAGACCAAGTTTTACTCAACTCTAGTGATTGTCGGGAAGACAGACACTCGAGGTTGATTTAACCCTGCAATGCAAACATTTTGATATCTAAAAAAACTGCTAATTTTTCACAGGGTTAAAAATAAAGGACCTCTGCACCTAGATCACTTCATTGAAATGATCTGGGTGACTACAGGGTTCCTTTAAATGCCAGTTGCACTGCAGTGTGGCCTACTACTCTCACTCAGCTCGGGCAGCTGAAGGGCTAGCTGTGCACTACAGGAGTTACTGTCCACGTTAGTAACTACCAGAGTGGATTTAATGTCAATCAGGGATTCCTACTGTAGAGTTAGGTCATATGTGCAGCTTGTGAATTCTACTCCAAATTTCAATTAATGCAAAGCCTTTGGCAAGCTATTCTCACAGAATATTTACACCAACGATTCACTCAGTGTTATGAACAGTTTTAAGCACATAGCTTTCCTGTTTTTACTTGTGGTTGGGTACTCCCAAGAGAACCTCTATCCATCCCAAACTGTTTATTTGAAGCAGATTTTTTTTTTTTTTTTTAATGCTGAAAAGCGGTAAGGAATGGCTTGTATTCTGAATGCCTTAAAGTCCTAACTGCGACCTGTAGAGACTCAAACAACACTGCATCTTACTGCTTAAGTATGTATTCTCATTGCTTAACACACTGTCTCGTTTGTGAGGCCAAACTGCAGAAGAAGAGACCACGTATTAAAGGTTATATCTATTTAAAGCAGAGGTTCTCAACCCAGCCCTCAAGGACCCCGATCTGTCCAGGATTTAGGGATTACCCTGCTGTGTCTAATGTGTTTTTAGGGGGGGAAACAAACACTTTAGACAAAACAGGGTAATCCCCAAATCTTGGACTGGTAGGGAGTCCTTGAGGACTGGGTTGAGAACCCCTGATTAGAAGTCTCAATAATAAAGACAAGTCATTGGTCGAAAGATCTATCTTGATTGGACTAGAGGTAAGTAGGGAGTAAAGTATGTTTAGGAATACAGTACCTTCCGTTTGTGTCTGTGGATGTCTCCAATAGAGTTGGCCAAACTGTTGGGTCCAAGCAACATACGCGTGCTCCTTGGCCACTCCGTGCTGACCAAGTGATGTTCCCCCATCAGGATCTTCCTGACATTCTCAGCTCCTGTCACCCTGATTAGGGGACGACCCAACAAGTGGGTCTTAAACACGTTGCCATATTTCTCTCTCCGAGAGGACTGGAAACCCGATCCCTGCAGAAGAAAACAGAGCAGCAATTCATTCATTTGTAGAAAGAAAAAAAAAATAGTGAGAGAGAAAAGAAAACAAATAAAATCTCCAAACGAGTGCAGCTACGCTGCCAGAGTATTTTGTGACCCACATTTCTATCGGGGAGGGGAATTTGTTGTTTATCTGAATAACTGGCCAGGAACTCTACTCAAGACTTCACACCCTGAAGGTGAAAATGCACCATAAACCAGAGGTGGAGATTGATAGATGTCGCATGAGTCTGCCCCCTGTTTATTGGTGAAAAGTAACATATTATAGTCTAATTATCAAACCAAGGGCGGCCTTGCTATAAAAAAAAAGAGGACTATATATGATCTACAATAAGGCTCATGTGTCAAACCTTATCAATGAGGGCACAGATTAAAGCTCACTTCCTTTCTGGTAAGACCTGTAGGTTAGACATTCATATTAAACCCATATCTACCAATATCCTGCTTTCAAATAATCCAAAAGAAGTCTAGGTATGTGTCAACCCTTAAAAGTAAACTGACATGAATTTTACTGACATTAAAAGAACTCAGTATAATCCTTTAAATTCTCAGAATGCCTGTATACAGCACTTTGCAAACTCGCTGTCTACAGGACGTCGATACGCTGCACACAGAGAGTTGTATTGGAATGTTTGCTTGAGATTCGCCAAACTGCCCTAAGGGCAGCGATTTTAACTGTCACCGGCACAAGATGACGTGTGTTTGTGACGACTGAAAAACGTATGGCATCTTTTATTGAATAAACCCATCCCTAGGGATGGAGCTTGTATGTACGTTATTGGCTGATTGATAAATTATAACAAATCATAGTTTGTACAGCCATAGCTATGGAATACATATTAGAATTTGCTCTTAAACTCACATTTATCAAATAGACACCATAAGGGGGTGAGCGTAGAGAGGTGGGAAGGAGAATACTAAACAATTCTAGCATGTATCTAATTTGCAGGCAATCACAAAATTCACGTGGTGAGTGGTATTCACTAAATGATGCATTTCACGGACTTCAGAACCAAATTTGAAAATATAGAGCGAAACAGAATAATTCAAGAAACAAAAACTGATTTCGACAAAAATTTAAATTTTCCCAACTTGTGTATTTTAGCAAGTCACTTTGCAAATCAGCGATCCAACTAGCTGTGTAGTGAACACTCCAACATACATATAAAATATAAATATATATTATTAAATATTTGACTGATTTACACTGTTAGTTCCCACTACCTCTTGTTTCTGTAAATCAAACTTGTCTTGTCTCCCTTACCTGTGTCTCATCAACCCATGGTGCACTATGTTGGCTCTTTATAAATTATACTACTAATAATTATTAAAATAATTTACAGTTGATACTCCCCTGTTATTATAAATTTGTATTTTTTTAATTAATTACTTAGGGGTTCCCTATTAGTTTTTAAAATCATAGATCCCTCAGTTCAAGACATTAAGGCAATGCTCCTGCAAACCATAGATCCCACCAGACATGCTCCGAGGTGACTTTTCTGTAGCCAAGGACCAGCCAGGACTGACTAGCCAAGAGTTGTGGTTCACATGACCAAAGAAACAAACATCTTAATGACATATATATGTTCATTGCGGGTTCCATTGTCAAGCTTAGCCTTGGAAGTGGATACCTGCTCGCCCTTTATGACCCATCAGCAGTCTGTAGGCCCGCAGCAAGTTTCCAAGAATGTCACCTGTGAAAGGTCCTTGTAAAGAAAAATACTACTGCCACAAACCATCCCTTAACTTGTCACCAGAGTTCTGCACATGTTAAAAAAAATAGAAAGAGTTCTCAGATCGGCCTCTAGAGGGAACTAGGGAGCTAATGAGAATTTGTTGAATTCTATCTTCTGTCTAATTCACAGGCACCAGTACACTTTGTTCCCAAATTATAGTTTACCAGTAGAGATGTCAATCTGATGATTTCATCTACTGGGTAAATACAAGCAATCTGAGCTCATCATGTGAAGTGCAATCACTATTCATTGTGCATTGGTGTTTGCTGTTACTAACTCTAAATGTATTTCACACCTATGCATGTTTTTGCATCTTGACAACTGTCCACTTTATACAGGATCAGCCAGAAGGTGGATCATAAAGCAAACTAACTCTTTACTTATCAGCTACATCGGGGGTGCTTTTACTCAGCCAACTGACAATTGTTGGGCTACAACTCCCAGCCAGCAGCCAGCAGTTCAGACACTGTGAAGCGAGTTTGTTTGTTTATAGGCCATGTTCTCAAACCCTGTTCTTTCATTGTTTTCTGTAGCAATTTGTTCCAAGTTCCAAGGAGATGTTCCTGCTGACTGCTGGGCTTGTAGAACTTTGGCCCTGGCTTGTTTTTTTATAGAGAAAACCATGATTCCTTATTATTAACAAGAGGTTTCCTAATAGGAGGACTAAAGGCGTCCAAAGGTTAGATATCCATCTGTTATAGAATTACAGCTCCCATGATGCTTTGCCAGATTTAAAAGCATCTACTTTTTGGATTCCTACCCCAACCACCTCACCAAAACAGAATGACCAAGGTTCAATTGTACAAATTAGGATACAACATCCCCGTTTTCTAGTAAACATATTGCTACATCTTCATATTTTGCAACCTGCAATTTCAAAATGCTGTACTGGGGGTGAATGAGTTAAAATGACACTGTGGTACCCAGAGGTGACGACTGGTCCCATGCAACCTGCCAGCTGGCTCTGAGCGGCGAGCGCGCGGATACTGTAATCATTCCTGTAGGTGTTTGACTATGCAGGCTCTGGGCACGGAGAAACAGATGTGTCTGGGCCAGCAGACTCAAGGCAGAACTGTGAAAGGTGCATTGTCTGGGGTCACAGACAGAGCTAAAGTCAGGGTGTGAAAGGTCACTGAGGAGCAATAGCGATGATTACAAGGTTTTACTCTGAAGCAGGCGCAGGTTACCCTTTCATTAACTTCCCTGACACTTTACAGCAGCAGCAAACATGGTTTACGTTACGCCTTGCATTCTATGTACTACCAAGCGGCCTGGGATTCCAAAGAAGTCATTCAAAAATTCAAGTGCACAATTTCAAAAGGGTTTCATTTTGGACAGAATGCAATATCTCCCTCTGAATGAAAAGTATCCTTTAGAAATGTGGAATTCTACCCTAGAGCAGGCCATATTGTTTGCATTAATAACCGTGCCAGCGGCCATGTTTCACTAAGAATGACTGAGCCTAATATTAACCCACCTGCGCTATGGCAGGGAAATGTGAATTTCTGACCTGTTGGTGGGTCCCAAGGTCAACATTAAAAAAACAATTAGCATAGAAGGTAAAAGCTGAAATATTTCGTCCATACTTGTTTTGTTCTGGGAATCATTGCTTAGTTCGGACGCAAGCTTTATATTGGCTGGAGTCCGGACCTGAGACTAAATTTCGTCAAGATTTGAAATAGTATAACTTCTCAAAGCTGCTAGTCTTGGCTTATAACTACAAAACGATTCTTCCAGTTTAAGAACATTCGCCAGTGAGACTTGCTTATCGTTAAAGTAATTGTCGTTCACAAACACCTAGGGTGCGCAGATTAGCCAGCGCCGCATTAAATGCAATTTAAATTTAATTTCAAGTTGCTGCTTGGTGTATAAATCATTTGGTCTCTAAACCACGTGGCTTTCCAGGGTGGTTTCATTAAAACTCCCATCATTCACAGCCTTTAGAAAAATGTATATCATCTGATATTATTGAATGACGCAACAGCTAAAAACGACTCAACCACTGGGTACCTCTGCTTCCAAGTTGATTGTCGATTTAGACTTTACAACATCGCAGCTAAATGTTCAATGCCTATTTGAACGTGCAAGGAATGTATCTATGTTCTAGAGGTAAACACAGCTCAGAGGCAGCATGCCAGGTATGTATTTATCAACCTTCAAGAACATAAAGGGTTAAATCTAAGCTACAGGGAACCAGTTAAAAGATAAACTGTAAGCTCTTCAGGATAGCAATGGCTTACTTTCTCCTAGTACTCAAAATACAGCAGACACCAGTAAAAACAACAAATAACAGTTAATATAATAAATACATACGTAATCTAAACATCTCTGTGGCATGCAAAGAGAGAAAAAAAAAATGCCAACGTCCTGCACAAACAGAACCGTGGTTGTGAATTCTTAACGTTCAGGTGACCCTGTTTCTGATCTGCGTAAATATAATTAGAGTGCTTTTTGTGCCATTAATAAAGAGATATTTGTACAACATTTCCACTGCTGTACAAAGGCAACCTTTATGTGGTAGCAGTTTCGACTGGAGTCCAATTTATACAAAATTTAGTATTTTTAGCCGTGGACTGTTTTTGGATGAAGCCTGTGGAAAAAAAAAAAAAGGAATACCCTTTTTTGTACCCCAGTAAAAAAAATAAAAATCTGATTAAAAAAAAAGGTTTTGTTTATTTTTGGCCTCGTTTTATGCATGTTTATCGTTGGAACTGATGAAATCTTATGACTATTTATTTTTACGTGGGCAAAAGAACACAGCTACTGATTGCACAATCAAAGACCATGACCTCCATTTGGGAAATCCTTAAAACAGGCTGAATCTCTGAAAAGCAAATGGTAACCTTGGCACCCCTGATATTTCCCATGATGCTTCACCAGCATGAAGCCTGGGTAAGCATCATGGTTAATGTGGTCCATCAATAACTAGGGTACCAAAAGGTCACCCTCACTGAGCTAAGCGTCTTCCAACATATCAACTACACACAAACAGGTATAACTAAAATCTCTGTTGAAATGTCTTTTACCAAGCTTTAGTTATATGAAACTAAAATTCAAATAAATAAATAAAAATCACTAGGGGGCAGTACTTCCTGATGTGATTGTCAGTATGGGGGTACAGCAGGAAGCAGGACGTATCAGGGAAATCTGAAAAAAATCACAATGTTTCTACAGATGTTGACATTTACATATTTGTTTTGGGTTTTGTTTTTTTTCCCCCAGAAAGATAAATACTTTATATCTTTCCATCTTCACTCTAACAACAAAATTTCAACAGTTAATACTAATTGCTGTCCACTGTCCAAATCCGGAGAAATCCATGTGATCTATCCTAAAGGCTGTAATTCTAGGGCGATAGACATGTTCTCTCTGACTAACATGTATAACAAGATACAGCAGTAGATAAACTGCTCCATGCCAACATAATCCAGTTTTGGAAGCAGCCCTTCGATTTTTGTTTTTGTTTTTTACGGTTTTCTCTCCTCTCCCACCTGTATCTTAACGAGTATACTCTAACATTGCCACTTGTTTTTATCTCTATTTATTACCTTTTCTTCCTTGCACCAGATCTCAATACCTGTGTGCCGCCATTTTGTTCTCCTCTATCAATGTCTGCAGTTTGGCCTTCAGTGGGATGTGTTTCATGGAATGTGGATAATTTAGCTTAGCTACTGGAATGGAATGGCATGCTCCTCGTAAGAAAGAGTAGCCCCTACTTATTCAGAAGTATAACTAAAACAATAAGGTGACATTAATAAATACAATGAGAAATGGACGAACCTCGGCACTGTTCAAAGCAAGTAGCTTTTAACAGACAAAAAAATTGCCTATAATCAAACAACGAACACACAACTGAATAACAATATGTCTAAGTTTTGCAAACATCTGTCTATATTTCCCAGAATCCTCTGCCACCATGTCAGAAAGGTTTACCAAAATCATCTCGGGTCATTTTTAAACAGATCTGCACATACCCATTGACACGTCTCACAGATAAACAGCAAAAAAATGCTGTAAAACGGAATCCTAGCTAAATATAAATGTGTCAGTTGACATAACTCTGCCAGTGATTGGCTTAACAGTAGCAAGGCAACAATAGCCTTATACTGCAGGAATGCGCAATCCGGTTTAGATTACACTGCACCCACAACTTGATAGACAGTTATAAAGGTAAGCGGTCACAGACCCCAGACATATGACTGTAATACTGCTCTGCAGTCCATAAATGGCATGCATCCTCCAATCCAGAAAGAGACTTTGTCTGTATTTACCAAGGTGGTGCAGGAGCAATTCTGGGAGAAAGTGCTAACTTTGGAGTAGGTTGCTTTAGGATCTAGGACAATGGTCCTGTTGATTGCTTAGCATTTAGCGATGCTCCAGATAAACCACAATGTGGCCATTTATTGCTTGTACCACTGATATACAGTTCATTGTGAATGCAGTATGGTTGGCGTTGGGCGATACCTGCCAAAAACAGCTATGACATCAAGGCATGCTGAGTAGCTGGAACCTCTTTCAATTTCAGATGGGTTGAGCAGGACTTCAGTGCTGATGTCAACTTGGTGTGAAAAATCTCCCTAAACTCAGTTACAGGTTATGGATAAGTTCAAAACAGAGCCAATGGCTTACACGGAATGCTTGCATTGAACTCAGCAATGACCCACAGGCCAAATATAGATGTGATGTTTGGGCCTTTATCCAAAAAAGTCAAACCTCTAGGAGGAACTGGACCCATTAAGGTGTGCAAGAACTTTATGTTTGTCCTTTCTTGGGAAAATGTAGACAATTCTGAAGCCAATATAGATTGTTTTCGTCAGTGTTACTTAAGCTATTTCGGTGGGATTAGCGGCCACATGCACTTATTCGTGGTTGTGAAGGCTGAGGACCACAACTCTGCTCTCCCATGGTCCTCCATCTCCAGTGCCCACATAGAGTTCTGCTTGGTGGTCGAGGTGGCTTCTAGGATGCCTTGGCTGGTTTATCACAGCAGGCCTGTCACTGATAAGCAGAATTAACCCTTGGAGCCCCAATATGATGTGTACATACTTCCTTGTATTCAAAGAGTTAGATTAAGAGTTCAATGTTAATAACTCTGGGAGTTTAGGCCTCAATATTTTACAGTCACTTCACTATCCACTCAAAATATTAAGAAATATAATTCTAATATTTCTTAATAACGTCGATAAATAATGTTTGCCTTGCTTCAGATTTTCACGTGGTATTTAATCTGCATATAAGGGATCTGAAGTAAAACAGATAAAATGTTTATTAATATATTTCCTTTAGCAAGATACCCATCTATACCAAAACATAGAACAATGGCATTTAAAGAGTTAACCCATTAAGTGGTAGCCAGTCAGTAATATACAGAATGGCCTTTAACCATTTAGGGCTCCAGTTAAACGATTTGGCATTTCTCCTGCAGAGAGGGATCTGGGGTTAAGGATGGGTCGCAATGGGCAGAAGCTCAAGTAAGACAGTATATTCTGTGCTAATGACATCATGTCCAGCCACAATCCAGGATAGGATTACCAGCCGACAATGAACTCACACACAACAGGCACAAAAACCTTTTCCGAAATATTCGATAGGATGTTTTTAACCCTTGAGAGCAATAACTATTCACTTTGCTAAGCTTACAAACATGAACATCTGACTTACAAATGGGAGACCCTCATATCAAATGATTAACCTCCCAAGTGCCAGGGGTGTTGTTTAAAATACTACTCTAAATTCGATCATTTTAAAATAATGGAATTCCATAAGGGTTAAAATGAAAGCTGCTGTGTATGTATACTCGGGTAGAATGTCTAATCATTACCGACTACCCCCTCCCTCCACCTTTTTTTGCTAACCTTAGTTCACTGTATCACCTTTACCACCTCTGCTGGGGTTTCAGTCTAAGTATTCACTATGCCTGTAGCAGCAGTTCCTGGATTACTTTGATCTCCCACCCTCCTGTGTCACAGTAATCTTAGCAAGTATTAACCATTTCAGTGCCAGAGACATGCTGTGCGCTTTCTATATATTTAACTAATACAGCTCAAACTTGGCTCCAGCTTAACTAAACTCATGTGTTCCTCTATGCCACCTTGATCGAGAGAGGAAGGCTGATAGGCACTTCCGATGTCTGTGTACTACGATCCCCATGATGCCCAGCCAACCAAACTAACCATTACTTGATTCTTAGACTTTCCATTTTCTTCTGTAACCTGCTTTAAGTGAATTTTAGTAAAAATTCATTTTAGGAGCTAATCACCTCACCAGGACATAGAACCAATGGAATATTACAAGTAGAAATTAACCCTTACACACCTTTGCAGATCAAGCATTAACCCTTCTGGAGCTGCCAGGGTTGGATAAACTCTTTGGGAACTCACATTAACCCTTTGGTACCAGAATGGCCGAAGAAAGCTCTGACTAAACTAACACAGCCTTTGGCCCCAACAGATGACATAATTGCTTCCCAGGCAGAAAACAAAGAAAAAAGGAAGTTGTATTAACCCTTTGTGATTCCTTTGGCAATGCATGAGTCAATGCCTTTCTTTTGGGTAACATAAGCAAGCAGCCAGTTAAACAGGGGGTCTGTGGGTTTATAACCCAACGTGTCTTTGGTCAAGAAGTGGTTAATTTACTACTTTTGCATTGTAAGGAGAACTGTTTTTACTGCACTACAGATTATGTTGGTGCCTTATAAATGTTAAACCATAAATAAATGAATCAAGCAATCACTGCAGTGGGGTCATAGGAGAATAGAAAACGCATTTGTTACAGCTTAGCTCACCATCGGTGCATTAAGAAGGATGATTAACCCTTTTACTCCAGAGAATAAGGGAAAGGTTTAAACTGACCTAGGGAGCAATAGTTCAAGATCACACGCAGGGTGCGTTGTTTCTAAATTCTCCAGGTGTCACAAACTAGGATATGTAAGAGCCCAAGGGGTAACAATGCATGGAGGAATGTGAGCAAGATTCCCCAAATCTTCCTACAGCCATTAAATAAAAAATGATGGTAAATGGAGATTTATTCTATAAAATGAAGCAGATAATTGGTCACAAGCTCTTTTGAGCAGGGCACTATCCGCCTTCTGTATCTGGCATTGTCAATGATTTATAAATTTAAAGCGCTGTGGTATAGGTTGGTGCTATAGATATATTTTAACTACAGATGGTATTAATATTAATAAATGTAAAATTTAATTTTGTAGGGAACCCATAACCTTAAATCATGCATCCCTCCATACAGATCGCTAAACAGAATTGTTTTACTTTTAAAGTGATGCAAAAATACAAATACCAACACTGACACAATATAGACAGCACTGACAAAATATACACAGCACTGACAAAAAATACACAGCACTGACGCAATATAGACAGCACTGACACAATATACACAGCACTAACAAAAAATACACAGCACTGACGCAATATAGACAGCACTGACACAATATAGACAGCACTGACACAATATACACAGCACTGACAAAATATACACAGCACTGACACAATATAGACAGCACTGACACAATATCGACAGCACTGACACAATATAAATACCAGCACTGACACAATATAGACAGCACTGAGACAATATAGACAGCACTGACACAATACCAATACCAGCATTGACACAATATAGACAGCACTGACACAATATAGACAGCACTGACACAATATAGACAGCACTGCCACAATATAGACAGCACTGACACAATATAGACAGCACTGGCACAATATAGACAGCACTGACACAATATAGACAGCACTGACACAATACTAATACCAGCACTGACACAATATAGACAGCACTGATACAATACCAATACCAGCATTGACACAATAAAGACAGCACTGGCACAATATAGACAGCACTGACACAATACTAATACCAGCACTGACACAATATAGACAGCACTGACACAATACTAATACCAGCACTGACACAATATAGACAGCACTGATACAATACCAATACCAGCATTGACACAATATAGACAGCACTGACACAATACCAATATCAGCATTGACACAATATAGACAGCACTGACACAATACCAATATCAGCATTGACACAATATAGACAGCACTGACACAATGTAAACAGCACTGACAAAGTATACACAGCACTGACACAATACTAATACCAGCACTGACACAATACAGACATCACTGACAATATATAGACAGCACTGACACAATATAGACAGCACTGACACAATATAGACAGCACTGACACAATACAGACATCACTGATATAATACTAATACCAGCACTGACACAATACAGACAGCACTGACACAATATAGACAGCACTGACACAATATAGACAGCACTGACACAATATAGACAGCACTGACACAATATAGACAGCACCAATATAAATATAACGATCTGCGTCCCCAGAAGAAAACATTTCACAAACTTTATACACAGGAATCTGAACCCAGATTTTCACAAAGTTGTTTCTAAGATGATGTTCCACCCCACTCAAAAAATAAATACAAATAAATAAATAAATGAAGATTCCATCAAGTGGTGCTTTGGTGCTGGCAAGTTTGATCAAGTACTTGTATAGCATGTTACCTTCCTGTACTGAAATGGTTAACTTTAAATCTTTAAATCTTTACATTGAAAGGCAGCAGCCCCCTCACCCCCTCAAACAGCTTTATTCTGTCCCAGTGTGGACACACAGTGTATATACAGCTACTCCGCATGTCTAGACACCAGTCTGCCCCTACATGTAAATGTGTGTGTGTGTGTGTGTGTGTCCGTGTGTGTGTCCGTGTGTGTGTCTGTGTGTGTGTGTGTCTGTGTGTTTACATGTGTTATACCAGTAACAGATTCGCCTTAAAACCAATTTCTCTTTAGCTTATCCAAGCGATCATATTGCACCAGGTCCTCTGTGCCACTTAGGAAGGTTAATTGTAGGTTAATCCCCCTATTACTGAGTACAGTGTGACCCCCCCCCCCCCCCCCCCCGCCACCCAAACTCCCATCTGAATGAGAGCGCATGTGAATACTGGAGCTCACATTGAACCCTTCCAATCAGGGCTAGTCAACCTGGGCACCCCAAATGTTTGTGGACTGCATTTACCATGATGCTCAGACAGCCTAAAATGTTTAAGTCAGCAATGCCTAGCTCTGGCACCCCAAATATGTATTAACTACATGTTCCATGATGCAAAGCTAGCCTCTGGAATATAAAGCTCCAAAAACATATTTGGTGCCAAATTTACCCATCACTGCTATATGTGGTACCCACCTGTCTTATTGACTGATAAAAAAAAAAAAAAAAATCAATTAAATAATACTTATCTGGACAAGCATGGGATTCACCCAAAATATTAGCCGGTATGTGGCCACTGACACAAGTTCATTGGCATTAAAGGGGCAGTGCCCAGTTGTGGGTCTGGCTGCCTTCCAGTGGATGCTAAACACATTCATTGAGCTCTGGAGGGACCCACCACGCAGGCTAACCATCCTAATATTACACTCTGTTCCTAGCTAATAATCAATAATGTGACAAAATATGAAAAAACAAAACATTAACCCTTTCTGTGCAGCAGAACTGAACAGGAATTCTGGGCCATTTTCTTTTTAATTCTGGATCAACACATTCTTGTAATTAGAATTCTAAAATGAAATAGACTATGCAGTTCCCATACAAAACTTTGTAGAATGTGTAAAGCGCAACAGACATGCCTGGCAGTTAAAGT